>NC_087477.1:82507947-82841280 GCF_036417665.1 Passer domesticus
AGGCTGATGGCAGCGCCGAGCGCCGAGCACGAAAGGTCAGCGGCCACGGCAGCGGCGACTCCCGGGGGACACCGAGAGCGGGAGGGGGCGGCACCGGGGGGGCTCGGCCGCCCCCTGCCCTTTGCGGGACGCGATGGCGGCGGACACGCGGCCCCCGTGGGTGGGGGGACAGCGCGGGGACAGGGACAACCCCCGGCCCGCCCCGAGTGACCCCGGCGGGGTTTGGGGGGCTCGGGGGACATGAGGGGACAGGGGGGGCTCAGAGCTGGATCCCACAGTGGTTTGGGGGGGAAGGGACCTTAAATCGCGTCGATGTCACCTCCCTGCCGTGGGGACACCTGCCACTGCGCCAGGTGGCTTCAAGCGCTGCCCAGCCTGGCCTGGGACACTGCCAGGGACGGGGTGGCACCGCCAGGGACGGGGTGACACCGCCAGGGACGGGGTGACACCGCTAGGGAGGCGGTGGCACCTCCAGGGACGGGGTGATGTTTTTAGGGGTGGAGTGACACCGCCAGGGACTCGGTGACACTGCCAGGGATGGGGTGACACTGCCAGGGATAGTGTGACACCGCCAGAGATGGGGTGACACTTCCAGGGGCGGGGTGCCACTTCCAGGGACACGGTGCCACCTCCAGGGACACGGTGCCACCTCACCTGGACTCCTTTCCCCTCCCACCCCACGCGTTCCCGGGATCACCGCACAGAGGACGCGGGGACGGGTCCCGCCCTGTCCCGGGTGACTGTCACAGCTCGGGGGTGACCCGGGGACGTTCTCAGCCCCAGAGCTGAACCCCAACCCCCCCCAACCCCCCAGATTTCGGTGCCAGCCGTGCCCGGGCTCACCCAGCATGTCCTCGGACACCGGCGTGCGCAGGATGTCCCCCGTGAACTCGCACGTTGTCGCCTTGGCATCGATGCCCGAGGTGCCCTCAAACACCTGCGGAGTGCCCGGAGAGGGCAATTAGCGAGGATTAATTAAGGGTCTGGGGGCCGTGACGTGACCCGCGCTCACCCCAACGCCCCCTGGAGGGGACATAAAAGAGGGGACAAGGTTTGGGGTTAAAAACCCTTCTTGAGGGGCTTTGGGGGGATTTTTTTTGGGGTGGACCATGAATGCCGCGCCCGCGGGAAAAGCCTTTTGATCCAGATAATATTTGACACCATTCGCGTTAATTAACCACCGGCCCGCCGCTTTAATTAGAGCCGGGTGGCCCCTGGGAGCAGGGGGATCCGGGGACGGTGACAGGTGACACCCGGAGCCCCCCAGGTGGGTGCGGGGGCTGCGGGTCACTCCCCACAACGCTGAGGCTGCAAAAATCCCCTTTTCTCCCTTTTTTCCCTTCCTTTTATCCCTTTTCCCCTCCTTTTTTCCCCCTGCCCGAGCCTGACTCCCTAATAGGATTAAAAGGGCATCCCCGAGGCACAGGTGGCATCAGAGCGGCGACTTTGGGGCAGCTGCGCCACCCCCCCGGGCCCCGCGGGGCCATCTGGGGGGGATCCGGGCTAATTAGGAGGGGTTTGACCCCAAACAGCCCCGGGGCTGGTGGCTTTGGGGACACCCCGGAATCTCCAAACAGCCCCGGGGCTGGTGGCTTTGGGGACACCCCGGCAGCCCCCGATACCCCAGGGCTGGTGGCTTTGGGGGGTGGTGGCAGCGCGGTCCTGGGATGGAGCGGGGGGGTCAGTGTGGGGTTGTGGGGTGAGGGAGGGGGACACGGCCTGTCCCGGGACACCCCAGACCATCCCAGGACACTGTTGCCTGTCCCAGGACCCATCCCAAGACACTCCTGGCTATCCCAGGACACTGTCACCTGTCCCAGGACACTCCTGGCCATCTCAGGACACTGTCACCTGTCCTAGGACACTGTCACCTGTCCCGGGACACTGTCACCTGTCCCAGGACACTGTCACCTGTCCCGGGACCCATCCCAGGACACCAGTCCCGCCTCTTAAGAGGACAGGGACACGAGCCCGACAGCCACCACTGGAGGGGGACAGAGCCACGGGACAGAGCCCGGGACAGGGACCTGGGACAAACCCTGGGACAGGGACAGAGCACGGGACAGGGACCGGGGACAGAGCCCTGGGACAGGGATCCAGGACAGGGACAGAACTCCGGGACACAGCCCGGGACAGTGACCCGGGACAGTGACCCGGGACAGTGACCCTGGGACAGGGACAGAGACAGAGCCTGGACAAAACTCAGGGACAGAACCCCGGGACAGAGCCCGGGACAAAGCACGGGGACAGAGTCCCGGGACAGGCACGGAGTCCCGGGTCGCGTAGCCCCCGCGTGTCGCCGTGTGGCGGTGTCGCCACGCCCCCGCGGTGTCGCCGCGGTGTCGCCGCGCTCACCTGCACGATGGCCTTGGCGCCCATCACCTCCAGCACCTGCCCGCTGCGGGTGGTGCCGTTGGGCAGGGTGAAGTTCACGATCTCGGCGTACTGGGCGAACTGTGGGGACAGCGACACGGCCGAATGGGGTGGCGGTGTCCCCTCTGTCCCCTCAGCCCGCCCCTGTCCCCCCAGCCCCGCCCGCTCCGCTGGTGCTGCCTCAGTTTCCCCTCCTTTGGTCCTGAAGCCACCAAACTCTGAGCAGGGGGACACCGGGCAGCAAAGGGATGGCGGGGGTGGGGGTGGCACTGCCTGTCCCTGTCGCTGTCCCATCCTGGAGCTGCCCCCGGGCTGTGGCACTGCTCCGTGCCTCAGTTTCCCTGATACCGAGGGGATTTCAGCTCCCGAGTAGGTGACAACCAACGCTGTCACAGCCAGAGCCACCAGGCTGCCACCACCCCCAAGGCACGAGTGGCACTCGTGGGACACCGCGGGGACACATCCTGCTCTGGGGACAGTGGCCGATGTCGCTGCTGGCCGGCACGCTCAGGGCTCTCCTGCTCCTCCTCCTTTGATTGGGCTAATTAATTAATAAATGACAGGGCCATGGAAACGCGACACCGGGTGACAAAATCCCTCCCGGGGTCACCCAGGTGTCCCTGCCCAGCCAGGAGAGCGGGCAGCAGGGACAGGGAGGGTGACAGCAAGGGGACACGGGGGGTGTGGAGTGACCCCGCTCAGAGCAGGGAGATGGGGCTTGGGCAGGGGACAGGGGACAGAGCTGGGCAGGGGGACAGGCGACAAGGGACAGAAGACAGAGCTTGGTCAGGGACACAGGGGACAGGGCACAAGGACACAGGGGACAAGGGCTGAGCTCGGGCAGGGACACAGGACATGGGGACAGAGTCCCCGGACCGAGCGCACACATGTCCCACGGAATGTCCCACGGAATGTCCCACGGAATGTCACCCGTGTCGGCGCACACGCCACCAGCACGGGGATACGGGGACAAGGGGACACGGGGACATGGGGACATGGGGACACACCACCCGCGCGTTCAGGCGGGGACAGGGCTCTGCTGCCGAGCGCGTCCAGAGGAGGGAGCTCGGACCCCGGAGAGGAGGGGACAGCCCAGGGGACAGCCCAGGGGACAAGGGACAGGGGGGATGGCACAGGGACAGCGGACAGCCCAGGGGACAAGAGATGGAGAAGAAGGGACAGGGGACAGCCCAGGGGACAGGAGGGAGGGGACACAGGACAGGTGACAGGGACTGGGGACACACTCCTCCCATCGCACCCTCAGCACTGGGGTCCCCACACAGCCGCAGGTGCCACCGCCGAGCTGTCCCCATGTCACCCGGGTCCTACCTTGACGTTGTCCAGCACCACCAGTGGCCCGTTGACACCGCACACTGTCCTGTAGGCTGGGGAGGGGACACCGTCAGTCCCCAGAGCCGCGGGGCCGCCCGGGCGGTGCCACCCCCACATGCTGTCCCCTCCTGTGTCCCTTTCCCCGTCCCGGTGACACCCAAGTGACCCGTGGTGACACCCCGTCCTGCAGGGAGTGTCACTCGGGTGGCTTCCAGGGCACTCAGGGGCTGTGTCACCTTCTGGAGGTGTCCCCACGTGCCCCGCAGGGATGTCACCAGGACAGTGTCCCCTTGTCCCCTCCTCGCCTTGCCCGAGGACCCTGCCTGGCCCTGGATGCGGGGACACTTCCCAAGGACCCCGCGGTGGCCCTGGGGACACCCCGGGGTGACACTGGGGTGGGGCAATGAGGGTGTGACCCCGCGGGAACAACCCTGGGACAGGCGGTGACAAACGGGGACAGGGGACAGTGGTGACAAGCGGGGATGAAGCTGGGTAGGAACACAGGGAGGGAGAGCGGATCCCGGGAGTGCTGGGACTGGGATCCTGGGAATGGGATGGGATCCTGGGAATGCCGGGATTGGGATCCTGGGAACGCCGGGATTGGGATTCTGGAATTCCAGGACTCGGATCCTGGAAATTCCGGGTGTGGGATGGGATGGATCCCGGGAATAATGGGGTTTGTATTGGATCGTGGGAATGCTGGGGTTGGGATCGAGTCCTAGGAACGCTGGCATTGGGATGGGATCCCGGGAATAATGGGATTGGGATCAGCTCCCGGGAACACTAGGATCTGGATCAGCTCCCGGGAGTGCTGGGATTGGGATGGGATCCCTGGACTGCCAAGATTGGGATCAGCTCCTGGGACTGCCAGGATTGGGACCAGCTCCCGGGAGAGCCGGGTTTGGGATCAATTCCCAGGAACTCCGGGATTTGGATCAGTTCCCGGGAACGCCAGGGTTTGGATCAGCTCCCGGGAGAGCCGGGTTTGGGATCGGGTCTCGGGAATGCCAGGATTGGGATCAACTCCCGGGAGCGCCGGGATTGGGATCAGCTCCCGGGAACGCCGGGTTTGGGATCGGCTCCCGGGACTTCCAGCACTGGGGTCAGCTCCCGGAAGAGCCGGGTTTGGGATCCGCTCCCGGGAACTCCGGGATTTGGATCAGGTCCCGGGAACTCCGGGTTTGGGATGGGCCCCCGGCGGTGCAGGTGTGCGGGAGCGGATCCCGCTCTCAGCCGCGCCTCGCTCATCCCGGGAGGTGCCGCAGCCCCGAGCGCTGCCCCGGCCCCGCTGACCCCGCCGGGCCCTTTCATGCCCTGCCCTCCCCTCCCCCGCGCTCCGGCATTCCCACCTGATCCTAATGGGATCGGAGAGGCCGGGCCAGCTGCGGGGCGTCCCGCGGGGATGGGGGGTGGGTCCCTGGATGTCCCCGGCTGGGACAGCCCCAGGGAGTTCATCCCTAGGGATGGGTCCCGTTCCAATCCCGGGCACCCCACGGGGCACTGTGGGGTCACCCCCGTGGCACAGTGGGACCCTCGGTGTCCCCTCCCCTCTGCCAGGGCAGTGCCAGCGATCCTGGACATTCCAGCAATGGGATGACACAATTCCAGGCTGGTTTGGGTTGGGAAGGACCTTAAAGCCCAGGAATTCCACCCCCGGCACCTTCCACTGTCCCGGGTGGCTCCAAGCCCCAGTGTCCAACCTGGCCTTGGGCACTGCCAGGGATCCAGGGGCAGCCACAGAAAATCTGGGAATTCCATCCCAGCCGGGAATTCCTTGCCAAGATCCCAGCCCAATCTGCCCTTGGCCAGTGGCAGCCATTCCCTGTGTCCTGTCCCTGTCCCTTGTCCCCAGTCCCTCTGCAGCTCTCCTGGAGCCCCTGCAGGGACTCTGAGCATTCCCTGGATTTTTTCCTTCTCCAGGGGAACATTCCCAGCTCTCCCAGCCTGGCTCCAGAGGGACTCCAGCCCTGGGAACAGCTCTGGAATCTGCTGTGGATTTGCTCCAGAAGCTCCACACCCTCCTGAATTTGGGATCCAGGAGCTGGAGCAGCTCTGCAGGTGGGATCTCACCTGACTGGAGCACAGGGACAGAATTCCCACCTTTCCCAGGGCTGCCCCCAATCCTTTCCCCTCCAGCCTGGATTTTTGCCCCATCCCAGCTTCTCCCGCCCTTGGCCTTGCTGAGCCCCACGAGGTTCTCCCAGCCCCGCTCCAGGAGCTAATTAGCTAATTAGCCTTCTCTGCCCTTCCCCAATTAGGGCCGGCTCCTGCTGCTCGCCCATTCAGCCTCCGGAGGGGCCGGCGCACCGGGAGCCCCCTCCCTTCCTTTTGTCCCCTTTATTCCCAAAGTGACCATCCGGCCTTTTATTCCCGTTCCCGCTCCCTCCCAAAGCTCTCCCGCTTCCCTTCCCCCGGCAGAGTTTCTGGGATTTTTTTCTTCTCCTCCTCGGCAGACCCAGAGCCACCCGTGTGGGACAGGGACACTGGGAGTGTCACTTGTCCCAATACGGGGTGTCCAACGTTGTCCCAGTGGCTGCCACCCCCTTGGGGACATTCCTGGCTGCCTTCCGGGATGGCTCTTCCCACCGGGAATGTGGGAGCCTCTGGCAGTGCTGGTGTCACTAGGGGTGACATTGGATCATTGGCCGAGCACTTGAGTGATATGGAAATCCATCCTTAATCCATCCATCCATCCATCCATCCATCCATCCATATGGAAATCCATCCTTAATCCATCCATCCATCCATCCATCCATCCATCCATCCATCCATCCATCCATCATCCATCCATCCATCATCCATCCATCATCCATCCATCCATCCATCATCCATCCATCCATCATCCATCCATCCATCATCCATCCATCCATCATCCATCCATCATCCATCCATCCATCATCCATCATCCATCCATCCATCCATCCATCCATCCATCCATCCATCCATCCATCATCCATCCATCATCCATCCATCCATCCATCCATCCATCATCCATCCATCCATCATCCATCCATCATCCATCCATCCATCCATCATCCATCCATCCATCCATCCATCCATCATCCATCATCCATCCATCCATCATCCATCCATCCATCCATCCATCCATCCATCCATCCATCATCCATCCATCCATCATCCATCCATCCATCCATCCATCCATCATCCATCCATCCATCCATCATCCATCCATCCATCCATCCATCCATCCATCCATCCATCATCCATCCATCCATCACCCATCCATCCCCCATCATTCCATCCATCCATCATCCATCCATCCATCCATCCATCCATCCATCCATCCATCCATCCATCCATCATCCATCATCCATCCATCCATCATCCATCCATCCATCCATCCATCCATCCATCCATCCATCCATCATCCATCATCCATCCATCCATTCACCCATCCATCCATCATCCATTCACCCATCCATCCATCATCCATCCATCCATCCATCCATCCATCATCCATCCATCCATCATCCATCATCCATCCATCCATCCATCCATCCATCCATCCATCCATCCATCCATCCATCATCCATCATCCATCCATCCATCCATCACCCATCCATCCCCCATCATTCCATCCATCCATCATCCATCCATCCATCCATCCATCCATCCATCCATCCATCCATCCATCCATCATCCATCATCCATCCATCCATTCACCCATCCATCCATCATCCATCCATCCATCATCCATCCATCCATCCATCCATCCATCCATCCATCCATCCATCCATCATCCATCCATCCATCATCCATCCATCATCCATCCATCCATCCATCCATCATCCATCCATCCATCCATCCATCATCCATCATCCATCCATCCATCATCCATCATCCATCCATCCATCATCCATCCATCCATCATCCATCCATCATCCATCATCCATCCATCATCCATCCATCCATCCATCCATCCATCCATCCATCCATCCATCATCCATCCATCCATCCATCCATCCATCCATCCATCCATCCATCCATCATCCATCCATCATCCATCATCCATCCATCATCCATCCATCATCCATTCATCCATCCATCCATCCATCCATCATCCATCCATCCATCCATCCATCATCCATCCATCATCCATCCATCATCCATCCATCCATCCATCCATCCATCCATCCATCCATCCATCCATCATCCATCCATCCATCCATCCCCCATCATTCCATCCATCCATCCATCCATCCATCCATCCATCCATCCATCCATCCATCCATCCATCATCCATCCATCCCTCCGTAGGAAGGGACCTCTGGATGTCACGGAATCCTGGACTGGTTTGGGTTGGGAGGGGTCTCAAATCCCACCCGGTTCCATCCAGGGACCCTCCCACCATCCCTGGCTGCTCCGAGCCCTGGTGTCCAGCTGGGCCTTGGACATTCCAGGGATCATTCCAGCCCCTCATCCATGCCCGGCTCTGGGATGTTCTGTGGGACAGAGCGGGAAATCACGGCAGCAACGCCACGGGAGAGACTGGAAAGGGATCGGGGTGGGGAGAGAGGAGGAGGAGGAGAAAAAGGAAAAGAAGGAAAAGAGGAAGAACGAGGAGGAAGAGGAGAAGGTGGAGATGAAGGAGAACAATAAAAAGGAGTAGAAGAAGAAGAAGGGGAAGAAGAAGAAGAAGAGGAGGAGAAGAACAAGAAGAAGAAGAAGAGGAAGAAGGGGAAGAGGAAGAAGAAGAGGAGAAAGAAGAGGAAGAGGAGGAGAAGGACATGAAAGAGGAGAAGAAGTGGAAGAATAGGAGAAAAAGAAGAAGATGAGGGAGGAGGAAGAGGTGGAAGAGGTGAAGAAGGATGAGAAAGAGAAGGAGAAGGAGGAGGAAGGGAAGGATGGAGAAGAAGGAGGAGGAAGGGAAGGATGGAGAAGAAGAAGAAGAAGAGAATGAGGAGGAGAAGGAGAAGAGGAGGAGGAGGAGAAGAACAAGAAGAGGAGGAAGAGGAAGAAGAGGAGGAGGAAGAAGAGGACGAGGAGAAGAACAAGAGGGGAAGGAAGAGAAGGCTGAGAAGACCAAGAAGAGGCGGAAGAGGAGGAGGAAGAGAAAGAGAAGAAGAACAAGAAGAGGAGGAGGAAGAAGAGGAGGAGGAAGGCCCAGAAGCGCGGGGGGAGCACCGGAAAGCCCCAGCAGCGATAATGAAGCCGCAGCCGCGGGCTGGGTGGGCTGCGGCCGCCGGCCGGGGGGCGGGGGCAGAGGGGCCGAGGGAAAAGCAAAGTCTTTCAACGTGGCCTTTCCACACCCCCAGCCCCAAATTCACAGCTGCTGTCACTTGCGATCTCCGTCAGCGCTGACACTCACGCACTGCTGACCAGCGCGGCCGCCGCGCGGGGGGGACCGCGGCCCCCGGTGACAAAGGGGACCCGACCCGGCTCCACCCGCCGCTAATTGCTCCCGCTGGCCCGCCCTGCCCTCCGCAGCCCCCGCCGCCCCTCCCAGCCCCCCGCACGTAGGGCTCGGCTGCAAAGTGCGCCGGGGGCTCGCTGCCACCTCCGAGGGGGCCAGGGAATGGTTGGGGTGCGAAGGCAGGGAGGAATTCCTTCCCCAAATCCCACCCGAATCTCCCCTTTCCCAGTGGGAAGCCATCCCCCTGTTTTGTCACCTCGTCCTCTGGGCCGGGTGTGCAGGGAGTGATGCTCAACCCCCGCCCCAAATTCCAGAGCTGGGAAGGGATGGGGACACCCGGAGCAGGGATGGGAGGCAGGAGGGATGAGCAGCCCCCAAAACCCCAAACCCCAGCCCCAGAGCAAAGCCGTGGGTGCAGGGCTGCCCCAGCAGGCCCAGAGCTGCTCCTGAGCCACCCCGGGGCACAGGGAGGGTCCCCGGTGTCCCCCAGGGCACAGAGGGGGGACCCCAGCCCTGGCAGCCCTCGGCAGGGGCAGGCAGGGGCAGAGGGTGCTGGCACCAGGCTCTGCAGGGGCTGGATGCATCCCCACCCCTGGCGGTGTCCGAGGGACAGGGACAGGACCTGCAGCAGCCTGGCACAGTGGGAGGGGTCCCTTGGCGTGGCACTGGGTGGGATTTAAACTCCCTCTCAACCCAAAATCCAGGCTTTAAGGATCCCAGGAATGCCGAATTTCCAGAACTCACCCCACAAATCCACCCGCTCCTTTTCCTGCTCCAACTCCTCCTCCCAATCCCTCTCACCCCCGAGCCCACCCTGGCACTTTTCCGACAATCCCTAAGTGACCGCTTCCCCCCCCGGCCGGCCCTGGTCGCCTCCTCAACCTGCCCATTGTGCCATGTGTCACTTTGTGCCGCGCTGTCAACCCCGCGGGGCTGGCCCGGGGCTGGCAGGGGCCGTGAAAAGCCCGGCGGGGGGTCACACTCTATGCCACTAATTAGGGCCCGGCGGCCGCGGGTTCCCAGACACACCTGCACGGTCATGTGGGGGCAGCCGGGGAAAAGGCGGCCCCAGCCAAGCGTGAAGCCAGCGAGGAAAAAAAAAAAAAGGAAAAAAAAAAAAAGAAAAACGAAAAAAAGAGGAAAATTCAATCGTCGGGCTCGCTGTGGGTTTTGCTGGTGGAAAAAAACAGGGAGGGAGGGGAGGGGAGAGGGGAGGGAGGGATCCTAAAGGATGTGGGATCAAGGTGGGGGGTGGTTGTGGGGCAGTGGGGTGTGGGGCAGTGGGGTCACAGCCCCCCAGGGCAGGGTGGCCGAGGGTTGGGAGTGTCCCTGGGCCCTGCTCTGCTGCTGCCCGTGTCCCAAACGGCACCAGGAACAGATCCCAAAGGCACCACCCTGTGTCTGGAGCAGGAGAGGTGTCAGGGATAACGGGGACAGCTGGGACGTGGCAGTGACCCACCAAAATCACTGCTGGGCTGGGGCTGCACGGACAGATTGGGTGTGGGCCTCCTGCTCTGTCCATCTGTCTGTCCAACCATGGATCCCTCCATGTATCCATCCATCCATCCATCCATCCATCCATCCATCCATCCATCCATCCATCATCCATCCATCCATCCATCCATCCATCCATCCATCCATCATCCATCCATCCATCATCCATCCATCCATCATCCATCCATCCATCCATCCATCCATCCATCATCCATCCATCCATCATCCATCATCCATCCATCATCCATCCATCATCCATCCATCCATCCATCCATCCATCCATCCATCCATCCATCCATCCATCCATCATCCATCCATCCATCATCCATCCATCCATCCATCATCCATCATCCATCCATCCATCCATCATCCATCCATCCATCATCCATCCATCCATCCATCCATCCATCCATCCATCATCCATCCATCCATCATCCATCATCCATCATCCATCATCCATCATCCATCCATCCATCATCCATCCATCCATCCATCCATCCATCCATCATCCATCCATCATCCATCCATCCATCCATCCATCCATCCATCCATCATCCATCCATCCATCATCCATCCATCCATCCATCATCCATCCATCCATCATCCATCCATCATCCATCATCCATCATCCATCCATCCATCATCCATCCATCATCCATCCATCCATCATCCATCCATCATCCATCCATCATCCATCCATCCATCCATCATCCATCCATCATCCATCCATCCATCCATCCATCCATCCATCCATCCATCATCCATCCATCCATCATCCATCCATCATCCATCATCCATCATCCATCCATCCATCCATCCATCCATCCATCCATCCATCATCCATCCATCCATCCATCCATCCATCCATCCATCCATCCATCCATCCCTCCATCCCTCCATCCATCCATCATCCATCCATCCATCCATCCATCCATCCATCCATCCATCCATCCCTCCATCCATCCGTTCCTGCCCATCCCAGTTCTCCCAGTTCTGGGCACTGGGCTGTAGTTGGGGACAGTGACATTACTCTTGTGCCCAGTGCCACACTGGGACCCCAAACTGGTACCCCAAACTGGTACCCTAAACTGGGATCCCAAACTGGGACCCCAAACTGGGGGAACCCTGCACCTCCATGAGCTCAGGTGCCCACCCTGCCCCTCCCCCATATTCAGGGATGTCCCCACCCTTCCGAATGTCACCGCCAGCCCCCCCCCCAGCCATGCCACCCCTCTCTGTCCCTCCTGCCACCTCTGCTGTCACCTCCCAGCGCATTTTGGGGTGCGGGGACCCGTCTCCAGCTGCCCACCTGGGTGACAGGGACACAGCGGGGACAGGACCGGTGCCGGGCTGGACACGGGGGGGGGACAAACGCGTCCCTCGAGGGGACAAACGCGACCAGCGGGAAGAAACGGGGGCGGATTTTCCTGGCAAAGGGACACGCGGGTGACACCGAGCCAAGGGCTGGCGCTCGGCCAGGTGACCCGGGCAGGAGTCACCCGCGGGTGGCCGCTGTTGACAGCAAACACGGCGGGTGGCCGGGCAGGGCCAGCTCGGCTCGGGAGGGACCGGAGCCACCCGGCTGGGGACGAGGGGAGGTGACATCCCAACGAGGTGGCTCCCGAACCGGCCGGCCCCGGCAGCGAAGGCACAAAGGTCACAACGGACGCCCTTGGTGACAGCGGGGGCTTGGGGACAAGGTGACAGGGGGATCGTGCAGCCCCGTGTGGCGCTGGCACGGTGCCAGGTGTCCCGATGTCGCCGTGGGATGGCGACACAGCGGGAAGGGCGCCCCGGCACCTCTGGGGTGTCACCACGGCGCCCCACAGGTGTCCCCAGGGTGGGGACACCTTCCCCCGTCCTTGTGGGTGCGGTGCCCAGGAGGGGACACCCCCGCAGCCCCACACTGTCACCCTGTCCCCCCCGAGAGACACACGTGGCCCCTGTGCCACCCTGCCTGTCGCAGTGCCACCCAGCTGTCCCCTCCTGAGCCGGTGTCACCTGCCCATCCATACCTGCCATCCTTGCCTGTCCCAGTGCCACCCACCCGTCCCTGTCACCCCTGCCTGTCCCAGTGCCCCCCCTCTGTCCCTTCCTGACGCGGTGACACCCACCCATCCCTGTCACCCCTGCCTGCCCCAGTGTCACCCACCCGTCCCCGTACCTGCTCCAGCGCCACCCACGCACTCCTGCCCGGTGTCACCCCCTCGTCCCTGCCACCACTGCTCGGGGACAGAGGGGTGTCCCTCCCCTCCCCTGGGTGTCCCCTGGGTGTCCCCTCGGTGTCCCCTCGGTGTCCCCGTGTCCCCCACTCACTCAGCCGCGGGTTGCTGTGGAAGTCGCGGGTCACGGCCAGCCCGTGCTCGCGGGCGGCCGCCAGCTCTGTCGCCGGTGCTGTCACCTTGGTGGCGGCCATGGCCCTGTCCCCGTCCCTGTCCCCGTCTGGTCCCGGTCCCGCCGGGCAGCGCCCCGCGTTTTGTAGCCCCGGCCCGGCCCCGCCGGTCCCGCCCGCGACAGCGGCAGCAAAGGTGACACCGGAGACACGGGTGAGTGACACCCGAGACACGGTGACACCCGAGACACAGGTGAGTGACACCCGAGACACAGGTGGCACCGTGTTGGCTGTAAACAGCGGGAGGGAGCGGCCGGGGGCGGGATCGCGGGAGCCGGGATGGGGGCAGGGAATGGGAATGGAAATGGGAACGGGAATGGGAACGGGAATGGAAGTGGAAATGGGAATGGGAATGGGAGAGGGATGGGGAACGGGAATGGGAACGGGAACGGGAACGGGAATGGAAGTGGAAATGGGAAAGGGAATGGGAGAGGGATGGGGACAGGGAATGGGAACGGGAACGGGAATGGAAGTGGAAATGGGAATGGGAATGGGGTGGGGAATGGGATAAGGGACAAGGGACAGAGATAGGGATAAGGGATAAGGGATAAGGGATAAGGGATAAGGGATAAGGGATAAGGGATAAGGGGTATGAGATAGAGAATGGAATAGGGATAAGGGATAGGGATGGGAATAGGGACAGGGATAAGGGAATGGCATAGGGAAAAGGATAGGGATAGGGATAGGGATAGGGATAGGGATAGGGATAGGGATAGGGATAGGGATAGGGATAGGGATAGGGATAGGGACAGGGAATGGGACAGGGAATTGGATAGGGAGGGGTTTAGGGATAAGGGATAGGGATAGGGATGTAGATAAGGGATAGGCATCGGGATCGGGATAGAGATAAGGGATAGGGATAAGGGAACAGGATAGGGAAAGGGACAGGGATAAGAGATAGGGATGTAGATAAGGGATAAGGATCGGGATAGGGTTAAGGATGGGGATAGGGATAGGGATAGGGATGGGGTTAGGGATAAGGGATAGGGATAAGAATAAGGGATATGGATAGGGAAAGGGGCAGGGATAAGGATTAGGATCAGGATAGGGATTGGGATAGGGATAGGGATGGGGATGGGGTTGTGGATAAGGGATAGGGATAAGAGATGGGATAGGGATGCGGGTAAGGAATAAGAATAGGGATAAAGGGTAAGGGTAGTGAAAGCGGGATAGGGAGAGGAATTGGGATATTCCTGCTCCTCAGCAGGGATAAAAGACATGAGACAGGGAATGGGATAAAGGATAAAGGCTAGGGAGAGGGAAAAGGTGAGGGAGAGGGTTGGAGATAAGGGATAGAAATGGGAAAAGGGGTAGGGATAAGGGGTTGGGATAGGGATGAGGAATAAGAATAGGGATAAGGAATAAGAATAGAATAAAGGAGTAAGAATTGGGATAAGGAATAAGAATAGGGATAAGGGGTAGTGATAGGGGGTGGGGATCGGGGTAGGGATAAAGGGTAAGGAAAAATGGGATAAAAAATCAGAAAATAGGAAAAATAGGGATAAGGGATTGGGATAAGGAATAAGCAGAGGGAACAAGGGGTGCACGGTCTGTCGGGGGCTCTGAGGACACAGCAGAGCGGGCAATGGTGGCCTTAGAAATGTCACCCTGCGATGTCACCCACGGGGCCAGTGGCACCCGGAGCGGGGGGCAATGGAGGATGAGGAGGAGGCGGAAGGAGGCAGGACGTGACTTTTATTAACATCAGAAACCACAAACCCCCACATTTCCCCTTAAAATTTCACCTCCAGTTGCCGGTTTTCCAGTCATCCCAGCCTGGAGGAGCCCCCGGCATCGAGTGGGACAAACTGGGGGTGTCCCCAAGCTGTCACCGACCCCCAAAGCGACAGCTTCGCCTTGGAGAAAGGAGCTTTGGAAAAATCTTTGAGTGCGATTTGCGACTTCTGGAGTTAAACGGGCAAAAGGAGCAGCGCCGGGATTCCCGTGGATCTTTCAGGATCACCGGGGCAGGCAGGAAAACCCCGAGGATATTCCCAAACCCACGTTCCAAATCCAGCCAGGGCTTTGCGGATTTTTCACGGTTGGAAAATCCCTAAATCCCCGCTGGAGCGGGGCTGGGAAAAGGGAAAAGCAAAATCCAAGCGGGGCCCGGCTGGGGTTGGGGACAGAATTCCAGAGGCGGGGACACGGCCACTTCCCTGTCCTGGCCCCACCTGGATCGGGAAGAGGCGGGATGGACACAAATTAAAGGGTTGGGGGAGGAAAAACCCCAAATATCGCCGGAGCAATTCCAGGCGAATTGTGCCAGAATGGGAGGGAGGGAGGGACAGGCAGGATTGTCACTTGTCACCTGTCCCTGCCTCAGTTTCCCCGCCCGAGCCGCCCCCTTTCTCCAAAGGGAGAAATAACAGTTCCCTAAAATAAAATAAAATGACGGAAAGTTTCTCATAAAATCTTTTATTTTAAATATTTCCCTGCAAAATCCTGGGAATTCGGGGGCCCGGGGATGTGGCCCCACAGGGAGCAGCACCCGGGGGTGGGGGGGAAAGGACGCTCAGTGTTAATTATCATTATTAATTAATGAATTGATTAATTCACCAACAGCAGCGGGTTTGGGGGTGTGGGGGGAGCCCCCAGGGCAGGGCCTGGGTGTGGGGAGGGGGCTCGGGGCGTCCCCCTGCTCCTGTCACAGCCGTGTCCCTGCGGCGTGGTGACACCCCAGGACACGGTGGTGCCACCGCAGGGTGTCCCGCCGAGGTGACACTCACATCCCCCAGCAGCTGCCCCTGTCCCCAAGGGCCACCTCACGCAAAGCCCCCCTGGTCCCCAAGGCCACCCTCACCCGAGTGGAAGCCGCTGTCACCCGCTGGGGCCTGGGAGGGGACCCGGGGTGTGGCAGGCGACAAGGGGGGTGTGGCGGGTGCCAGTGTCACCGCGGGGCCACCCCAGGGTGGTTTGGGGGTGCTGCTGGACCTGCCCCCCCCCAGAGCGGCCGCTGTCACCGCTGTCCCCAGGTGTCACCCCGCGGGGTGGGACAGTGACCCACGGCCCCTCGGGGGATCCCTGCGGGGTGGGCCAGGCTGGGGCGGCCCCAAAAGGGGACAGGGCGGTGTTCGGGGTCCCCAGAGCCCGCGGGTGTCCCAGCACGGCGTTGTTCCCAGCACGGCGACAACCGGGGACAGCACCCAGGCCACCGCAGCCGCCCTCGGGGGACAAACACCCCCCGGGAGCAGCGCCGGGACCCTGCGGTCACCGCGGGGACCTCAGCCCGGCGCAGGCGGGGAAACTGAGGCACGGCGGGGACAGAGCCCGGCGCCACCTCGCGCTGTCCCTTTTGTCCCCCCAGGAAGAGACACCCGGGCCAGCGCCACCCCCCGCTGCTCCTGTCCCCTCCCGCCGACACCTGGAGCGGGCCTTTGGTGACAGCGACACCTCGGGGCGTCACCAGCTCCGGCCCGGTGACCCCCGCGCCTCCCCGGCCAGGGCGGAGCTGCCATTCCCGGGGGCGCGCATTCCCAGCGGGAATTCCCAGGTGGAGGGGACGAGCTGGGCGTGGCGTGGCGGGGGGGAGGTGACGCTTTTTGACACTGGTTTGTTTTTTTTTTTGGTGGGGGGGGGGGTTTGGTTTTTTTTTTTTTGTGGGGTTTCTTTCAAGGGCTCGGCTTCTTGCTGGGTATAGAACCGTCCTTCCTCTCCAGCCGCGTGTAAGGCTCGAACGCGGACGCTCCGGGCGGGTGAGAACCGGGAACATCGTGCAGGCTGCCCAGCAGCGGCCCCCCGAAACACAGCGGGCCCCCCGGCAGCCGCGGCGACGGCGAGGAGGATGAGGAGGACGAGGAGGAAGCGGCGAGGGGCGGCACGGGCAGGCCGAAGGGCGGCGGGGCCGGGGGGCTGCTGCCCAGCCCCGGGGCAGGAACGGGGCTGGAACGGGGGGACAGCAGGCTCGGGGGCGCCGGCACGGACAGCAGGCGGCCCTGCTCCAGCAGCCGCAGGATGTTGCAGGTGGCCACGGACTCGGAGGTGCCGGAGGAGCGTTTCTCAGAGTCCCTGCTCTGGTCTTTCTTCTGCTTCGTGCGGCGGTTCTGGAACCACACCTTGACCTGGGGAGGGGGTTTGGGGTTTGGGGTGGGCGCGGCGGGGGCGGGAGGGCACGGACGGAAAGAGAGCGCGGGGGGGCCGGGGAGAGAGAGGCGAGAGCCAGGAGAGAGCGAGAGATCGAGAGAGAGAGAGAGAGAGAGAGATGGATTAGAATAAACGGCCAAGCGAGATCCGCCCGCCCGGGGAAAGGGAGAATTCCTGCGGGGGCACCCCGGGAATGAGAGCACCGGGATGGGACTCGGGGCTGGAGACCAGGGGTGGCAGCCCAGGAATGGGACTGGGGACAGGATCCCAGGGCTGGGATCCCAGGGATGGAACCCCAGGAATGGAATCGCAGGAATGGGACTCGGGACAGGAGAGCAGGAATAGGATTCCAGGGATGGAACCCCAGGAATGGCACCCCAGGAATGTGACTCGGGACAGGAATCCAGGGCTGGGATCCCAGGGATGGAACCCCAAGGATGGGACCCCAGGAATGGGATCCCAGGTTTGGGAGCCTGGGGATGAGATCCCAGGGATGGGACCCCAGGAATGGAATCCCAAGAATGGGATCCCAGGGATGGGACCTCAGGAATGGGATGCCAGGGTTGGGAGCCCAGGGATAGGTCCCCATGGATGGGACCCCAGGAATGGGACCCCAGGGATGGGACTCGGGACAGGAGCCTGGGGATGGGAACCCAGGGATGGAATTTAGGACAGGAGACCAGGAGTGGGATCCTGGGGATGGGGTTGGGATCCTGGGGATGGGTTCCCATGGATGGGACCCCAGTAATGGGATCCCAGGAACGGGATCCCAGGGATGTGACCTCAGGAATGGGATCCCAGGGTTGGGATCTCAGGATAGGAGCCCAGGAATGGGATCTCAGGGATGGGACCCCAGGGTGACACGTGAGGGGACACGGTGGCTTCTGGTGGCCCTGTGTTGCTGGGTGCAGACCCAGCTGGGGACACTCGCCCCCCAAAACTGCCCGAGGCCCGCAGGGACCCCCGCACCCCAAACCCGGCCCTGCGCACCGCAGACCCCCCTGAACTCCCCTGGGAGCCCCCTCCCTCCTTCCCTCCCTCCCTGGCAGAGCAGAGGGGCAGGAGAGGCAGAGAGAGAGAGACAGAGAGAGGCGGGACGGACGGACGGACGGACACGGGGGTGAGGGAAGGACACGGGGGGGAAGACACTCGGGTTAGAGCGGGAGGGACCCCGAGCCGCGGGGCTCCTCCCGGTGTCACCGGCCGCTCGCTGGGGACACGGCACAAAGGGGGAGCTGCGGGAACCGGGGGACACCGGGGACACCGCGGGGACACCGCGGGGACACCGCGGGGACACCCGGGGACACCGCGGGGACATGGCCTCCCGCCACCGCCGGGCCGCGCCTCCCCTCGGGAACATCGGCGACACCCGCACGGGGACATGGAGGCACCCACTGCCACCGGGCACAGCCGGGGCCGCAGGGATGGCGTCACCGTGCCACTGAGCCCAGAGCAGTGTCACTGTGCCACTGAACCCAGAGTGGTGTCCCCATCCCACTGACCCCACTGGTCACTCCCTGCTGACCACTGGGATGGCTTTGGGAACACAGCTGGGTCCCCAGGGGTGGTGTCCCTGTCCCACTGACCCCAGGGGTGGTGTCCCCATCCCACTGACCACTGAGTGGTGTCCCCATCCCACTGACCCCAGGGCTGGTGTCCCCATCCCACTGACCACTGAGTGGTGTACCTGTCCCACCGACCCCAGAGCAGTGTCCCCATGTCACTGACTCCCCTGGTCACTCCCTGCTGACCACTGGGGTGCTTTTGGGCACAGTCCCACGTCCCCAGACATGTCCCCTGACACAGAATTGTCCCATCCCCTGGAGCAGCTGAATCCTGGGAACGGCAGATCCCAAACCCGCAGTGGTGGGGACAAAGAGGGCCCAGGCAGCCCCAAGGCCCATCTAATTAGCGCCACCTTAACGAAGATCCGGCGTGAACCCGTACAGGATGGGCATTCCCAGAACTGTCACTCCAAATATTCCCCATTCAGCAATTCAGGAGGAGCAGGAATTTGGGAAGATCCCTCAGTGGGATATATATACACATTATTTTATTGTATATAAATACATAATTGTTGTTTTATATTATATTTAATTACGTCCTTATGTTTTCTATATTATATTGAATGACATCTTTATGTGTTTATTGTTTTTATTTTCTGCTGTATATTAAATATTATATTGTTGAGATATTTTATATTAATTTCTAACTATAGCAATAGCTATTATTAATATACAACTATAAAATATAACTATGTAATATATAATACATAATACATATGTACATATATAGTATATAATGTATTTAATTTAATTATAAGGTATTATATACTTTATATAATACATTACAATTTCTTTTAGAGTGTATGTTTGTATATCGTGTATTATTTAATTGTAGTTTAATTTGTATATTGTGTATTATTTAATAATTGTATATTATTTTTCCTCTTTATTCTATAATTTTATAATTTTATAACTTTATAATTTTATAATTTTATAATTTTATAACTTTATAATTTTATAATTTTATAGTTTTAATTTTTTAAATTGAATTTTTATAATTAATTTTAATTTTATTTTATTTTATTATTTAATTCTCTTGTCTTCCATTAAAGTTTTAGAATTCTCTTCTACTTCATTTTATCTTGTTTTCTCCTAGTCTATTTTATTTTGCTTTATTCTTTTCAATTTTATTTTCCCATCTTTTATTCCATTCTATTGCTTATCCCTGAGCCAATTTGCTTTCATAATATTTATTTTATATTTTATATTTTATATTTTATATTTTATATTTTATATTTTATATTTTATATTTTATATTTTCTTTTACATTATATTTTATTTATTTTTATTTTTATTTTATAATGTTATTTTCTAATTTTATTTTATTTTTTATTTCATAATATTTAATATTTTTCTTTTATTTCCTATTTTATTTTGTAATATTTTACATTTTATTTTATTTTATTTTCATTTCCCACTCTCTATTCCAAGACCGAATGAGTCCCTGAGATCCCCCTGGATTTCTCCTCCTCCCGTGGATCCTTTCCCTAAGGATTCATCCCTCTGACTCCAGGAAGGCAGGGCAGCGTCCCCTCCCCTGCTCCTGGCACCTGGAATATCATCCTAAATGTCACCGCGCTCGGAATGCCGCAGCCCGGCGCTCCGGGGAATTCTGATCACAGAATCCTGATTCCCGGATCCCTGGCAGGGTGCAGGGAGCAGCGCATGAAGACGGGAATAAAAACGGGAACACGGCATTATCCAGGAATCATCTGGAGCCGGCGACGTCGGCTCCATCCCAGTTTTCCATGGCTGTCCACACCGGGATGGAGCCCACGAGGGGTTGGATCCCTGGAATCCCTGGGATGGAGCCCACGAGGGGTTGGATCCCTGGAATCCCCAGGATGGAGCCCACGAGGGGTTGGATCCCTGGAATCCCCGGGATGGAGCCCACGAGGGGTTGGATCCCTGGAATGCCCGGGATGGAGCCCACGAGGGGTTGGATCCCTGGAATGCCTGGGATGGAGCCCACGAGGGGTTGGATCCCTGGAATCCCTGGCATGGTCACCCACGAGGGGTTGGATCCCTGGAATCCTGTGCCATGACCTCGGAGGGCGCCATATCCTGGGATTCCTTCTCCAGAGATGCAGGGCTGCTGTTCCCATCCCTGCCCTTCCTCAGACGCATCTGAGCCACAAAAGGAATTATTCCCAAGAAGGGAATTCTGACGGAAATCTCTTATCTGGGAAGGCAAAGGGTGGGAGCTCATAATTCCACGGATCTCAGCGATCCGGGGATTTGTGTGGGTTTTTGGTCCAGTAACCGCCCATCCATCCATCCATCCATCCATCCATCCATCCATCCAACCATCATCCATCATCCATTCATCCATCCATCCATCCATCCATCCATCCATCCATCCATCCATCCATCCAACCATCATCCATCATCCATCCATCCATCCATCCATCCATCCATCCATCATCCATCCATCCATCCATCCATCCATCATCCATCCATCCATCCATCCATCCATCCATCCATCCATCATCCATCCATCCATCCATCCATCCATCCATCCATCCATCCATCCCAGCATCCCAAAGCACCGCGTGGATGGAACTGGAATTTCCCTCCTCTCATCACGGCTCCCATTTCCATCCTCATCCGCTGCTTCCCACGGAGCTGAGCCGTGGTGGGAATCGCTCCTGACTGGGATCCCAAACCCCATCCCCGCCCAGGCAGATCCCGGGAATACCAACACCACACAATCCAGGACTCCCACATTCCCAAAAAACACCACAGCATGTTCTCCCAGCATTTATCCACCCAACAAGACAATCCTAATCCCACTGCGCGGCTCTGGGGCCGTGTTTGGGGTTTTTAGCGGTGTTTGTTTTGGGTGGCCCTGCCCCAGTGCTGACCCCATCCTTCCATCCATCCATCCATCCATCCATCCATCCATCCATCCATCCATCATCCATCCATCCATCCATCATCGATCCATCCATCCATCCATCCATCCATCCATCATCCATCCATCATCCATCCATCCATCCATCCATCCATCCATCCATCCATCATCCATCCATCCATCCATCCATCCATCCATCCATCCATCCATCATCCATCATCCATTCATCCATCCATCCATCCATCCATCATCCATCCATCATCCATCCATCCATCCATCCATCCATCCATCCATCCATCCATCCATCCTTCCATCCATCCATCCATCCATCCATCCATCCATCCATCCATCCATCCATCCCAGCTTCCCAAAGCACCGCGTGGATGGAACTGGAATTTCCCTCCTCTCATTACGGCTCCCATTTCCATCCTCATCTGCTGCTTCCCACGGAGCTGAGCCGTGGTGGGAATCGCTCCTGACTGGAATCCCAAACCCCATCCCTGTCCAGGCAAATCCTGGGAATACCAACACCACACCCTCCGGCACTCCCACATTCCCAAAAATCCCCACAGCGCGTTCTCCCAGCGTTTATCCACCCAACAGGACAATCCTGATCCCGCTGCGCGGCTCCGGGGCCGGAGCCGTGTTTGGGGTTTTTAGCGGTGTTTGTTTTGGGCGGCCCTGCCCCGGCGCTGACCCCGGCTCCGTCACGCGCTCCTGGCACACGTGTGGCCCCCGGCTCCTCCATCCCGCGCTATTCCTGGCTGCCGAGCGGGAATTGGCCGGGATTAGCTCCCGACCGCCGGCAGCTGACGCTCGCTGGGAGCCTGCGCTCCGCCATCATCCTGCGCCACCTTCCTCCTCCCTCTCCTCCTCCTTTTCCTGCTTTTCCTCCTTTTCCCTCCTCGTTCTCCTCTCTCCGGCCCCACTGCGGCTCGGATCCCGGATCCTGGAGTTGTGTAATCCATCAGGATCGCCGCCAGAACCCGCGGGTTTCATAATGGCGGCTCCGTGACCCTGCCTCCTCTCCCTGTTCCGAGCGGATGGATTCATCCCTCCGCTGCCATTCCAGCTCATCCCGCTGCGCCAACCATTCCAAACCCTCCGCTGCGGCCTTTGGGAATGCGCTTCCAGCCACCAGCACGGTGGGAATTGTCGCTGACCCTCATCCGGGAGCCCGTTCCCAGCACAGCCCCTTTCCCACCACCGATCCAAAATAACAGCCAGCAGCCAGGCCCGCGTCCGGCTCCTGCTCCAAAATTCCAGATATTCCCGGTTTTGCAGCCAGGGACCCTTGTGGGTGCTCTGGTGCCCTTTGGAAACGGAAAATTTGGAGGTGTTGGCAAAACTGGAGGGGAATTCCCCCATTTTTGGGGTTTTGGGAAGTTCTGGCATAGGTGGGGACACCCTCCATGAAATCCCGAGGGTCTGGATGAGACCCGTGGGTGGGAATTCCAACCCCAGCATTGGGACCAGCTCCAAAACTCAAGAAAACCATCACCAAACCCAAATCCCATCATTTTTCAGGAAAACATTTCAATCACATCCACTTGGAGCCTGCTGGGATTGCTCTGGGAACCCATTTCAGCTTCATCGGGAATCAAAGCTTTCCATCAGAAATTCTGAAATCCCAGGATTTTATGTTTTGCGGGGAGGGGATTGCAAATCCGTAATGATACAAATCTCGGTGAATTATTCCCAGTATTTTTCCCCATCAACCATTTCACTCCGTGTTTGGAGCATTCCGGAAGCACCTGGATATTTTGGGATCTCAAATACCCAACTCCTTCATCCGACACCACAACCCAATTTCCCACTCCCCTTTTTAGTAACGCTCTGCAAAAATCCAGAATTTATCATCCCAGACGGGTTTTTGGGATCCCGATGCCGGAATTCAGGAATCTCCGGGGGCTGTGCCAGCCTGGCCATGCCACCGCCATGTCCCCACTTAGGCCCGGCTTTATTGTCCCCCCCCGGCCCCCCCTTCCAGGAGGGGCCGGGATTAGCGGGGCCACGTGAGCTGGGTTTGCTCCAGGAACGTGCTCGGACGCAGGCTGGGATGTGGGAATGGGATCCAGCACCTGCTGGAGGTGCCCAAATCCCGGGAATCTCCGGTGGGTACCAGGATTTGGGATCTTCCTCCTTTCCGGGTGCTTTCAGCACCCCAGTGTGACCCGATCCCATTAAATGTGGGATCGCTCAGGCTGATGCTCCCCGTTGCCACCTATTCCCAAGGAACTGACAGCTGCAGGATGCTCTTCCCAGATCCTCTGGAATAGCCCAGATCCCTCCTGGAAGTGAGTCAGGGAAGTGCTCCAGGAAAACAGGGTGGGAGAGTTCATCCCATCCCGAAAAAGCTCTGGCAGAAGGGATGGAGGGAGGGATGGAGGCCCCTCAGGAAAGAACCACTGAATCCCAGAATTCCCAACTGGATTGCGTTGGGAAGGACCTTAAAGCTTTTCTTCCAGGGGCAGAGACATCTCCCACTGTTCCAGGTGGATCCAACCCGGCCTTGGGCACTGCCAGGGATCCAGGGGCAGCCCCAGCCAATCTGGGAATTCCAGCCCAGCCCCTGCCCACCCTCCCAGCCAGCAATTCCTTCCTTTCCAGCCCTGCCCTTTGGAAGTTCCAAAACCACCTGGCGTGGATCCTTCACTTCCTCCGTGTCCCAGTCCAGAGGGAAATGGGAATCACGGGGTTTTGGGGCTCCCAGCTCTTCCCAACCTCATCTTTCCTGCTTTTTTTTTCCCCCAGGAGAGGAAAACCTGTGGCAGCCCCAGCCCTTGTCCCCTTGTTCTGTCCCTGCGGGGACCGGGAGCCGTTAACGAGCCGAGGTGATTAATTTTTAACGGCCTCCTCTTAATTGCCAGGCTATAAATAGACCTTCCCGGCTTCCTCGGCTTTCCCAGATGTTTTGCTCCATGTTGGGAATCCCGGGATGCTCCAGGGGGTGTGGGGCTGGAGTTGTAGGGTGGCCCAGGAGTTGTCCCCAAGAAGGTCTGGATGAAGCCCATGGGAACACCCGGAGAATCCCATGGATTTGCCACCAGCCAGGCAGGCAGAAATCATGGAATTATGGGATCATTTAGGTTGGAAAAACCCTTGGAGACTCCTGAATCCAGCACTGCCAAGGCCACCACCACGTCCCCAAGTGCCACTTCCACAGGGCTGGCAAATCCCCCCTGGAATGGGGATCCACCCCTGCTCCGGGCAGTTGGGAAACCCTTTCCATGTAGGAATTTTCCCAAAAAAATCCAAGCGAAACCTTCCCCGGCACAATTTGGGACTGCCCCTCATCCTGAGTGTCACCTCCCTGTCCTGGCCTTAAGAAGGGCTGGAAAACACCGGGATCACTTGAACCTGAGCCTGGCAATGAACTCCAGACCCTGAGAGCAAATCCCTTCATCCATCCCATCCCATCCCATCCCATCCCATCCCATCCCATCCCATCCCATCCCACGAGGGATTTATGGGAATTCCACCCCCTCTCCTTCCCTATTCTGCCTTCTCCACCTGGGATTTTCCATCCCATAATGATACTGGGAAGGGGCACTTGTCCCTTCAGTATTCCAGTGAATTTTCCCAGAAAAAGCTGGATCCGTGGATATGAGCTGCCCTCAGGATTTGGGATGGGTTTGGGATGTTCCCACCACTTCCCAGCTCATCCCAAGGACCTCAGAGCTCACCTCGGGGTCTCCATGGAAATATTCCCCAATGGAAACATTCCCCAGGTTAATTAAACTCGTTGAACATTAATCATATCCGTGGATTAATTAGGAAAAGCACTGGGAGGCAGAGCGGGGACGTGGATCCCGGGAGGGAAGAGGAATTCCCGGGATGGGTGGAAGCAACTTTGGCTCTGAAATTTCCTCCCACTCTCCTGGATGATCCCACCCTCACATCCATGTGATTCCCATAATTCCTGGGTGATCCCATCGTCACTCCTGGGTGATTCCCGTCTTTCCTGGGTGATTCCCATTATTTCTGGGTGATCCCCTCTTCCCTGGCTGATCCTTCCTCTCCTTGGATGATCCCATCCTCGCTTCCAGGTGATTCCCATCTTTTCTGGGTCATCCCATCCTCATTCCTGGGTGATTCCCATAATTTCTGTGTGATTCTCATCATTTCTTGGTGATCCCATCCTTACTTCCAGGTGATTCCCATAATTTCTGGGTGATCCCACCATTTCTGGGTGATCCCACCCTCACTTCTGGGTGATTCCCATAATTTCTGGGTGAGTCCATCCTTACTTTTGGGTCATTCCCATCTCCCCTGAGTGATCCCTGCTTTCCTTGGATGATCCCACCCTCATATCCAGGTGATTCCCACGATTTCTGGGTGATCCCATCCTCACTCCTGGGTGATTCCCATCTTTTCTGAGTGATCCCCCTTTTCCCTGAGTGATTTTCCCTCTCTCCTGAGCAATCCCAGCTCTCTCTGGATGATCCCACCCTCACTTCCAGGAGATTCCCATAATTTCTGGGTGATCCCATTGTTTCTGGGTGAGTCCATCCTCACTCCTGGGTGATTCCCATCTCCCCTGAATGATCCCTGCTTTCCTTGGATGATCCCACCCTCACTTCCAGGAGATTCCCCATTCTCCTGGATGATCCCTGCTCTCCCTGGATGATCCCACCCTCACTCCTGGCTGATTCCCAGGGTGATCCCAGGGTTTTTGGGGTGATCCCTCTCTCCCTGCCTGATCCCTCCTCTCCTCCCAGCGATTCCCTCTCTCCCAGGCCAATCCCCCACTCCTGGAGCACAACTCCGAGCCAAAAAAATCCCAAATCCTGCTCTCCCCAACCCATCCTGCCTCCAAACCTCCCAAACAGCTGCCAGGAAAGCAAAACCAGACCCTAAATCCTCCTTTTTCCCCCCATTTCCAGCAGGATTTCTGCAAGATCCCAGCCCCGCTCCCGGAATGCTGCAGCATTCCAGCTGCGATCACACCGTGTCTCTTCCCATCTCGTCACATTCCCTCCTCGCCGGGATGAATCATCCTTCCCCCTCCCTTCCCAAACATCCACAGGCACACACACACAAAAAAAATCCCAGCCCTGGTGGCCCCTCTCCTTCAGGGTTCCCATCACATCCATAGGGAAAAGTCAGGAGCAGCTTCCTCGGAATTAAAGATTTAATTCCAAGGATTCGTCTTGGAATTAAAATCCAGCCCAGGGAGGGGCTGGAAAGGATCTGTCCCCTGTACCCCAAAAAATAAAGAGCCAGGAGATGATGCTGATTGGGATTCACCACCAAAATTCCCTAAATTCTGGGAGCTGCTCCGGGAATGAATCACCAGAAGCAGCCAAAATCCTGGGATTGATGCAAAAGTCGGATTTGTCCTGGTTTGGAGGAGCTGGGTGGGGACGGGAGGGGCTGGAGGTCACTTTTCCCTCTCCAGGCCACATCCAGGTGGGATCAGCACCTTCCAGACCCAAAGGGCGCTTGGAAAACTCAGTTTAAAGCTCTTGGAATTCCTGAGGAAAACATCCTGGCCGTGAAAAACCAGGAATGAGGAAAAGGGGGATGCCTGAGTGCGGAACCATCGCCGGAGAGAGAGGAAGAGGAGGAATTTGGGAATTTTGGGTGGCTTGGAAAAATCAGGGAGCCAGGAAGGTTCTGGAAACTGGGAATTGGCTGCGGGGAAGGAAAAATGGTGTGAAAAGCAGGGAAAGGAATTTAAGGAGACAGGGACGAAGGAGGGAAGGGGTGCGGGAAGGGGGAGAGCGGAGGAGAAGCGACAGCGCCCGGCCCACGGGGCGGGAATTTTCTCACCCAGGGATGGAGGCAGCAGCCAGGCTCCAGAGAAAAGATGGGAATTTCATCCCTAAGGAAAGGCTGTGACCTCCCAGCCCTGGCACCCTGCTGGGAACGTCCGCCGTGCCCAGGGGACAAACGCTGGCCATGGTGGCACCGCCGAGACCACGGAGAGAGCCTGGGAAGGGGACTGGGAAAAGGGATTGGGAAGGGGGATTTGGGAAGGGAAATTTGGGAAGGGGGATGTGGGAAGGGGGATTGGGAAGGGGGATTGGGAAAAGGGATTGGGAAGGGGGATTTGGGAAGGGAGATTTGGGAAAAGGGATGTGGGAAGGGGGATTGGGAAGGGGGATGTGGGAAGAGGGACTGGGAAGGGGGATTTGGGAAGGCAGAATTGGGAAGGGAGATTTGGGAAGCGAGATTTGGGAAGGGGGATGTGGGAAGGGGGATTGGGAAGGGAGATTTGGGAAAAGGGATTTGGGAAGGGGGATTTGGGAAGGGAGATTGGGAAGAGGGATTTGGGAAGGGGGATTTGGGAAGGGGGACTGGGAAGAGGGATTTGGGAAGAGGGATTTGGGAAGAGGGATTTGGGAAGAGGGATCCTGGGAAGAGGGATTTGGGAAGGGGGATTTGGGAATTGGGAAGAGGAATTTTGGAAGGGGGATTTGGGAAGTGGGATCCTGGGAAGGGGGATTTGGAAAAGGGGATTTGGGAAGAGGAATTTGTGAAGAGGGATTGAGGAAGGGTAATTTGGGAATGTGGGAAGGGGGATCTGGGGAGAGGGACCCCATGCCAGGGACACACGGCTTGTCCCTTGTCACCTGTCACTCCCAGCTCTGTGGAGGTGACACCGGGACCCCAGGAAGAGGAATCCTGGGAAAAGGGAATTGCTGAATCCTGGGAAAAGGGAGTTCCAGCTCCCTGGAATGCTCCGCTCCCGCTTTGCACAGTTCCCATGGATCTGTGGAGGGGACACTGGGACAGTGGCCAGAGGGACCTTGAGGAAGGGACCCTGCCAGGGGACAAAGTTGTCCCTGCAGTGTGACACGGCCAAGGCCACCTGTGACAGTGCCAGCTCCATGGCGGTGACACTGGGACCTCAGGAAGAGAAATCCCGGGAAGATGAACCCTGGGAAGAGGGATTCCAGGAAAAGGGACCAACCCCAAGAAGAGGGGCCCATCAGCGGCTGCCCGTGTTGGGGACAAAGCTGTTCCCACGGGGTGACACGGCCAAGGCCACCTGTGACACTCCTGGTTCCGTGGAGGTGACACTGGGACCTCGGGAAGAGAAATCCCAGGAAGAGGAACCCCAGGAAGAGGGATCCCAGGAAAAGGGAACCCCTTACCAGGGGGACAGGCTGTGACACAGCCAAGCCTACCCATGTCACTCCCAGCTCTGTGGAGGTGACACTGGGACCTCGGCAAGAGAATTCCTGGGAAAAGGAGCCTCAGGAAGAGGGATTCCAGGAAGAGGGACACCGGGAAGAAGGACGCTGGGAAAAGGGACCCCTCACCTGGGGGACAAAGCTGTTCCCACAGAGTGATGCGGCCAAGCCCATCCGTGACCCTCCTGGCTCCATGGAGGTGACATTGGGACCTCAGGAAGAGAAATCCCGGGAAGAGGGACCCCAAGAAGATGGATTCCAGGAAGAGGGACGCCAGGAAGAAGGACCTGGGAAAAGGGACCCCTCACCCGAGGGACAAAGGTGTTCACAAAGCCAAGGCCACCTGTGACCCTCCTGGCACCATGGAGGTGACACTGGGACCTTGGGAATAAGGAACCCAAGGATGCTTTTCTCCCGACCACAGCACAGCCAAATCCCACCCCAAATCCTCCTCCTCACTGAAATCCCACTATTCCACCACCAAAACAATCCCAGAATGCCCATTTCCCCCTCACCCAACAGTAGGATCTCCCAAAAAATCCCAGTGGGATCCCTGGGCACCCCTTGGAGCCAGGGCCTGGCTGCCCATGGCTGGGGTGGGTTTGTTCCATAAAAAGGGTTGGAAAAATTGGAATGATTTCCTGTACAAATCAAGGTAAACTATGCAATCACCAGACCCAGCAGGAACAGGGTGGACGAGGCTGAATATTTATAATTATTCTATTATTATTATTATTATTATTATTATTATTATTATTATTATTATATACAATTATTGATATTATTTAATTAATTATTATTACTATTTAACAATAAATTTCTAAGCCAAAACCATCACGACCCCATCAGAGGCACCAACCTCAGAGCTCACCCCGTGCATTCTCCCGGCTCTCCCCAGCACAGGAAAACCAGGAAAATCCCTTCCCATCATCCAAGGAAGGCGATGGAGAAGAGATCCAGGGCTGATTCCTGGATTGCCAGATTTGGGATGCAGGAAAAGCGGGAGCAGCCCCCACACACCCCAATCCCCACCTGGGGTCACCGCTGTCACCCCCTGCTCCATTCTCCTCCCGCTTTTCCCGGGATCATGGAATGTGTTGGGTTGGAAACAACCTCAAAGCTCATCCAGGGCCACCTTCCCTGATCCAATCCCTGTCCAACCTCTCCTTGATGCTTCGCCGGACATTTGAGTGGACACCACAGGCTGGGGGTGTCCCCAGAGACCCCTCAGGGCTGTCCCCAACCGCATCCCAACCATTCCAAGGACGCGACGAAGAAAAACCGTCGCCGGGAACGCCGCGTGCATCCCATCGCCGCCTCTCTCCGCACATCCGACGGCTCGGGGACACGGCCACCGCGGTGTCCCCGAGCCTGAGGAGCCCCCACGGGTCTCACCTGCGTCTCGGAGAGGTTGAGCTGCCGCGCTAACTCCGTCCTTTCCCGGCCCACCACGTACTGGCAGCGCTGGAATTCCAGCTCCAGGCGGTAGAGCTGCTCCGCCGTGAAGGACGTCCGCGTCCGCTTGGGCCGGTCCAGGTCCAGCCCCTTGGGCAGCACGATCTCACGGATCGTCCCTTTGGCATCTGTGCAGAAAACAGGGAAAACCGTCAGGGAAAAACCCCAAAAAGTGAAGGAATCGGTCCAAAAATTAAAAAAGGCGGTTAGCGAGCGTTGGGAAAATGGAGGGTTTCATCCTGGGAATAATACTTTGGAAAGTGTGGAGCAAACAGGAGATTTAAGTCAAGGAAAAATTCGAATTAAATATTTTTTCTGTAATTTTTGATATAATTTTTTATGGGGAGAACCATCACGGACAAAAACAAAACTGAAGGAATTGGTCGAAAAATCCAAAAACGCGGTTAACGAGCATTGGGAAAATGGAGGGTTTCATCCTGGGAATGATATTTTGGAAAGTGTGGAGCAAACAGGAGATTTATGCCAAGGAAGAATTTGAATTAAAGATTTTTTTTTCTGTAATTTTTGATATAATTTTTTATGGGGAGAGCCATCAGGGACAAAAACAAAACTGAAGGAATTGGTCGAAAAATCCGAAAACATGGTTAATGAGCGTTGGGAAAATGGAGGGTTTCATTCTGGGAATGATATTTTGGAAAGTGTGGAGCAAACAGGAGATTTATGCCAAGGAAAAATTTGAATTAAAGATTTTTTTTTTTCTGTAATTTTTGATATAATTTTTGATGGGGAGAACCATCACGGACAAAAACAAAACTGAAGGAATTGGTCAAAAAATCCGAAAACACGGTTAACGAGCATTGGGAAAATGGAGGGTTTCATCCTGGGAATAATAATTTGGAAAGTGCGGAGCAAACAGGAGATTTATGCCAAGGAAGAATTTGAATTAAAGATTTTTTTTCTGTAATTTTTTATGGGGAGAACCATCATGGACAAAAATAAAACTGAAGGAATTGGTCCAAAAATGCAAAAATGCCATTAATGAGCATTGGGAAAAAGGAACGTTTCATCCTGGGAATAATAGTTTGGAAAGCCAGGAGCACACAGAAGATTTATGCCAAGAAATAATTTGAATTAAAGATTATTTTTTCTGTAATTTTTATATAATTTTTGACGGGGAGAACAGTCAGAGGAAAAAAAAAAAACCCTGAAAGAATCAGTCTAAAAATCCAAAAATGCGGTTACCAAGGATTGGGAAAACAGAGCATTTCATCCTGGGAATAATAATTTGGAAAGCCAGGAGCAAACAGAAGATTTATGCCAAGGAAGAATTTGAATTAAAGATTATTTTTTCTGTAATTTTAATATAATTTTTGATGGGGAGAACTGTCAGGAAAATAAACAAAACTGAAGGAATCGGTCCAAAAATCCAAAAATTGGGGGGGAAATAGAAAATAAATGAAATTAAAGAGTATCTGGATGTGGACTATCCATGCAATTCCCACAATCTAGAGCTAAATTATGGCTTGGTTCTTCCCTCTGGCCCCAAAAGCAGAGAGTTTATAAATATCCAGGGAAAGGCAACAAATTTCCATGAATTAGGGTTTTTTAAAAGACATAAATAGAAGCCATAAATTTTTTGGGGAAAATGGAGCGCTTAATCCTGGGAATAATAGTTTGGAAAGCCAGGAGCAAACAGCAGATTTATGCCAAGGAAGAATTCGAATTAAAGACTTTTTTTTTAAATGTAATTTTTATACATTTTTTTGTTTCTGTCTTTCCTTGGGAATACTGGGAAAAAATTCACCTCTGTTACAATTTCCATCTCTCCAAAATTACCCTCACTGGAGGAATATTTCCTTGGAAAGCTCAGCTCCCGTTTTGGGGAGGTTTCCTATTAAAGGACAAGTTTGGGAAGCGCTGTGGGCACCGAGCTGCTCCCAGCTGTGGATTTTATCCGGTTGGGAATATCCAGGGAAAGAAAAGTTTGAGGGTTTGGCCATGGGAAGTGGCTGTGGCCATTCCAGAGGAGCCTCCGTGGCTTCCCACCGGGAAAGGACAAACTCCACCAAAAAAATTGACAGGAATTCTGTCCCAGTTCCCAGGAATTAAAATGAGCCTCGGGAATCACATGCTGGGATCTTCCCAGATCCCAAATCCCGACTGGGTTTGCGTGAGCTCTCCCAGGGGCTTTTCCAGAGGGTTAAAATCCAGCCAGGAAGTCGCTCCAAGCCCTGATTTTGGGATGCTGGATCCCAATTCCAGAGGGATCCTGGTTGGAGGTCAACGACTCTCCCCTCCTCTGGATGAGTTGGGCATGAAGGGATTATAAAATTCCTGGGGTAGGAAGGAGGAAAACAGTGAGGAAAAGATGGGAATGGGGTGATGGAGATGGGGTGAGGACGGTGGAGATGGGAATGGTGGCATTGGGATGGGAATGGTGGTGTTGGGATGGGAATGGTGGCACTGGGATGGAAATGGTGGCGCTGGAATGGTGACACTGGGATGGGAATGGTGGCAGTGGGATTGGAATGGTGGCACTGGGATTGGAATGGTTGTGCTGGGATGGGAATGGTGGCACTGGGATAGGAATGGTGGTACCAGAATGGGAACGGTGGCACTGGGAGAGGCACAGTGATACCGGAACGGGAATGGTGGCACTGGGATGGGAATCGTAGCACTGGGATGGGAATGGTGGCACCAGGATTGGAATGGCGGTGCTGGGATGGGAATGGTGGCTCCGGGATCGGAATGGTGGTGCTGGGATCGGAACGGTGGCACCAGGATCGGAACAGTGGCACCGGGATTGGAATGGTGGTGCTGGGATGGGAACAGTGGCACTGGGATCAGAACAGGGGCACCAGGATTGGAATGGTGGCGCTAGGATGGGAATGGCGGCACCGGGATTGGAATGCTGGCACTGCCATAGTATCAGCAGAGCCGGGATGAGGACACAGGAGCTGGGATGAGGGCGGTGGATCCGGCACTGGGATAGTGGGAATGGGGACCAAACACCGATTTGGGAAAGGGACCCCAATCCCAGAGCCGCGATCCCACCGTGGAGCCGCGGGACACGGCCGAGGCGCCATCCCAGAACGCGGCACCGAAGGAGCCCCGAGGTCCTGGGGACACCCAGGGTGGCACGGGGGGTGGTGGCACTGCACCCACACCCCAAACCCCACGGGCTGGCGCGGAGCTTCCGGGAAGGAAAGGGGCTGTAGGCGGATCAGCGGCTTTTCCGGCGGGATCAGCGCCGGGAACCATTTTGTGTGGGAAGCGCCGTGGCGGTGACGATGCCCAGGCCACGTCCGCACTCCCGTGCCCACGTCCGTGCCCACGCCACGGCCACGGCACAACAACAGCCGGGAATGCCGCGGACGCCGGAGCCGGGGCTGCAGCTGCGGCCTCGGCTCCAGCCCGGCATTATTTATTGTTGTTCCCTCGGCAGCTGGAGCAGCTCCGGAGGGACGGCAGGGAAAAGGGCACGGCCACGGTGCCAGCTCGGCACAGGGGACACCAAACCCCTCGTCCCACCCTGCTGACCTTCCCCAGTGCAGGTTTTGGGGTGCTCAGGCCATCCCCCCATTCCAGCCTTTGGAATGCCCTCCTGAGAGCCTTTTCCCTTTCTGAAGTCCCAAAAATTCCGGGGGGTTCTGTCACCTCACTGGTGACACGTCCTGCTCTTGGGGACCAGGGTACTCCTGGTGGCCCTGGAGCCAGCACAGGGCTGGGGTTGAAATGCCCCGAAAGAGCCGAGGGCACCCAAATCCATGGGGACACCCCATCCTGGCACAGGGACACCCCACACTGTCACAGGGACACCCTGCGATGGCACAGGGACACCCCACACTGCCACAGGGACACACCACACTGTCACAGGGACACACCACACTGTCACAGGGACACCCCACAATGACACAGGGACACCCCACGCTGTCACAGGGACACCCGTGCCGGCCTGTGTCCCCACACCATCACAGCTGCCAGGACCTTTTGGGGTGCACATCCCCCTGCCAGCCCCCAGGATGTCCCCTCAGCGCCATGGGGCGGCCACGGTGGCACCAAACGCCACCGGGGACCCTCCATGAGCTCTGCGGCCACCAGGCCCAGCGCCGGGCCAGCCCCGGCAGGTGACCGGGGGAGCATCCCGGGATGTGTCCCCAGCCCCGAGCGGTTGCGGTGGCCGCGGTGACAGCGGGAGCGGCCCCGGGGCTGCCCAGGTTCCTCCTTGTCCCGTTTATCCCCGGGAGCCACCCCCGATGAGACCGGGAGGTGACCGGGAGGTGACCGGGAGGTGACCGGGAGGTGACCAGGGGCTCCGTCCCGCACGGACCATCCCCGGTACCGCGGGATCATCGAGTGGACCGAGACCCGAGAGGACCCCGTCGGTGTGAGGGGGTCACCAGGACCCCCCGACTTCACCGAAAGCACCGGGGATGCACCGGGGCTGCACCGGGGCTGCACCGGGGCTGGCGGCAGCTCCGTGGCCGCCGCTCCTCACCGAGGCCGGGGCTGGCGGGGCCCCTTTCCCGGGGCAAGCAGCGAGGGCGAAACTCAAAATATTTTAAAAAATAATATTTTAAAACATAAAAATGAAGGTTTTAACCTCCCGCTTCGCACAAAACCGACCGCGAGGCTCCGGGCCCAGCCGCTGCTCGGGCCCGGCCCTGCCCGGCGGCGGCACCGAGGGTGGGCACCGGCGGGTCCGTGTCCCCGCAGCCTGGGTGGCCCCGCCGCCTTCCCCCGGTTTCATTTCGGTCAATCCCGGTGATTTGCGGCGTTTTCTCCCCGCCACCATTTTGTCCGCACCGTGGCGGCCGCGGCAAGATGGTGAAACCGGGAGCTCCCGGTGAGGGTCCCCGGGGTCTGCGGGAGCGGAGACCCTGCCCCGGCCTTGGCTCCGACCGCCGCCCCTCTCCCGGGGCCGGCACCGTCGGGGCGGCCTCGGTGGGGCTGGAACCGGCGGAGGAGAGGCCTGACCCCAGCCTGACCCCGGCGGCACCGGCGGCAGCCCCGCTCGGTGACCCCCGGGGACGCGGGGACAGCACGGGCGGGACCCCGGGGTTCTCACCGAGCGCTGCCCGGCACTGTCCCCGCTTTGGACTGGGACAACCGAGCTGTCGGCGAAGGGCGCCTATCGCGACAACCGGGACAGAGGTTTGGGTGAGCGGCGGCGCTTCCGCGGGATGCCCGAGCCCGGGATAACGACGGGATAACGACGGGACAGGGGCACGGACCGGCTCCGGTCCCCGCGGCCGACAGGACGGAGGTCACGGCCGCCGCTCCGCTCCGCCCGAGCGCTGCGCTGGGCACCGGGAGGCCTCGGCCTGACCGCCGAGCCGCTCCGGGCTCCGGGAGGAGCGGCGGGGACGCGGAGCATCCCCGGGACCCCGGGGCGCTCGGGTCCCGCCCGCCCGCGACAGCCGCGCCAGGGCGCCCCAAACTTCTCGGGGTTCGGCACAAGGCAGAAGTGGTCCCGGGCCGGCGGGGGCTGAGTACGGGCGGCGGGGTGAGCGATACGGGACGCGGCGGCTCCGGGGAACGCCGAGCCCCAGCCGGGGCCGGGCCGGTGATATTATAAACGGGAAAGGGGAAAAAAAAAAAAAAAATAAACCCCCCCTCGCCCGCCGCCGCTCCGTGACGCTTTTCTCCTGCGACATCGCTGCCAACGCCGGGCTGATGCTGTCCCCCCTCTGCCGCCGCCCGCGCGTCCCCCGCGGGGCTCCGCCGGCCCGGCGGCTCCGTGAGCCCCGGGCCGCTCCCCCGGAGCCCTCCCGGCCGCCCGCTGGGCACGGCCCCGCTCCGAGCCCGCCGCCGGGCAGGGGCAGCGGGCCCGCTCCGTGCGGCGCAGCGCAGCCGGGGCAGGAGCAGCGGGGCCGGGAGGCCGGGGGTCGCGGCCGGGGGTGGCGGCCGGGATGCGCTGGAAGCGGTGCCGGGGATGCCCCGTGCCTGGAGCGGGAACCCCCGGCGGGGGAAGCGGGGGAAGCGGGGAGCGTGCCCGTACCTCGCACCAGGATGCGGCGGCAGTAATCCGCCTCGCCGGTCCCCGACGGGCTCTCGGTGTCCGGGGCGCACTGCTTGGAGGAGCCGGGGCTGACCGCCGACGTTCCCGGGATGTCCTTGAAGCCGCCGCCGGTGCCGCCGCCGGTGCCGCCGCCGCCGGCGCGCAGGGCGCTCTCCAGCTCCGCCCGGGTCGGCAGCTTCTCCCGGGCCCGCCCGGTGGCCGCGGGCTCGGCCAGCAGCACGGGGCTCCCGCCGGGCTCGGCCCCTCCATCGCTCATCCCTGCGGGCGCCGCGGCGGGATCAAACATCGGGAGGCAGAGAGAGAGACACGGGGAGAGGGAGAGAGGAGGCAAGGCTGGGCGGGGGGGATGGGAGGGAGCCCCCCCGCCCCCCCACCCTCCGCAGACCCCTTCCCCTCCCCGCCCCTCCGCGGCCCCCCCGGGGCTCGGCGCCCCGGCTCACCCCCATGGCCGGGCACCGCCGGGGGCCGTCGCCTGTCGCCTGTCGCCCTCTCGCAAGCGGGGGCCCGGCATTTAAAGCGCACCCCCCTCCCCGCCCCGCCGGCCGGGGGTGGAACCGGAGGTGGGGGGGACCCGTCGGGGCGTCCCGGGAGGGTGCGAGGCCGGGGGGGGAGAAGGAGTTTCAAACTTTGACAGGCGGCCGAGCCCCCCACCCTCCCCACCGCGCCCCCTCCCCAGCTCCACACCTCGCTCCGGGCAAACTTGAGGCGCTCCGGCCGCAGCCGCTGCCCTTCCATGGAGCGCCGGTGCCGGTGCGGGTCCCGGTGGCGGTGCCGGTACCGGCGGGAGCGGGAGAGCCGCCGGCGGTGGCCGCGCTCGGGATTCGCGTGCGGGGGAAATCAACCCCGGGAGATTTGGGGCGATGATTTTAGGGGGGTGGTGGGGAGGGATTGGGGGGGGGGGGGCGGGCGGGAGGGGAAAGGGAGGCCGAGGGGAGGGAGCTGCGGAGGAAGCGGCCGGGGGTGGGACCGGCGGAGAAGCCGGGTCCTTATTCCTCCGGCCCGGCCCTCCCCCGCCGCCGCGCTCCGCCGCGCATCCCCCGCGGCCGCCGCCGAGCCGGCAGCGGGGAGCGGGCGGCCGAGCCCCCGCGGCCCCGGGGAGCGGCTGGGGGCGAGCGGGGGGCCAGGAAAGAGCCCGTTTTGAATTACCGGCCCGGTAGAGACGCAATTTCCTGCCCTGCCGTTCCGTGACACCGATTGGTAAACAAAGAGCCCCTCGGCGGCCGCTGCCCGGCTCCGACAGCGGCGGCGGCTCCGCTTCCCCGTTATTCCCGGGGGGCTCACCCTGGGGACCCCCGCCCAGCCCGGGGCAGAGGTGGCAGCGAATAAAGGAATGTCCCGGCTCCGGCGGGCCGGGGGCTCCGGTGCCGCTTCCCCGCGCTACCGGGAGAGTCCCCGCTGCCACCGGGGATACCCCGCTGCCGCCCCGGGATGGGGCACGAGGCAGCCCCGAAATTCCCTGAGCCGGCACAGCCGCTCCCGGGCGCCGGGCACCGAGCGGGGCGGCTCCCGGTTTCCAGCTGGGTGTCCCGGGGGTCTCCCCGGCCTCGGGGGGCTCCGTCCCGCCGCTGTCGCCACAACGGAGCAAAACCGGGCGGAAAAAGCGGCGGCGGCGGCCGCGGTGCTTGCCCGGGGGCGGCCGCCCCCCTCCCCGGTGCTGCCGGGAACGGGAACGGTCCTAACGGCGGCGGATTGAAAATAAATAAATTGAGTTTTAAGCAAAAGCAACGCCGAGATTTTGCAGCTCCTGAGCTCCGCCGGTACCGGGCACCGGGCTGGGAGGCCCGCAGGGGTCTGGGTACGGCCCGGGCACCGGGTAGAGCCCGGTGGAGGCGGGAGGTGCCCGGTTCGGGCTCTGGAGGGCACCGGGAGTTCAAGGCCTTGGGCTGGATGTCCGAGCCTGCCGCGGCCTGGGCCCGTCCCTGAAATAACCGGAACAGCGCGGGGAAAACAGCAGGAAAAAAAATAAAACTCAAAAGGAAAAAAAAAAATAGAATTAAAAGGCGAACTAAACCTGCAGGGATAAGGAAAGTAAAAGGGAAGAAATCAAAAGGGCGAAAAGGGGAAGGAAATAAAGCGAACGGAAAGGGTGGAGAGCGCGGGGACGGGCCCTGCTCCAGGCCGGTGGTCCCGGCCGCTCCCCGGTTCTGCGGGGCCCGGAGGGGCGAGCGGGGACGGAGCCGCCGCTCCGGGGACGGTGCTGGCGGCCCGAAACGATTCCCGGCTCCCCGCTCCCGGTTCTCCGTTCCCCGTTCCCGGTTCTGCCCTCGCCGGGCTGCGGCAGGGCCGGACAGCCGGACAGCCGGACAGCCGGACAGCCGGACAGCCGGACAGCCGGACAGCCGGACAGCCGGGCTCCGCCGTGCCCCGCCACCGGGCCCGCTGGTGGATGCGCCACCAACCCAACGATTTTTAACGAAAACGAGGAAAATTACCCCAAACCCAGCCCGCCCTGCGGCCTCAGCCCCCGGGGCCGCGGGGAAAGGCTGCGGGCCGGTCCCACCGGGAAGACGGAGGGCGGCGATCGCCCGGGAGCCGCTGGAACGAAAATTCCTCCTTTGGCCGAGTCCCGGCCCCGGGCGGCGGCTGAGGCCGCGGAACGAGCGGCGGAGAAGCCGCCCCGGTGCCCGCTAAGCCGCCGGTGCCCGCTCAGCCCCCGCCGCCTCCTCACGGCTCCCGCTCCTTTCCTGCTGCTGTTTTTGTTTGTTTGGTTTGCTTTGTTTTGGTTATTCTTTCTTTCTTTCTTTTTTTTTTTTTTTTTTTTTTTTTTCCCCGTTATCCCCACGATTAACGTGAACAATAACGGGAAGGGATTTGCTCCGGGAGAAGGGGAAGCGGGGAAAAGGGGGAAACACCGGGCGCGAGCTGCCGGGAAGGGGAAGCGACGAGATCCGCGGGCTCCCCGCTCCTCAAAAACAACAATATCATACAAATAACCCTAATCAAAAATTCCCGTTTTTTATCGCATGCTTGTTGTTGTTTTCGTGTCGGGTTTAGCGCTGCTGTTGTTGTTTTAATTAGCGTTAATATTAGCGGTATTAGCGTCGCTATTAGCCTTGCTATTCTTAGTGCCGTTCCTATTCCTATTATTAGTGCTATCAGCACGATCAGCGCCATTTATCGGTGTTTTTATTATCGATATTCCGCTTTTCCCAGCACACCCGGCCCAGCCCAGCCCAGCCCAGCCCGGCCCGCGGCGGGAGCGGCCGCGCTCTCCCGGAGCATCCCCGGGCCCGCCCCGCCGCATCCCCCGCTCCTCGCCGCTCCGGGAGCCACAAAACGCCGCAGAATTCCCCGATTTTCCCGGTTTGGAGCCGGATCCGCACCCCGCGGTGCCCCGGAGATGGAGGTAAGGCCGGGCTCGGTGGGCTCGGCCGGCCGCGGGCCTGGCTGCGGGAGCGGAGCCGCCGCTCCCCCCGGTACCGGAGCGGCCGCTGCCGGTGAGCCCCGGGCTCGGAGGGCACCGGGGGATCCCTGTGCTCGGCCCCGGCAGGGAACGGCTGCCCCGGGGACAGCCCCGCGGGGGAACCCCGCAAAGGGACCCCGGGGAACCGGGCTCGGGGCGGGGGAGAGCGGCGGGGCCCGGGAACCGTGCGGGGCCTCGGCGGGAGCGGGGACACCGGGGACACCGGGGGGACACTGAGGGGACACTGAGGGGACACCGGGGGGACACTGAGGGGACACCGGGGACTGCCTGGGACACGAGAGGACGGTGAAAACGCGGGGGCACACTGAGGGGACACCGGGGACTGTGAGGGGACACCGGGGGGACACTGAGGGGACACAAGACTGTGAAGGGACACGGAGGGACTGTGAAAATACATGGGGGACAGTGAGGGGACACCGAGGATGGTGAAAGGACACGGGGGAACCGTGAAGGGACACTGGGGGACACTGAGGGGACACGGGGGACTGCACGGGGACACGGGAGTGTGAGGCGACACGGGGGGACTGTGAGAGGACACGGGGGAACTGTGAAAACACGGGGAGACACTGAGGGGACACCGGGGACACTGAGGGGACACCGGGAATGGTGAAAGGACGTGGGGGAACCGTGAAGGGACACTGGGGGACCGTGAAAACACGGGGGGACACTGAGGGGACACCGGGGACTGTGAGGGGACACGGGGGGACTCTGAAAACGCGGGGGATGATGAGGGGACACGGAAGGACACTGAGGGGACACGGAGGGACTGCACAGGGACATGGGACTGTGAGGGGACACGGGGGAACTGTGAAAACACGAGGGACCCTGAGGGGACACCGGGGACAGTGAAGGGACACGGGGAGATTGTGAGAAAACACTGGGGGACTGCACGGGGACACGGGGGAATTCTGTGGGGACACGGGGGGACACTGAGGGGACACCGGGCATGTGAGGAAGCACGAGGAGACACTGAGGGGACTGCGTGGGGACACGGGACTGTGAAGGGACACCGGGGACAGTGAAGGGACGCGGGGGAATTGTGAGAAAACATTGGGGACTGCACGGGGACACGGGGAAGTTTTGCGGGGACACGGGGGGACACTGAGGGGACACGAAGAGACTGGGGACAACACGGGAAAACTGAAAAACACAGGGGGACAGTGCGGGGACACCGGGAGCTGTTTGGGGACACCCAGAACTGCGTGGGGACACGCGGGGCACGACGAGACCAGGGGACAGTGTAGGGACATGGCAGAAACACGCGGGGACCGTGAGGGGACACGAGGACAAGTTCAAGGACACGGGGGAGCCGTGTAGAAACACGGATGGACAGTGAGGGGACACGGGAATTGTGAGGGGACACCGGGAACTGTGTGGGGACACGGGGAACGGGGCAAAACCTCAGGGACTGTGAGGGGACAACGGGGACACTGTGAGGGGACACGGAGGGGACTGTGAGGGGACATGGGGCACGAGGGGACGGGGACGCTGCAGGACAAACACGGAGACACTGGTAAGCGTGAGGGGACAATGGCGACAGTGCGGGGACACTAGGGGACAGTGCGGGGACACCAGGGCAATGGCCACGCGTGCCGTGGGGCGGTGTCCGGCTGGTGTGAGTGGACACGGCCACACGGCCACGGGGCAGAGCGTGGCCGGCCACCCCTCCCGTCCCCCGGTGGCTTTTGGGGACATCGGGGTGGCCACACCCGTGGTCACACACGGCTTGCTGCGAGTGGCACCGTGTGACCGTGCAGGGACACCCGAGCAGTGTGCCCACCCCGCGGGACCGTGGGTGCCTTTTGTCACCCTCGGGGACATCCCCGCGTGTCCCCAGCCCCGTCGGGCCCGCGCTGAGCTCGGGCAGCGCCGGTTTCGTTACCGGAGCGGCCGCGCCCGGGGAGTGCGGGGTGTCCCCGGTGCGGGAGGGTTGGGGACACCCTCCCCAGGCCTTGGGGACACCCCAGCCCCAGGCCTGGCTGTCCCCAAGCCCGCCAAGGTCTCCCGAGAGCGGGTGCGCTCCTCCCGGCCCGGCCCCGCCGCGCCCGCTCTGCTAAAAAGGAATGAAACGAAATTAAAGGGAATTAAACGAAATCTGGGGGTCCCGGTGGCGCAGCCCCCCCGGGAAGCCCTGCCCCGACACCGAGCCCGTGGCCGAGCCCGCCCGCACCGGGGGGACCCGGGCGGCGCTGCCACCCCGGGTGTCCCCACCCCAAACGAGCGCGGGGACGGCTCCGAGCGCGGGCGGCGGGGCCGGGCAGCCCCGATCCCGGGATCCAGACCTGGGATCCAAACCTGGGGTCCTAAACCTGAGATCCTAAACCTGAGGTCCCGATCCTGGGATCCAAACCTGGGATCCAGACCTGGGATCCAAACCTGGCGTCCTAAACCTGGGATTCCAAACCTGGGATCCTAAACCTGGGGTTCTAAATCTGGGGTCCTAAACCTGGGATCCCGATCCTGGGATCCTAAACCTGGGATCCAAACCTGGGATCCAGACCTGGGATCCAAACCTGGCGTCCTAAACCTGGGATTCCAAACCTGGGATCCTAAACCTGGGATCCTAAACCTGGGATCCTACATCTGGGATCCTAAACCTGGGATCCTAAACCTGGGATCCCGATCCTGGGATCCTAAACCTGGGATCCAAACCTGGGGTCCTAAACCTGGGATCCTACATCTGGGATCCTAAACCTGGGGTCCCAATCCTGGAATCCCTCTCCTGGGATCCTAAACCTGGAATCCTAAACCTGGGATTCCAAACCTGGGATCCTAAACCTGGGGTTCTAAATCTGGGGTCCTAAACCTGGGATCCCGATCCTGGGATCCTAAACCTGGGATCTCGATCCAGGGATCCTAAATCTGGGATCCTAAACCTGAGATCCTAAACCTGGGATCCTAAACCTGAGATCCTGCTCCTGGATGGCTTGCTCCGGCATCCCAATCCTGGGATCCTAAACACGGGATCCAGCTTGGGATCCTGCTCCTGGAATTTCCTTTCCTGGCACCCCTGCTCATCAGAATCAGCTCCTGGGATCCCTCACCTGGGATCCTAAACCTGGGATCCTAATCCTGGGATATCCCACTCCTGGGATCCTGATCTCGGGATCCTGATCTTGGGAACTTAATCTTGGGATCCTGATCCTGGGATATCCTGTTCCCGGGGTCCTAAACATGGGATCCTAAACGTGGGATCCCTCTCCTGGGATCCTAAACCTGGGATCCTGATCCTGGGATCCCTCTCCTGGGACCCCCCGCAGTACCCCGATTCCCGGGATCCCCTCTCCCTCCCGATCTCCATGATCCCTCAGGGATCCCAGCTCCAGGAGTCCCTCTCGGGTCCCTCGGTCCCCCCCTGTCCTCCCGTGTCCCCTCCCACGGCGGGGGTGACACCAGGGTCCCCAAGAGCGGGGGGCAGGGGGGGCGAACCCCCCCATTCTCCACGGATCCTGTGGAAGGGGTAAACTGAGGCACACAGCAGATCTGGGGGGACACAACCATGGGACCCCCCCCAATTTGGGTTTTGGGGTGACCCCGGGCAGAGAAGGGGGACAGGGCAGAGCCTCGAATTCCTCCCGCTTCCCAAGGCACGGGGGAGTCTGGAGTGGTGACAGGGACACCCCGACCCCGCTGGGGACACCCCGACCCCGCTGGGGACAGCCCCCGGCAGGAGGGGACCGCGAGGGGCAGCCACGTGTGACAGGGGGACAGGGAGGTGGTGGCCTGTCCCGTCACCACTGTCACTGCTACCCAAAGAGGGGTGGCCGAGGGGGGGGAGATGTCCCCTCGTGGTGTCCCCAAAGGGCCACCGAGCTGTGCTGTCCCCAGGTAGCGGGGACAGGCGGGAGACACTGCTGGGGACACGCTGGGGACACTGCTGGGGACACACTGGGGACACTCAGGGGACACCCCGGGCGGGCTGTGGTGGCACGGGGAGTCCTGGGAATCCTGGGGGGATCCTAAAGGGGACAATGGGGTTGTCCCAGGATGTCCCCAGAGAGTTCCCACATCCCGCCCTGCTGGGATCGGGCGGGACCCAGGGAGGGACACGGGTGTCACATCGGGCTGGGGACATGGAGCTGTTCACAGAGGGGTCACAGCTGCGTGGGGACACTGTGACACCGCTCACAGGGGTCACACCTGCAAGGGGACAATGTGACACCGTTCACAGGGGTCACAGCTGCATGGGGACAATGTGACACTGCTCATAGAGGGGTCACACCTGCATGGGGACACCAAAACAATGTTCATGGGGGGGGTCACACCTTCATGGGGACACTATGACAGCGCTCACAGGGGTCACACCTGCTTGGGGACAATGTGACACTGCTCAGAGGGGGTCACCCTCCATGGGGACAATGTGACACCACTCACAAGGGGTCACACCCTGCATGGGGACACCAAAACAATGTTCATGGGGGGGGTCACACCTGCATGGGGACACCATGACACCACTTACAGAAGGGTCACCCTGCATGGGGACACTGTGACACCGCTCATAGAGGGGTCACACCTGCATGGGGACACCCAAACAATGTTCATGGGGGGGTCACCCTGCATGGGAACAGTGTGACACTGCTCCCAGGGGTCACACCTTCATGGGGACAGTGTGACGCCGCTCACACGGTGTCACCCTGCATGGGACCCCCCCACACAGGCAGCCCAACCAACCCCTCCCACGGCACCAGGAGCCACCAGCTCCGCTGTCCCTCCTGTCGCCTCCTGTCGCCTCCTGTCCCCGCCTGCCGGCCGGGATTACGGGCTGGCAGCGAATCCCGGCCCCGCTGCGCCGGGAAAGGCCGAGCGCGCTCCCGGCCCGGCAAATCCGCGGCCCCGCGTTCACCCGGCCCGGCCCGGCTCCATGTGACAGCGGGATTTGGCTCGGCGCGGCCCGGGCCAGCCAGGGAGGAGGGAGGGAGGGAGAGACGGCGGCTCAGAGCGCCCGGAGGTGACCCTGGCACCGGGCCCGCAGCACGGGAGCTCCCGCAGCGCTGGCACGGGTTACAGCAGCCTGGCACGGGTCAGAGCAGCCTGGCACCGCGATTCCTGCAGCGCTGGCACGGGTTACAGCAGCCTGGCACGGGTTAAACCATCCAGGAGCCTCAGTTTCTGCAGCCCTGGCACGGGTTAAAGCAGCCAAGCACCCCAATTTCTGATCCCCCTCTGTCCCGGGAGTTCCTGCAGCTCTGGAATGGGTTAAAGAAGCCTGGCACGGGTTAGCAGCCTGGCATCCCGGTTTCTGATCTGCCTCTGTCCCGGGAGTTCCAGCAGGGCTGGCACGGGTTAAAGCAGCCGGGCACCCCAGCCCCGTTCCCGGCTGCTCCCCGCCTTTCCCAGCTCGCCTGGCCCCATGGGTGGAGCCCCCATAACCGCTGGGATCACCCCCAAAGCCCCTCCCTGAGCCCCCAAACCCCGGGATCCCCCCTGCCCTGCTGGGAACAGCCGGGACCTGTTCCCGCTCCTGGTGCGGGCTCAGGGAGCCGATCCTGATCCCAATCCCGATCCCAATCCCCATCCTCATCCTGCTCCTTCTCCCTATTCCACATTCCGCTCCCGATCCTGATCCCAATCCTGCGCCCGATCCCGACCCCAACCCCAATCCCGATCCCAATCCCAATCCCGATTCCAACCCCGATCCTGCTCCTGCTCCCCATTCTACTCCCGATCCTGATCCCAATCCCGCTTCCACTCCCGACCCAATCCCAATCCCGATCCCAATTCCGATCCCGATCCACGGGGGATCCAGGCTGGAATTCCCGAGCTCCGGGCCGGGGAAGCGGGGGGAGGAGGAGGAGGAGGAGGAGGAGGAGGAGGAGGAGGAGGAGGAGGAGGAGGAGGAGGAGGAGGAGGAGGAGGAGGAGGAGCGGGGGGGGGCTCGGCGGGCGCAGGTGGCCGAGGAGGACGCGGGGTGGTGGCACTGGGGGTGGCGGCGCCGGGGGCGGTGGCTCGGGAGCGGAGGGTCCTTGGAAAGGTGACCGCCAGCCCGAGGGCGCGAGCGGCCGGGTCACCTTTGTCACCAGCCGGGCGCAGGTGACAAAGTTTGACCCCGCTGCCCTCGGCGCTCGCGGGGATGGCGGGCGGGGGGGGGGGGGGGGGGTTGGTGACACCGCCCTGTCGCCTCCGCGCTGTCACCACCCCGCCGGCGAGCTGTCACCGCCCTGCCACCCCGCTCGTGACCCTGCCACCACCCTGCCGGCCCTGGGCGGGGGACGGAGTGGGGACAGGGGTGGGGACAGGGATGGGGACACGGTTGGGGATAATGAAAGAAGAGGGGACAGGGATGGGGACACAGGTGGGGACACAGGTGGGGATAGTGAGAGAAGAGGGGACAGGGATGGGGACAGGGATGGGACTGGAGATGGGGATGGAGACAAGGATGAGGACAGGGATGGGGACGAGGAGAGAAATGGGGACAGGGATGGGGACAGGACTGGGGACAGGGATGGGGACACGGACAGGGACAAGAACAGTGACAGGGATGGGAACAGGGATGGGGCTGGAGGTGGCGCGTGGCTCTGGAAATGGGGACGGGGACAAGGACCAGGGCTGGCCCGGGAACAGGACAGGGGACAGGGATGGGGACATGGACACGGACAAGAACAGTGTCCCCACGGATGGGGACAGCCGACACCCTGCTCTGGCAGCGGAACGGGCGCAGAGGGGGGGATTAAACACCCACGGGACCCCCGATCCCAAAGCCCCCCCGTTCCCGGGAAGCTCCAGCTCCACATCCCAAAGCCCCATCCCCGCCGAGGCCAGGTCCGGTGGCGCGGTGGCCGCAGAGTGACCTCTAGAGGCAGCGGGGACACGGCCCGAGGGGACACAGCCCGAGGGGACACGGCCCGAGGGGACACGGCCCGAGGGGACATCGCCCTGCTGCCACCAGCCAGCAGAGTCCCCAGCCCCAGGTCCCCTCATGGCAGGCACCGAGGGGACACGGGTGGCTTGGGGACCCCAGTGTCCCCCTCTCCAAGGACAAGGGACAGCCCGTGACAAACAGGGCGTTCCCAGCACCGGGAGGTTGGATTTTATTCTTGTCCCCGGGGGTTCCCAGCCCAGAGGTGTCACCGGCGCCTGGCACGTGAGGAGGTGACAAGGATCCTTCGGGAAGGGACGAGGGGCTGGAATGGGGCTGGGGGGTCCCCGGGGATGTCCCTGGGTCCAGCCAGGATCGGGAAATTCCAGCGGCCGCAGCTGGCCTGGGGTCCGAGGGCCACCGGGTCAAGATGCTCCGTCCATCTGGAAAAGGTTGGCAGTGGCTGAGGACACCCTGCCCTTGGCTGGACAGGGTGGGGACAGCCACAGCAGTGGTGGCACCACGGGGCCACCAGGCCGGGCCGGAGCCCGGATCCACATCCCATTCCCACCGCGGGGATTCCTGGAAGGGGCCCCCCGAGAGCTCAGGGGACCCCAGGGCTGTCCCCAATAGTGTCCCCAGGGCTGTCCCCAGTGATGTCCCCAGGGCTGTCCCCAGCACTGTCCCCACCTGTGGCAGGTCCTGTTTGCTCCTCAGCTCCAGGGTGTCCTCGGCACGGGACCAGCTCCGGAACTTCCTGATCCTGGCAGGGAGAACAGGGAGCTGCCACCACCCTGGGATCCTTGTCACCGTGCCAGGGTCACTGTCCACCACCCCCAGGGCATTGTCACCACTCCAGGGTCACTGTCCCACCACCCTGGCATCCATGTCACCACTCCAGGGTCATTGTCTGACCATCCTGGGGTCATTGTCACCGTGCCAGGGTCACTGTCCCATCACCCCGAGGTCCTTGTCACCACTCCAGGGTCACTGTCCCACCACCCCCAGGGCATTGTCACCAGGCCAGGGTCACTGTCCCACCCCGGGGTCTCTGTCCTCCCATCCCAGAGTTCCTGTCCCACCCCGGTGTCCCTGTCCCCTGACCCTGGGGTCCCTGTCCCCCCACCCCAGTGTCCCTGTCCTCGTGCCAGGGTCCCTGTGCCACCCTTGTGTCCCTGTTCCCCCACCCTGGGGGTCCTTTTCCTGACATTGGGGACACTGTCCCACCCTGGGGTCCCTGTCCTTGAGCCCCTGGTCCCTGTGCCACCCCGGTGTCCCTGTCCCCCCACCCCGCCCCACCCATGACGTCACCTGGGCCACACCTTCACGGCCAGCAGGGCCACGATGGCGATGGCCACGATGGCCGCGAGGAGCCCGGACAGGACCCGGAAGATGCGCAGGTGGCTGAGGGCTGGGGACAGAGCGGGGGTCACTGCCACCGGCACCCCCCAACCCCAAGAAGGGGACGCTGGGGTGACAAAGTGGGGGACAGGCGGCATTTGGGGTGAGGACACAGGGGGGGAAGTCACCGGTGGGGACAATTGGTGCTCCTGGCTGCCACTGTCCCCTGTCCTAAAGGCCACCCCGCCAGGGACAGGAGGTGTCCCCAACACAGCCACAAGTGCCACCCTCATATTTTGCCCTTTGACCCCATTCCATTGTCCCATCCCATTTCCCACTTCCAGGGATTTTCTTAGGATTTCCAGTCCCTGTTTATGGGATTTTTTTAGGATTTCCAGCTCCCCATTTAGGGGATTTTTTAGGATTTCCAGTTCCCATTTAGGGGATCTTTTTAGGACTTCCACCTCCCCATTTAGGGGATTTTTTTAGGGTTTCCAGTCCCCGTTTAGAGGATTTTTTTAGGATTTCCAGTACCAATTTAGGGGATATTTTTTAGGATTTCCAGTGTCTGTTTAGTTTTTTTTTTTTAGGATTTCCAGTCCCCGTCTATGGGATTTTTTTAGAGTTTCCATTTCCCACTTCCAGGGATTTTCTTAGGATTTCCAGTCTGCATTTAGCGGATTTTTTCAGGATTTTCACATTCCCATTTATGGGATTTTTTAGGATTTCCAGTTCCCATTTAGGGGATTTTTTTAAGATTTCCAGTTCCTGTTTAGGGGATTTTTTTAGGATTTCTACCTCCCCGTTTAGAGGATTTTTAGGGTTTCCAGTCCCCATTTAGGGGATTTTTAGGGTTTCCAGTCCCCATTTAGGGGATTGTTTTAGGATTTCCACCTCCCCGTTTAGGGGATTTTTAAAGGATTAGGAGATTTTTTTAGGGTTTCCAGTCCCCATTTAGGGGATTTTTTTAGGATTTCCAGTCCCCGTTTCAGGGATTTTTTAAAGATTTCCATGTCCCCGTTTAGGGGTTTTTTTAGGATTTCCAGTCCCCATTTAGGGCTTTTTTTTAGGATTTCCAGTTCCTGTGCAGGGGGACTTTTTTAGGGTTTCCAGTCCCCGTTTATGGGATTCTTTTAGGGTTCCCAGTCCCCGTTGAGGCTCCGGCCCCACTCACTGTGGACATCGAAGTCGGCGCTGGCCGTGGCGTTGCCCAGGGCGTTGGTGGCCACGCAGACGTAGCGTCCCCCGGCCGCTGTCCCCACGGCCACGAGCTCCACGCGCAGGGCGTTGTGCGAGGGGGTGGCCCGGACGCCCGGGGTGGCGGCGGGGGACAGGCTGGTGGCCAGGAGGTGGCCGTGGTGGTGCAGGGCCAGCCGGGAGGGCGGGTGGCTCTGGGCCGTGCACAGCACGATGGCCCCGCGGCCGTGCTGGCTCTCCAGGAAGGTGCTCACCGAGACGGCCCGGGGAGGGTCTGGGAGGGGACAGCGAGGGTGGCAGTGCGACACGGGCGGGGACAGCCCCCGCTGGTTTAAAGCGGCCCTGGATTTGTCCCGTCCCACTCATCCCGGTGCTGCGGGATTATTCAAACCCTCTCCCGTCCTTGCCTTGCCACCCCAAAGCTGGAGAATCGTCCTGACTTGGAGATTCTGGGCTCCAAATCTGATTTTTGAGGGGGCAATCCTAAAAAAAAACCCCAAATCCCTTTCCCAAAAGCTTCCTAAGGCATCCCTCTTCCAGCCTGGATCATCATCACACCCTCTCCAGCCCTTTGCTCCCACCTCCTGCTGGGGAACCCCTCAGGCTGGAGCCTTTTGGCTCCAAATCCAACTTCTGAAGGACCAATCCCCAAAAAAACCAACCCAAAATCCCCTTTTCCAGGTCACCAAGAGCTTCCTAGCTCATCCCTTCTCCATCCCGGACCATTCCCACCCCATCCATCCCTGCCCTGGTGGCTTCCCGTGTTCCCCAGCCACTCATTCCGCACCCAGCCAGAAAATTCCTCAGTTCTGCAGCATTTTGGCCCCAAATCTACCTTAAAAAACCAAAAAACAACAACAACAACCAAAAAACCCAAAACCAACCAACCAACCAAACAAAAAAACCAAAAAACAAAAACAAAAAACCAAACCAAAACGAAACAAACCCTCAAAAACAAACAAACAAAAAAAAACCAAACCAAAAAACCCCAAACAAACCCAAAATCCCCAAAGGGAGAAGAGCAGGGCAGGAAGAGGAGCAAACTCCCCTTGCCCTCGCGGAGGTGACACCGGCGACAGCGGCTGGGGACACGCTTTGGAGCGTGCCTGGTGGCGCTGGGGACACTCACAGAGGACACTGAGGCTGAGGGGGACAGAGGTGGCCGTGCCCCACGCCCCGCTGGCCTGGCACTGGTAGGAGCCGGCGTCGGCGCTGGACACGCGGCTGAGGACGAAGGAGCCGGACGGTCCCTCCCAAAGCCACCGCCCGTCGCGGAACCACGTGTAGTTGACACCTCTGTCCCCCCAGGCGGTGGCCGAGCAGCTCATGGTGGCCCTGGTGCCCTCGGGGACTTCCTGCGAGGGCTCCACCGTCAGCGTGACCCCTGAGAGGGGGGGGACATTGGGGACTCCAGGGGTGGCCCGGGGAGCCGGGACCACCCCACACCTTGGGGACTTGGGGACGCCTCACCTGGCACCTGCAGCCGCAGGGACGCGGTGGCCGAGCCGCGGCTGTTGGTGGCCGAGCACAGGTAGAGCCCCGCGTCGCCGGGCTCCAGCCCCGCCATCCCCACCCGCAGCGACGTGGGGGTGGCCCGCACCTCGAAGCGGGGGTCGGAGGGGCCGCGGCTGGTGGCCAGGGGTGGCTGGCCCTGTCCCCTGCTCACGGCGATGTCCGGCGGGGGGACAGCGTCGGCCGAGCAGAGCAGCACGGCCTGTCGCCCCCCGCGGGGCTCCACCAGCGCCGCAAAGCTGGGCTCCTGCGGGGCGTCTGCGGCGACAAGGACAGCGCGTGTCCGCCACACCCCGCCGGGACACACGGGCACCCCCGGGCAGGGGCTGCGCTGTCGCCGCGCGTCGCGGGGTGGCGACACAGACCGGGCGGCGATGTCCCCGCGGGGGTGGCGTGTCCCGCTGTCCCCTCCCGGAGGTGTCGCCCCCCACTCACAGAGCACGGCGAGGGCCACGGCGGGGGCGCGGGGCCCCCGGCCCGCCCGGCAGCCGTAGAGCCCCGCGTCGGAGCGGTGGCCACGGAGCCCCAGCGAGGGCTCGGCTCCCTCTGCCACCCAGCGCCCGTTCTTGAACCACGTGTAGAGGGTGCCCGGCTGCGCGTGAGGGGCCTGGCACGTCAGCGTCACCTCTGTCCCCTCCGCCACCTCGGCCGAGGGTCGCACCAGCACCCTGGTGGCTGCGGGGAGCGGAGAGGGTTTTGGTCACGTTTTCCCTTTCAACCCCAAATCGGTGTCCCCAACCTCCAGCTCCTCCAAAAATTGGGTGCCCCCAATCCTGCACGCTTCAAGGCCCCCCTGGCAGTGTCCCCAAGGCCCTGTCCCCCTCCTCACCTTGCACCCGGAGCGTGAGGGACGCGCGGCTGTCGCCGAGGGCGCTCCGTGCTCGGCACTCGTATTCACCCTCATCCTCCTCGGAGGCTTCCCGGAATTCCAAGCGCAGCGCGTTGGGAGAGGAGGACACGCGGATGCTCTGCCGGGGGCTGTCACCTCCTCTGGGGGGGCTGGAGGCCAGCGGGTGTCCCCCCCTGAGCAGGGTGAGCTGGGCCGGGGGGTGGCTGTCCACGGCGCACAGCAGGATGGTGGCCGTGCCCTGGCTGCTCTCCACGAAGGATTGCAGCCGCAGGTTCCTGGGGGGGTCTGCGGGCCGGGAAAAACGTGGAGAACGGGATAATCGTGGAATTGGTTGGGGTGGGAAAGCTGTCTGAGGTCATGGAGTCCAAGTGTCCCCCCAGCGCTGCCCCAGGCCACATCCCATGGATGGAACTCCACCGCTGCGCTTTCCAGGAGGGAAAATTCCAAAATTCCCAATATCCAACCAAAATCTCCCCTGGCACAGCTTCGGGCCGTGTCCCTTTGTCCTGTCCCTGTTCCTGACCACCCCCTGGCTGTCCCCTCCTGTCAGGAGCTGTGCAGAGCCACAAGGTCCCCCCTGATCCCCCTTTTCTCCAGGCTGAGCCCTTTCCCAGCTCCCTCAGCTTTTCCTGCTGCTCCAACCCTTCATGCCAGGGATTCCCCATGCTCCAGAGCCTCTGTCCCACGTTCATCAGGAAGATTTAGAAATTAACACCATCTTTTTCTCATAAAAAAGGGGAAAAAAATTTCTCACGTTCTGACTCGCAACAACTTTTTTTTAAAAAGTAAAGTCTGGTTTTAATTTTCCCAGTCAGGGATAAAAAAAGTCCTAAATCCAGCATTAAAGGCGAGGATTTTCCTGCTGGGTTTGGTGTGGAGCACAAGGAAACTTGGAGAAGGTTTTGGGGTTTCTGGGCAGGTCTGGGGTGTAAAGCTTGGCTTAATTATCCTCTGGAATATATTTTTTGAGCTCCCCTAATTAATTAATCCCTCCAGATTAAATCCAAATTAAGAACTGACTGAGGGGTGACACCAAGTGACACGAAGCTGCCCTTGGGGACTCACAGAGGACGTTGAGGGTGGCAGGGGTGGCACTGTGGTTCCGGGCCGGGGTCCGTACGGAGCACTGGTAGGAGCCGGCGTCGGAGGCGGTGACCCCAGGGAAGGTGAGATTTTGGGAAGAGCCGGTGCCCAGCCACACCTGGTTCCGGTACCAGGTGTAGCTCAGCACGTCCCGGTCCCCTCCTGCCACCGCACAGGTGAGGGTGGCAGTGTCCCCTTCCCGCACGTCCGGGGACGGCCAGATCCAGACCCGGGCGGCTGCAGGGGAAGGGAGGAAAAATGGTGATCCCTCACTTCCAGGAAAAAGTGGGGATCCCTCATTTTCCAGGAAAAAGTGGTGATCCCTCAATTTCCAGGAAAAAGTGGGGATTCCTCACTCCCAGGAAAAAGTGGGGATCCCTCACTTTCCAGGAAAAATGGTGATCCCTCATGTTCCAGAAAAAAGTGGTGATCCCTCACTTTCCAGGAAAAAGTGGGGATTCCTCATTTTCCAGGAAAAAGTGGGGATTCCTCACTTTCCAGGAAAAATGGTGATCCCTCATTTTCCAGGAAAAAGTGGGGATCCCTCAATTTCCAGGAAAAATGGTGATCCCTCAATTTCCAGGAAAAAGTGGGGATCCCTCAATTTCCAGGAAAAATGGTGATCCCTCACTTTCCAGGAAAAAGTGGTGATCCCTCAATTTCCAGGAAAAAGTGGGGATCCCTCAATTTCCAGGAAAAAGTGGGGATCCCTCACTTTCCAGGAAAAAGTGGGGATCCCTCAATTTCCAGGAAAAAGTGGGGATCCCTCAATTTCCAGGAAAAATGGGGATCCCTCACTTTCCAGGAAAAAGTGGGGATCCCTCAATTTCCAGGAAAAAGTGGTGATCCCTCAATTTCCAGGAAAAAGTGGGGATTCCTCAATTTCCAGGAAAAAGTGGGGATTCCTCAATTTCCAGGAAAAATGGTGATCCCTCACTCCCAGGAAAAAGTGGGGATCCCTCATTTTCCAGGAAAAATGGTGATCCCTCACTTTCCAGGAAAAAGTGGGGGTCCCTCAATTTTCAGGAAAAAGTGGTGATCCCTCATTTTCCAGGAAAAATGGTGATCCCTCGCTTTCCACAGTGGGAAAAGTCAGGGAGTTGCAGCGTGGTAAAAAGAGGTAACGACCACCACAACCCACAGGTGCCACCATTCCCGTGGTGTTCCCACGGATTTGTTTGGGATGCTCCATCCCTGGCAGTGTCCAAGGTCAGGTTGGATAGGGCTTGGAGCAGCCTGGGATAGTGGCAGGTCCCTGCCAATGGCATGGGTGGGATTGATGGGATTTAAGATCTCTCCCAACCCAAACCACTCCATGATTCCATGGGTCCATGGTTCCATGATTCCATGGTTCTTGGGGTGATGCCAGCAGGGCAGTGCCATGGATGGATGCCAGCCTTTGGAATCACATCCAAGCAGAGCCCTGTCCCTTTGCTACACTCCCAGGACACTTGCAGCTGTCTGGGAATACCGCCATTCCCATAAACACAGATTCTCCCCATTTTTTCCCCCATTTTCATCCTGTCCATCCTATTCCAGATGCTCTCCACACTCCCTCCCCCATTCCCATCCTTACACCTCATCACCATAACCCAAATCCTATCACTCCGTCTGCTGCCTGCAGCTCTCCATCCCCTTCCCACCCTATTCCCATTCCCATTCCCATTCCCATTCCCATTCCCATTCCCATTCCCATTCCCATTCCCATCCCATGGATCCCATCCCATAGATCCCATCCCATCCTATGAATCCCATCCCATGGATCCCATCCCATCCCATCCCATCCCATCCCATCCCATCCCATCCCATCCCATCCCATGGATTCCATCCCATGGATCCCATCCCATCCCATGGATCCCATCCCATCCCATGGATCCCATCCCATCCTATGAATCCCATCCCATGGATCCCATCCCATCCATGGATCCCATCCCATCCTATGAATCCCATCCCATGGATCCCATCCCATCCTATCCCATGGATTCCATCCCATGGATCCCATCCCATCCCATGGATCCCATGGATCCCATCCCATGAATCCTATGGATCCCGTGGATCCCGTGGATCCCATCCCATGGATCTCATCCCATTCCCATGGATCCCATGAATCCCATCCCATCCCATGGATTCCATGGATCCCATCCCATCCCATGGATCTCATCCCATCCCATGGATCCCATACTATCCCATGGATCCCATCCCATGGGTCCCATCCCCAGTGACTCACCGCCTCCGGAGAAGTTCCCGGTGGCGCTGGCGTTGCCGTGGGCGTTGGTGGCCACACACTGGTACTCGCCCTCGTCCTGCAGCAGCACGGGGTGCACGCGGACACGCAGCGTGTTGGTGGCCGCGGTGACACTGAGCCGTGGCTGGGGGACAGGCGGTGACAGCGCCGTGGAGGCCACCAGGGCCCCGTCCTTGAAGAGAGCCAGCTGTGCCGGCGGGGAGCTGTCCACGGAGCACTCCAGGATCCCGCGCTGGCCCGCCGGAGGCTCCAGGAAGGTGCTGAGCACCGGCACCCGCGGGGGGTCTGCGCGGGAGGGTGGGAGAGACTCGAGGATGCACCCAGAGACCCCCAGGACCCAGCGAGGTGCCAGCGTCCACAGGGCGCCATCCCATTGGTGCCATCCCATTGGTGCCATTCCAGTGGTGCCAGCCCCTTGGCACCATCCCATCTCAGCATGATTCCAGAGGTGCCATTCCAGTGGTGCCATCCCATCGGTGCCATTCCAGTGGCACCATCCCATCTCAGCACCATTCCAGCGGTACCATCCTGTTGGCATCATGCCAATGGCATCGTTCCAGTGGTATAATCCCATCCCAATGGCACCATCCCATTGGCACCATTCCACTGGTCCCATGCCATCCCATGCCATCCCCATCTAATTTTCTCTCATTCAGTCTCATCCCATCCCATCCCATCCCATCCCATCCCATTGCATTTCCTCCCCATCTCGTTTTATCCCACCCCAATTCCATCCCATCCCAAATCATCCCAATTCTTCCCATCTCAATTCTGTTCCATCCCATCCCATCCCCTCCCGTCCCGTCCCGTCCCATCCCATCCCATCCCATCCCATCCCATCCCGTCCCGTCCCGTCCCGTCCCGTCCCGTCCCGTCCCATCCCATCCCATCCCATCCCATCCCATCCCCTCCCGTCCCGTCCCGTCCCGTCCCATCCCATCCCATCCCATCCCATCCCATCCCATCCCATCCCATCCCATCCCATCCCATCCCATCCCATCCCATTCCCCAGTCCCCTGGCGGGTCCCACTCACAGCAGACGTGCAGGGTGACAGCGGGGGACACGCTGGTCCCCGCGGAGCCCCGGGCCCGGCAGTGATAGAAGCCGGTGGCAGTGCTGGTGACACGGGACAGCACGAGGACACTGTCAGGACCCTCCTGGAGCCACTTGCTGTCCTTGTACCAGGAGTAGACGGTGCCGCCCTGTGGCTCGCCGGCCACCTGGCACATCAGGGACACGTTGTCACCTTCCAGCACCTCCGAGGACGGTGAGATCAGGACTCGGGTGGCTGGAGCAGGGACAGTGCCAGCTCAGAGGGGACAGGGCAGAGCTCAGCACTGCCGGTGTCCCCTCGTCACTTCCAGAGCCTGTGGGGCACAATATTCCCACTCTGTCCAAGGATCTGGGACAGCCCCGATGTGATATTGGTGCTCCCTGTCCCCTTAGGGTGTCCCCAGCTCCTCCTGGAGATGCCAAGGGCTGAGGTGTTGGAATATGGGCAGGGGGTGGCACTTGGGGGCATCTGGTGGCACTGGGAGGATCTGGTGGAACTGGGAGAGATCTGGTGGCATTTGGAGTGTAGACATGAGGCCATTCCCATGGGATGCACCACTCTGATGCCTGGGTGGGACCTGGCGGCACTGGGAGAGATCTGGTGGCACTGGGATTGCAGACATATGGTCATTCCCATGGGAAGGGCCACTCCGAACCCTGGAAGGGATCTGGTGGCACTGGGATTGCAGACACATGGTCATTCCCATGGGATGGGCTGCTCTGATCCCCGAGAGTGACCTGGTGACACTGGGAGGGATCTGGTGGCACTGGGATTGCAGACACATGGTCATTCCCATGGGATGGGCTGCTCTGATCCCCGAGAGTGACCTGGTGACACTGGGAGGGATCTGGTGGCACTGGGAGCACAGACACGAGGTCATTCCCATGGGATGGGCTGCTCTGATCCCTGGGAGAGATCTGGTGGCACTGGAAGGCACCTGGTGGCACTGGGATTGCAGACATGAGGTTATTCCCATGGGATGGGCTGCTCCGATCCCTGGGAGGGACCTGGTGACACTGGGAGTAGAGACATGAGGTCATTCCCATGGGAAGGGCCGCTCTGATCCCTGGGAGGGATCTGGTGGCACTGGGAGAGATCTGGTGGCACTGGGAGCACAGACATGTGGTCATTCCCATGGGACAGGCTGCTCTGATCCCTGGGAAGGATCTGGCGGCACAGACACATGGTCATTCCCATGGGCTGCTCCACTCCAACCCCCGAATCCCGGGCTCCCCACCTTGCACCCGCAGGTAGAGCCGTCGCTCCGCGGAGCCGTGCGCGTTGGTGGCCGTGCACCGGTAGCTGCCATCGTCGTCCGGTGTCACCTCCCGGATCTCCACACGCAGCGAGTTGGGGACAGCGGAGACGGTGACCCGTGGGCTGGTCCCGCCGGCGCTGGTGGCCACCAGCTCCTGGTCACGGAGCAGGGCCAGCTGGGCCGGGGGGTTGCTGGCCACGGAGCACTGGAAGATGGCCAGGGAGCCCTGCTCGGCCTCCAGGAAAGCCGTCAGGAGAGGGTCCCGAGGGGGGTCTGCGAGGGGGAATGGGAGGAGAGGCTGGGAACCCCATCGGGAGAGGGGTCCTGGGGAGGGGTCACTGCTCTGGGGTTCTGGGAAAGAGTGGGAAAAGAGGGAAAGGGGAAAGGGAAAAGGGAAAGGGGAAAGGGGAAAGGGGAAAGGGAAAGGGGAAAGGGGAAAGGGGAAAAAGGAAAATGAAGGAGAAGGGAAAAGGGAAAAGGGAAAAGGGAAAAGGGAAAAGGGAAAGGGGAAAGGGGAAAGGGGAAAGGGGAAAGGGGAAAGGGAAAAGGGAAAAGGGAAAAGGGAAGAGGAAGGAAAAGAGAAAAGGGAAAAGGGAAAAGGGAAAAGGGAAAAGGGAAAAGGGAAAAGGGAAAAGGGAAAAGGGAAAAGGGAAAGGAAGGAAAAGGGAAAAGGGAAAGGAAGGAGAAGGGGAGAGGAAAAAGGAAAGAAGAAAAAGGAAAAAGGTAAAAGGAAAAAGGAAACAGAAGGGGATGGTGAAGGCCAAGGGAATGGGAAAGGAAACACAAAAGGGAAAGGAAAAGGAAAAAGGGGAAATTGAAAAGGGGAAAAGGGGAAGAGAATGGGAAGTGAAAAGGAAACAGAAGGAGGAGGGAAGGGCAAAGGGGAAATTGAAAGGAAAAGTGAAAAGGGAAGAAGGGGAGAAAGGAAAGGGAAGGGGACGCACACAGCACATCCAGGAGGACGTCGGGAGAGCTCCGGCTGCTGCCCGCGGTGCTGGCCCGGCACCGGTAGAGCCCGGTGTCCCTGCTGACCACCGGCTGCAGCACCAGCGAGGCGGCCGAGCCCGTGGAGATCTGCTGCCCGTCGTGGTACCAGGTGATGTTGGGGACAGCCGTGGAGCCGCTGCTCAGGTGGCAGGTGAGGGTGGCATTGTCACCCTCCAGCACGCGGGGGGATGGGGACACGGTGACATTGGCAGCTGTGGGCAGGAGGAAATGGGGTCTGGTGTCAGTGGTGGGGTGACAATCCCCCAAAGCCACCAAAGGACATCATGGCTACCCCAGAGGGCAAGTTCCAGCTGACCCCTCAATGCCGTGGTGGGGACAGCTCTGAGCCTGGCAGTGCCACCAGCCCAGGGACATCCCTTGGCCACGTTTACTCGGTGTTCCTGTCACACAAAGCCAGGGAATCCCCACCAGGGGCTGGAATGTCATGGTGGAGCCAACATGTCTGAATATCATGGACATGTGACATTTCCATGTGGTGTTTCCATGTCTGGATTTCATGGACATGTGACATTTCCATGTGGCATTTCCATGTCTGGATTTCATGGACATGTGGCATTTCCATGTGGTGTTTCCATGTCTGGATTTCATGGACATGTGACATTTCCATGTGGCATGTCCATGTGGAGTTTCCATGTCTGGATTTCATGGACATGTGGCATTTCCATGTGGAGTTTCCATGTGGAGTTTCCATGTCTGGATTTCATGGACATGTGACATTTCCATGTGGCATTTCCATGTGGCGTTTCCATGTCTGGATTTCATGGACATGTGACATTTCCATGTGGAGTTTCCATGTCTGGATTTCATGGACACGTGGCATTTCCATGTGACACTTCTGCCCCTCCTGCCACCATCTCCTGAGCTTGCCTCCCTCCCCAGCATTCCCTTCCCACGCTCCCCTCTCTCAGAACATTCCCAGATGCCACAATCCTGTCCCCTGTCCCCTGTCCCCACTCACTGTCAGCCTTGAAATCCACAGTGGCGCTGGCGCTTCCTTGGGAATTCCCAGCCTGGCACACGTAAATCCCCTCATCCTCCACCACCACATCCTGGATTTCCACCTTCAGGCTGTTGTAGGAGCTGGTGATGTGGACCCTGGGGCTGGTGGCTTGGGGACAGCCCTGGGTGCAGGCGATGGCATCGTCCCCTCTCCGGAGGGTGAGGTTGGACTCGGGATCGCTCTCGACGGAGCACTGGATGATGCCCAGGCGCCCACCCTGGCTCTGCAGGAACGAGCTCAGCACCGGCTGCCTCGGGGGGTCTGTGGGGGAAAACTGGATCCATGAGGTTGGGAAAACTCCCGGAATCCAAGGGGTTGATGCTTCCAGCACCGCCTGATCATCCAGGTTGGATGGGGTTTGGAATAATCTGGGGCAGTGGGAGGTGGTCCTGCCAAGGGGAGAGGGGTTGGAATGAGAAGGGCTTTGAGGTCCCTCCCAACCCAATCCAGGGAAAAAACACCACTGGATGCAACGGGAAAACCCTCAGAATCCATGGGATTGATGCTCCCAGTGCTGCCTGAGGAACTCTTGGACATCCAGGTTGGACGTGGTCTAGGGGTGCCCATGGCAGAGGGGTCAGAACGAGATGGGTTTTGACGACCCCCAAGCCCAAACCTTTCGTGGTTCTACGAACATTAACTGTTAAAATTCTTGGGAAAGTGGGAATGCTCCAAATTCCTCCTCCCCAAAACTCCCAGATTTACCCACCAAAGGGAATTTTTCACCCTCCCCACATTCCTGCCCAAGAGCTCTTTGGCTGGCTGGTGGGGATGGGGGAAACCCATCAGGGTGGGACCACCCCCAGCTCAGCCCCAGGACCCTTTGGAATTCCCACGGGACACTCACAGAACACTCGGAGCGGGACAGCCTCTGACGTGTCGCTGCCGTTCCTGCTCTGGACCTGGCACTGGAAGGCGCCGGCGTCGTCCCCGCGGATGGACGGGAATTCCAAGGTCGGGAGTGAGCTCTCCTGGAGCCTCCGGCCGTTCCTGTACCAGGTGTAGAGCGGCTTCTCGGCCGTGTCCCCTGTCCCCACGCAGGTCAGGGTGACCGCGGTCCCCTCTGTCACCTCCGCTGAGGGCTGGATCAGGAGCCCTGCAGCTGGAGGAGGGTGGGAGAGGGATTTCAGGGAAGGAGGGAAATCCTTCCCACGGACCCAACCAGCTACAATTCCCTGTTGGGCTTCCCTGAATCCCCTCCCTCATCGTGGGTCTTTGGGGGGTGACATTCCCTGGGGACACCGCACAGGCCAATGGGGCCTTTCCTGACCCTTTCCTGCTTTTTCCAAGTGCCAGGTTCATCCAGGTGACTTTTTCCCGGGAAAGACCCTGTCCCCTCTTCCTGCTGGCTGGGCCTTGCCTGACTTCCAGCTCCCCACTGGGACACCCAAATCCAGGTTTGGTTTCTCTGGAACTGGGCTTTGAGGTTTCTTTTGGGCTTTTTTGGGATCCTAAAGGATGTCCCTCTTGGATATGGTTTTGGGGGACTTTTCTCCCCTTCTGCTGCCTCTGTCACCCAAAATTACCCAGACTTGGGGGCCAGGGGACAGTGACTGGTGGGGACGGATGAGGCAGAAAAGTTTGGATGAATTTACTAATTTTTGGCATTTTGTGAAACAAAACCCAGGAGCCTCTCCAGCTCCAGAAGCAGCTCTGACCCCGCTGAGGAGGGGGCACCACACAGCCCCCAGGACACCGATGTCCCCCAGTGCCACCACAGGGCCCCCCCAGCTCTGTGGGCTGCGTGTCCCCCCAATTTTGGGGGTTCATCCTCACCCCAAACCCAGGAGCAGCGGCGTCACCCCGGGACTCACCGCGGGTCACCAGGACCTTGGTGGCACTGGCGTTGCCGTGGACGTTTCTGGCGGCGCAGCGGTACTTCCCGCTGTCCCGGGGTCCTGCATCCCGGATTTCCAGCCGCAGGGAATTGCGGGAGGCGGTGACACCGAGCCGCTGGCCCAGGGCCACCTGCGCCCCGCTGGTGGCCAGCACGGTGCCATCGCGGTCGATGGCCAGGGTGGCCGGGGGGTGGCTGTCCACAGTGCAGCGGACGATGACCAGCCGGCCACCCTGGGTCTCCTGGAAGAGCGTGAGGGTGGGAATTCGGGGTGGATCTGTGGGATGGGAGAGGATGCTGAGGTCAGGATGTCCTCGTGGTGTGGTCACAGGGAAAATCCCGGAGTGGTTTGAGTTGGAGGGGACATTAAATCCCAGCTGGTCCCATGGGCAGGGACACCTTCTACTAGCCCAGGTGGCTCCAAGCTCCATCCAGCCTGGCCTTGGGCACTTCCAGGGATGGGAAGTGTCCCCCTACCCAACCTGGATGTCACAATCTGCATGTCCTGTGTGTCACCAGGTCAGATTTACCCCAAAATTGTCACAACCAATCCATGGCTGGGTTATTTTCCCGCTGAAAACCTCCTGAGCTGTTCTCATCCTGCTGGATTCTCCATGAAAAACCTCCCCAAATCTTACGGAATGGAGGGGATTAGTGGGAGATGCTGCGATGGACACATCCCAAATGTCACTTTAATGTCACCTTCACACCTGCCTCATGGCCAAAATTTGTTGTATTCCCATAAAATTCAACCATCAGGACTGACCCCTCTCACCTACCCCTGGGGCGCTCAGGAAGAGGCTTTGCCATGAACCTTTTTGGGGGATTTCCCGGATTTTGTGGGGTTTGCACAGCCCCGTGTGGCAGGAGCTGGTGGCACTCACACGTCACGCTGAGGCTGATGGCCTGGGCCGTGTCACTGCCCTGGCTGTTGGTCACTTGGCAGGAGTAGTAGCCGGCGTCACCGGCGGCCACCGCGGGGAAGACGAGGGTGTGGGCCGGGCCCTCCTTGAGCCACGCGCCGTTCTTGTACCAGGTGTAGGTCAGCTCCTCGGGATGTCCCTCCCGCCCGGGGACATCGCAGGACAAGGTGGTGGCCGTCCCCTCGCGCACCTCGGCGGCGGGGCTGGCCGAGACCTCTGCGGCTGAGGGAGAAGGGACACGTTCAGGATGGACCTGGGACAGGAAAACAGAATGCCCACCCCAAATCCCCCATTCCAGAGCCTGGGAGAAGATGGAAGCCCCAACAACAGAGCTGGGGGACATTTGGGTTTGTCCCCTGCCACCAGCTGGGGACAGCCGGCTTTAGAGAAAAGCCCCGGGGGCCAAACTCATGGTGGGTGGGGAAGGGTCTGTCACCTCTCAGGGTGGGCTCGGGGGGATTTGGGGGGAGCACAGGGACCTGTCTTGGGGGAGATGCTCCCTGTGGGATTCCAGCTCAGGCAGGGAAGGCTGGGATTTGTCTTTGCTGTGGGATCTGGTGGGAAGATGAACCTTTCCCTTCCTGTGGGGGTGGGGAGGGGCTGGGCTGGAATTCCCGGAGAAGCGGGGATCCCTGGAACCCTGGAAGTGCCCCAGGCCAGGCTGGACATGGCCTGGATCCACCTGGGATAGCGGGAAGTGCCCTGCACCCACAGGGATGGGAATGATCCCTAAGGTCCCTTCCCACCACGGCTCTGGATCTCCACAAGCTCCCAACCCCTTCCCAGCTCTGCTCCCTGTCCCTGGCTGGAAATCCCTCCCTGTTTTCTGGGATCACCAAGACAAGGGACACAGGTGTGGCACAACGGGGCCACCACCCTCCTCCTGCACGGACACCCCAATTCCCAGACCTCTGGCAACACTGGCCACCTCCATCCTGGTCCATGCCACCCCAATGCGGACGCTCAGCACGTCCCGCCCCGTGGCACTTACAGAACACGCGGAGGGTGACAGGAGGTGACACCCCCGTGCCGAGGGCGTTCTGGGCCTCGCAGTGGTACCGCCCGTGGTCCTCACGGCGCACGCCCCGCAGGGCCAGCACCCGCTCGGTGCCCACGGCCACCCCGTCCTTGTACCAGTGGTACCCCGAGACCGGGGGGTGGCTGCTGCCAACCTCGCAGCTCAGGGTCACCGTGTCACCCACGCCGATGTTCCCCGAGGAAGGGCTCAGCGACACCTGCGTGTCCTTGGGGGAGTCTGTGGGGGACACGGAGGGACGTGGTGGGCACAGGGGGCTGTCACCACCCTGGGGCACGGAAAAGGGGACGTGCGTGACAGGAGGTGGCACCCAAGGGACAGATGGGGCCAGGGAGCAGGAAAGGGAGGGAGAAGCGGGAGGAAAAATGCTGCAGGGAAGGAGAGGGTGGCAGGAGGGGGACGTGGCCGTGGTGGCCGTGACAGAGGTGTCCCCTGTCCCCGCCCCACGTACGCCTGACCCGCAGCACCACCTCCGTGCTCGCCCTCTTGGATCCGTCGGAAACCACGCAGAGCAGCTTCTTGGAATGGTCCTTCCAGGTGAAGGAGCTGGCCAGGGTCACCTGGTGGCTGACCCCGCTGGTGTCCAGCTGGACGTGGCTGGACACCTCGGACACCCGGGGGTCGTAGCCCTCCCAGCGCAGGACGCTGCCACCCCCGGGACAAAAGTAGGGCGTGGAGCACTCCAAGGTGGACCTTTGTCCCTCGGTCTGCTCCTCGCTGCCGGTGACACCGGGACGCTCCAGATCCTCTGGGATGGAGAGCAGAGGGCAGGATGACCTCGTGGAATGGGCAAGAAGGGAATTTTTTGGGAATTTCGGTGTTTTACCCACCCGAAATGCTCAGGGTCACGTCCCGCGACGCCGACCAGCGGTCGCCGTTGATGATCTCGAAGCGGAACCTGTAGAGGCCACTGTCCCCCGGTGTCACCCCCTGCAGCAGCAGGGTGCAATTCCGAGCCTTGGGGTCCCCCAGGAGCTGGGCACGACCCCTAAAACGGGGATCCACGTCCTGGGGGGTGGTGGAGTGGAACACAAGCGTCCTCTGGCCGTCGTAGTCCTTGTACCAGATGGCCACGATGCCGTCGGCGGTTGTCACACCCAGGGGGTAGCTGAAGGTGCAGGGGACAACCAGGCAGGACCCCCCGCTGGCCTTCAGGAACTCGGGGTAGGAGACCCCCCAGGAGCCGAGGGCTGCGCCAGGGAAAATCGGGGTCAGGGAGCCAGAAGTGTCCCCACTTCCCCCAGGACATTTTGGGGACATGTCACCTGTGCTTGATGGGGAAGGTGAGAGAGGAGATGGGAATTTGGGATAAACCCCTGCCACGAGGAGGTTTTGGGGTGGAGAAGGGGGAGATGACCACGAAAAGCTGGATCTTTTGGGCCTAAATAATGGGGGAAAAGACATCCTGGGGTCCCAAATTTATTTCCTCACCCCAGTGCCTTATCCTTGCTGCCACGGCCTGGTTGTCCCCTTGTCACCCCATCCCTGTCCATCAGGAGTGTGGGATCATGGCAAATCTCCCCAGGAGCAGCCTTGGGATCCCCCAGATTCCTGCCTGGCTCTACTCCCACCCACCGGGGCCTCCAGTCCCGCAGGGGACAATCCCAAGGGTGTCACTGTCCCCATACCTGGCGGGACGAGGCTGGCCAGGAGCACGAGGCAGCAGGGCAGGCGCATGGTGGCACTGCCGGGGGACACGGGGGACACAGGGTCACGCCGGCACAGGGGACCCCGGGGACAGCAGGAGGCGGCTGAGGACCTCGGAATGGGTGGGATGGATCCCTGTGGGATAAATCCTGCTGGAATCAGAGCAGTCCTCAACATGGGGGAAGGAAAAGGAAGGAAGGAAGGAAGGAAGGAAGGAAGGAAGGAAGGAAGGAAGGAAGGAAGGAAGGAAGGAAGGAAGGAAGGAAGGAAGGAAGGAAGGAAGGAAGGAAGGAAGGAAGGAAGGAAGGAAGGAAGGAAGGAAGGAAGGAAGGAAGGAAGGAAGGAAGGAAGGAAGGAAGGAAGGAAGGAAGGAAGGAAGGAAGGAAGGAAGGAAGGAAGGAGAAACAGAAAAAAATTAAAAAATAAAAAAAGGAATAAAAGAGAAAAAGAGGAAAAGAGAAAGAAGAAGAGAAAGAAAAAGAAGAAGAAAAAGAAGAAGAAAAAGAAGAAGAAAGAGAAAAGAAAAAGAAGAAGAAAAAGAAGAAGAAAAAGAAGAAGAAAATGAAGAAGAAAAAGAAGAAGAAACCAAGAGGAAAACAAACCCAGAGAATTATTTAAAGCATTTTACGGCTTTTTGCAGCTCCAGACAAACTCCTGACATTCCTTTCAGTTTCGCCCCTCATCGTTCCGTGACAAACCAGAATAATTTCCCCCTGAACTTTTTCCCAATATCCCGGAAATCAGCGATCAGATTGCCGTGAGCTCCGATTCTCCTCTGAGCACTCCTGGGTCTGTCCCTGAGGAACGAGGCCTCTCCCAGCCCCCCGCTCCAGCCTTTCCCTCTCCACCATCCCCTCCTTCTCCGATACCTCCTCTTCCCACATCTGTATCCAATTTCCTCACCGCTCCTTGGATTTCGGGCTGGATTTCCCGCTCCGCAGAGCTTTACTTGAGATTTTTTCCAGACTATGAGCACAGAGAATGGCTGGGGTGGCCCCTGGGTGTCGATGCTTGGAGGGGGGGACGATGTGAGGCCACAAATTGTCACGGGATTCGTGCCGGAAGAGGAAGGAAGAGCTGGGATCCAGCCCCCAACTCGTGCTGGTGCCAAGTTTCGTTTCTTCTGCTGGGTTTCTCCCGGTTTCGATTCCTGAGGGCCCCTGGGGATCCCTCGGGATGGGCACCCAGCAGGGACAGTGGCCCGTGGTGGGGCCCTGCTGCTCGGAATTCCAAGGGTTGTCAAGATTTCTAGGAAAACGCTTCTTGGTGTGGGGCTGGATGGGGCTTGGGGGGGACCTGGGGAGGGGAAGGTGTCCCTGGTGCCCCTAAATGGGATTTAAGGAATGGGTTGGGATGGGAGGGGTGGAAATCTCGTCTCGTTCCCATGGGCAGAGACATCTCCTGCTGTCCCAGGTGGCTCCAAACCCAGTCCAACGTGGCCTTGGACATTTCCAGGAATGGGGCAGCCACAGCAAATCTGGGAATTCCATTCCAGAACCTTTCCACCCTCAGAGGGAGGAATTTTTTCCCAATTTCCCCCCGTCCCTGCAGTTCAAAAGTCACTTTTTGGCACAGGAATGAGCACGGAGAGGGGACATTCCCAGTGTGGGACCCTTCAGCTCCATCACATCCCAAAGAAACAGGGACCATGGGGTGGTGGGACACCATTCCTTGGGATAAGGGATGGATGTGACCCCTTCCAAGCCTGGATCTGATTCCTGGAGTTCCAGGCACTTCCCTGGCTCCAAGCAGGAGATGGACGAGGCTGATCCCAAAGGCATCCTCCATGAGCCACCCTCACCCCTCATCCCTGTCCCTAGAATTCCCGTCCTTTCCCATCCCTGGAGAACCACGGCGTTACCTGGAAGCGGCGGTGGCTCTGGCAGTGCCACCTCCGGAGCGGTGGCATCGGAAGCCGCCTGTCCCCGCGCTCAGGGACGTCCCTTTATGGGCTGGGGGAGGAGGGTGAGGAGCCCCAAACCGCAGCACTTCCCCCTTCGGTGTCCCTGCTCGGATTTTGGGAAGTGGCGACAGCGGCAGCTTTTCCCTAATTCCGTGGTTTTGGGGCCAGGGTGGGTTTGGAGCGCTCTGAGGTCTCTGGGTTTGGGGTCCTGCTGGGGCAGGGTTGGTGTTGTTCCCTGTGGGAACAGTTTGGGATTTGCGCTGATAGCTCGGGAATGTTTTTGGTGTGTCTTGGGTGGAATCGAGGGCGGCTCTGCCCTCACCCTGCTGGGTTGGGATTGTGTCGGGAGTTGGGGGGACACAGCCTGGAAAACTGATCCCAGCCCACCCCCGGGATATCCTGGATCATGTGGCTCCAGGATAAACTGGGAAAGAAGGAAAGGGAATGTTGGCAGTGATGGTGTTTGTCCTCCTGGGTCACCAAAATGGATCCTGGCTGTCCTGGGAATGCTGAATCCTCCAAGGGCTGGAGCCCCTCTGCTCTGGGAGAGCTGGGAATGTTCCCCTGGAGAAGGAAAAAATCCAGGGAAAGCTCAGAGTCCCTGCAGGGGCTCCAGGAGAGCTGCAGAGGGGCTGGGGACAAGGGACAGAGGGACAGGACACAGGGAATGGCTGCCACTGGCCAAGGGGAGATTGGGCTGGGATCTTGGCAAGGAATTGCTGGCTGGGAGGGTGGGCAGGGGCTGGGCTGGAATTCCCAGAGCAGCTGTGGCTGCCCCTGGATCCCTGGCAGTGCCCAAGGCCAGGTTGGACATTGGGGCTTGGATCCACCTGGGATAGTGGGAGGTGCCCCCAAGGGCAGGAGAGGGCTCTGCCAGAGGAAATTCCCAAAGGAACTCTCAGCTGGGCACCGCGGCTCTGGGGATGTCGAGGCTGATCCAGATCCAGCCTCTGCCACCTGCACTGAAGCCACCGGGGGTGGTGGCACTGGTGGCACTGGGCGGGGCTGGCCTGTGGTGACCACTCGGGGTCAACGCCCGACCTTGTGCCCCGGGAGTGTGGGAACGTGCCCTGGGGACCTCGGCCCGCCCCGGCCGTGCCAGCGGGTGCTGAGTCAGCAGGGAGATGCCCACGGCCCCCGGAGCCCCCCCGGCCGCACTGCCCACCCGGGAACGGTGCCAGACCCCACTGGGGGTTACCGGGGTGGGGCTGTGCCAGGCCCGGTGGGATCTGGGATTTGGGGATGTGCCAGTCCCGGTGGGATCTGGGATTTGGGGATGTGCTAGTCCAGATGGGATCCTGGATTTGGGAGGTGTGCTAGTCCCACACGATATTGGATTTGGGAGCTGTGCCAACACTGGTGGGCTCATGGATTTGGGAGCTGTGCCAATCCCAGTGGATTATTGGATTTGGGAGCTGTGCCAGTCCTGGTGGGATCTGGGATTTGGGAGCTGTGCCAGTCCCACAGGATATTGGATTTGGGAGCTGTGCCAACACTGGTGGGCTCATGGATTTGGGAGCTGTGCCAGTCCCAGTGGGATCTGGGATTTGGGAGCTGTGCCAGGCCTGGTGGGCTCTTGATTGGCTGTGCCAGTCCCTGTGGGGTGTTGGTGTGGGGGCTCTGCCAATCCTGGTGGGCTCCTGGATGTGGGAGCTGTGCCAGGCCTGGCGGGACCATGGAACGGGAGCTGTGCCAGGCCTGTGGGTTTTTGGAGTTGGAAACTGTCAATCCCAGTGGAGTCTTGGAAATGGGACTTGTGCCAGTCCTGGTCAGTTACCAATGTGGAGGTTTTGCCAGTCCGGGTGGGCTTTTGGATTTGGGAACTGTGCCAGTCCTGGTGGGCTCCTGGATCTGGAAGCTGTGTCAGGCCTGGTGACTTTTGGATTTGGGAACTTGTGCCAGTCCTGGTGGGCTGTTGGATTTGGGAGTTGTGCCAAACCCAATGGGCTCTTGGTGTGCAGGTGGTGCCAGTCTCAGTGGGCTGTTGGATTTGGGAGTTGTTCCAGTCCTTGTGGGTTCCTGGATTTGGGAGCTGTGCCAGGCCTGGTGACTTTTGGATCTGGAAACAGTGCCAGGCCTGGTGGGCTCGTGGATTTGGGATCTGTGCCAGTCCTGGTGGGCTCTCAGAACTGGGAGCTGTGCCAGGAGCACCACACACTGCCCTGGCACTGGGAGGGCTCCGTGTGATCTGCGCCAGGGCCGTGCCCAGCGCTGGGCAGGAAAGGCTGGGGCAGCCTGACCCAGCTCCAGCCGCTCCCTGCCCTCGCTTCCGGAGCCTCCAGGTCCCCTCCCCTTCCCCCAGCAGCGCCGTGCCCGCGGTGCCCGGGCACAGCCGGGGGCTGGGGCTGCCCTCCCTCCAGCTCTGGGTGCTGCCAGCTCTGGATGGAACCCTGGATCTCCTGGCATTCCCGTGGTGGGCAGCAGTGGGATCCAGAAGGAGAATGGCTCATCCCAGTCTCTTTCCTGGGATACCTGCACCTTTTTCCAGGACATCCAGGAGCCTCTGGAGCCTCATCCCGTGCCAGGGTTGCCAGCCCACGTTGTCCCAGCTCCACAGAAGCTTGGGAGCTTCCGGAGCTCTCCAGCCCCAGGCTGTGCATGGCTCCATCCAGGCCCAGGGTGGGACCAGCAGGAAAAGGGAAGCAAAAATTAATGGAATATTGGGGGAGTCAGGGAAAAGTTGCAAAGGGGTGGAAAACCCTCTGTGTGTGTCCTGGGGAGGGAGGGATGGCTGTGCCATAGCCTGGGAGTGGGAATCCTCCTGGGAATGAGCATCCTCCTGTGGGCCAACATTGTCCTGGGGACCAGGATCCTCCTGGGAATGAGAACCTTCCTGGTGATGAAGGTTTTCCTGGGAATGAGAACATTCCTGGGGACAAGGATCTGCCTGGGTTCACCATCCACCTGGGAATGAGAACTTTCCTGAGAAGGATAACCTTCCTGAGGACCACCATTCTCCTGGCACCAGCATTTTCCCGGGAATGAGAACCTTTCTGGGAATGAGAACCTTCCTGAGGACCACCATTCTCCTGGGACCAGCATTTTCCTGGGAAGGAGAACTTTCCTGGGGACCAACATCCTCCTGGGACCAGTGTTTTCATGGGACCAGCATTTTCCCGGAAATCAGAACCTTCTTGGGAATGAGAACTTTCCTGAAAACCACCATTCTCCTGGCACCAGCATTTTCCTGGGAATGAGTACCTTCCTGGGAAGGAGAACCTTCCTGGGAACCACCATTCTTCTGGGACCTGTATCCACCTGGGAATGAGAACTTTCCTGAGGACCACCACTCTACTGAGACCAGCATTTTCCTGGGAAGGAGAACCTTCCTGGGGACCACCATTCTCCTGGGACCAGCATCCACCTGGGAATGAGGGCCTTCCTGGGAATGATAACTTTCCTGGGGACCACCATTCTCCTGGGACCAGCATTTTCCTGGAAATGAGAACCTTCCTGGGAAGGAGAACCTTCCTGGGAAGGAGAACCTTCCTAGGGACCACCACTCTTCTGAGACCAGCATTTTCCTGGGAAGGAGAACTTTCCTGAGGACCAACATCCTCCTGAGACCAGCATTTTCATGGGACCAGTTTTTTCCCGGGAATGAGAACCTTCCTGGGAACCACCATTCTCCTGGGACCAGCATCCACCTGGGAATGAGAACTTTTCTGGGAAGGAGAACTTTCCTGGGGACCAACATCCTCCTGGGACCAGCGTTTTCATGGGACCAGCATTTTCCCGGGAATGAGTACCTTTCTGGGAATGAGAACCTTCCTGGGGACCACCATTCTCCTGGGACCTGCATCCACCTGGGAATGAGAACCTTCCTGGGAAGGAGAACCTTCCTAGGGACCACCACTCTTCTGAGACCAGCATTTTCCTGGGAAGGAGAACTTTCCTGAGGACCACCATTCTCATGGGACCAGCATTTTCATGGGACCAGCATTTTCCCAGCAATAAGAACCTTCCTGGGAAGGAGAACCTTCCTGGGAACCAACATCCTCCTGAGACCAGCATTTTCATGGGACCAGTTTTTTCCCGGGAATGAGAACCTTCCTGGGAATGAGAACCTTCCTGAGGCCAGCACCATTCACCTGGCACCAGCATTTTCCTGGGAAGGAGAACCTTCCTGGGGACCAACATCCTCATGGGACCAGCATTTTCCTGGGAATGAGAACCTTCATGGGAAGGAGAACCTTCCTCCTGGACCAACATCCTCCTGGGACCAGCGTTTTCATAGGACCAGCGTTTTCCTGGGAGTGAGAACTTTCCTGGAGACCACCATTCTCCTGGCACCAGCATTTTCCCGGCACCAGAATTTTCCCGGGAATGAGAACCTTCCTGGGAAGGAGAACCTTCCTAGGGACCACCATTCTTCTGGGACCAGAATCCACCCGGGAATGAGAATCTTCCTGGGAATGAGAACCTTCCTGAGGACCACCATTCTCCTGGGACCAGCGTTTTCATGGGACCAGCATTTTCCTGGGAGTGAGAACTTTCCTGGAGACCAACATCCTCATGGGACCAGCATTTTCCCGGGAATGAGGACCTTCCTGGGAATGAGAACCTTTCTGGGGACCACCATCCTCCTGGGACCAGGGTTTTCCTGGCAGCAGCACCTTGCTGGGACCAAGCCCCCTCCCCTGGCCCAGGGGTCCCCGCCCCGCGTGTCCCGCTCTCGTTCCCAGGGCGGGCGGAGCGAGGTCCGCGGGGGCTGCGGCTCATTCCAAGCCCGGCAGGAATGTGGGATGGGCGGCGCGCCGGAGAGATAACCGGGAATTCGGGGGTGGGAGAGGAAAACAGTGATGGGAAGAGTGGGAATAAATCACTCGTCCCGCGGCGGGCGCGGGCCGTGCCAGGAACCCCAAATCCAGGGCAAAAATTCCCCATTCCTAAAGAAAGCCCTTCCTTTCCGTTTCCCAGCACGGAGCAGCGGCCGTGCAGGGAGCGGGAGGAAGAGGAGGCAGCGCTGTGGGACGGGGCCGATTTCCCTCCAGCCCCTCCCGCATTCCTCCCTTCCCTTTCCTGGCGTGAAAAGTTGAAGGAAAACGACAAACCAAATAAATCTGGGCTCGGCGGGGACACCGCGGTGACACCCGCGTCACCGTCCCGGCGCTGACACCTGAGTCAACACAGACTGGTTTTCTTTGGCTGGGGGGACTGGGAAGCGCCCTGGGGTTCCAAACCGAGGGAAAAACTTGGGAATCCCGGCTGCTGGGACTCTCCAGGAGCAGCGGGACATTTTCGAGGTCCCCAGTGCCACTTCTAGCCCCGCACAGATGTTGGGGACGCCCTGTCCCGAGCACATCTGGATTCCCCCCGGCTGGAATGCGCGGGGGGTCCCAAGGTGGGGGGTGGCAGGTATGGAATTGTCGCGTCCCCGCCCTGCCGGTCCCCACGGCCAAGGGTCACCCAGGCCTGGGAACGCGGCTCCAGGCAGCGCCAGGGAAATGTTTGCTTTGGCACAGGGCTGGCAGCGAGGCCCCCGGTGAGGCTGCGGGGCTCCCGGCTCCCCTCGGCTCCTCCCGGATCCCGCCGGGCTCCTCCAGCTCCTCCGGCTGCCCCAAATCCCCTCCATCCTCCGCCAGTTCACCCATATCCTCCCAGCTCCGCCCAGTTCCCCCCTCCCAGTTCCCCCCAGTTCACCCTGGTCGTGCTGGTTTCTGCTTTCCCCACCCCCCAGCTTGCCGTGACCCCAATCCCTCCCAGTCCTTCCCAGTTTCCCCGTCCCCTCCTGCTCTCTCTGGTTCCTCCCAGTTCCCCTCAATCCCACTCCAGTACTCCCAGTTAACCCCGGCTCCCCCAGTTCCTCCCCCAATCCCCACCAGTCATCCCAGTTTGCCCTGGCCCTGCTGCCTCCTCCTGCTCTTCCCGGCTCCCCCCAGTCCCTCCCAGTGCTCCCAGTTCCCTGTGGTTACTCTCTCCCCGTCTCTCCCCAGTCCTGCTCGGCTCCCCCTCAGTTCCCCCCAAATTTCCCCCAGTTTCCCAAACCCCCCGACCCACCCACAGCTCCCCTCAATCCTCCCAGTCTTCCCAGTTTGCCCTGGCCCTGCTGCCTCCTCCTGCCCTCCCTGGCTCCCCAAGCTCACCCTGGCTTTTCCCAGACCACCCCAATTCCCTCCAGCTCCCCCTCCCAGTCCTCCCAGTTCCCCCCAGTTTGGGTTCCTCAGATCCAGAGTGGGATCCCGTGGAAGGGGGTGGGAGCCCGTGGTGTGACCCCTCCCCATCCCAGGGCTGTCCCAGCCCCCCCGGTGTCACCGTGTCCCCAAATCTGGTCTGGGGGGAGACTCTCAGTCCCACAGTGTGGGAAGGGAGGATGGGGAGAGCCCCCAGCCAGGGGGGATTTGGGGTCCCTGGAATGGGATGGGATCCATGGGATGGGAAGGGGGAAGGAGCTCGCTCACATCTAGGGGAGCACAAGTCCAGCCCATTGTCCTGGGGGTGTTTGGGACCCCCAAAATCTGGGGTTTCACTACTTCCAGCTCATATTTCCACCCCGGGAGTATTCGGAATCTTTCAAGTCCAGACATTCACAACCTCCAGCTCCATATTCCACCCTGGGAGTGTTTGGGATTTTTCAAGTCCAGGGATTCACAATGTCCCAGCTCCAATTTCCACCCTGGAGATGTTTGGAACCCCCAAAATTTGGGGGTTCACAACCTCCAGCTCAAATTTCTACCCTGGGAGTATTCGGAATCCTTCAAGTCCAAGGATTCACAATGTCCCAGCTCCAATTTCCACCCTGGGGGGTGTTTGGGAGCCCCAAAATCCAGGGATTCACAATGCCCCCACCCCAATTTCCACCCCAGTTCCTGGGTTTATTCCAGAAGGAATTTCAGGGTGAGCTGGTGCCAAGGAAACATTTTGGGTTGGATTCCTCTCATCCCAGAGCCTTGTCCATTCCCACGTGTGCGTGCTTCCAAGTGGAAAATCAATTCCTAATGCACAAACCTGACTTTTACATTTCGGGAGCGCCAGGATGGAGCGGTCTCGAGCCACTGATCCCAAACGCCTCATTAGCTCCGGAGCGAGCCGGGCTCCCCGAGGAGGAGCGGGATGTGAATTATTCCTGCGACACCGGAGCGATAACGGTCCGAGGTAATGGGATATGACACGGCCCCGCTCCTGCCGCGCTAATTCCCGATTCCCTAAATCTGCCGCAGTGCCCAGGCCAGGCAGGGACGCTCTGGGGACTGCAAGGGGCTGGTGGCATCACTCCCAACCCAAAATCCCAGGGTTTGCTTTTCCCAGTCAGTGTCTACCTGGACAGAGGTCACTGTCCTTGAGGGGATCCCAAATCCAGCTGTCACAGCCCCATCCTGGCTTGGGATGGTGTTCCATCATCCCAGAGCCATGACAGCTCCATCCAGGCTTGGGATGATGTTCCAACTTCCCAGGCCTGGATCCGTGACAGCTCCATCTTCCTTCAGGGTGAATCGCCATCCTCCCAGAACTGGAATTATGGCAGCCCTTTCCTGGCTTGGAATGATGCTCCATCCTCCTGGAGCCACAACATTCCCATCCTTCCTCAGGAGGATTCTCCATCCTCCCACACCCAGAGACAAAATGTCCCATCCTGGCTTGGGATGATGTTCCAGCTTCCCAGACCTCGATCCAGGACAACTCCATCATTCCTCAGGATGATGTTCCATCTTCCCATCCCTGAAGCCACAAAATTCCCACCTCCTCAGGATGATGCTCCAGCCTCCCAAACCTTGAGCCAGGATGTCCCTGTACTCCCTTGGGATGACGTTCCAGCTTCCCAGACCCAGAGCCATGACATTCCCAACCTCCCTTGGGATGATGATCCATCCTCCCACCCCTGGAGCTACGACATTCCCATTTCCCTCGGAATGATGCTCCAATCTCCCAAACCTTGAGCCAGGATGTCCCTGTACTTCCTTGGGATGATTCTCCATCTTCCCATACCCGGAGCCACAATGTCCCCATCCTGACTTGGGATGATGTTCCATCATCCCAGACACAGAACCATGACAGCTCCATCCTGACTTGGGGTGATATTCCAACTTCCCAAACCTGGAGCCAGGACAACTCCATCATTCCTCAGGATGATGTTCCATCTTCCCATCCCTGAAGCCACAAAATTCCCACCTCCCTTAGGATGATGTTCCAGCCTCCCAAACCTTGAGTCAGGATGTCCCTGTACTTCCTTGGGATGACGTTCCAACTTCCCAGACCCAGGGCCATGACATTCCCAACCTCCCTTGGGATGATGCTCCGTCCTTCCACACCCAGAGCCATGACATTCCCATCCTGGTTTGGAATGGTGCTCCATCATCTCAGCCCTGGAGCCATGAGATTCCCTTGGGATAATTCTCCATCCTTCCCGGTGTGGCTCCATCAGGGACCACCCCACAGCAGCGGGGGCTGCTCCAAGGGCATCCCGAGGAGCATTCCAGGAGCTCCAAACACCCTCCAGGTTCCGTGCGGGGTCACAAAGGCACTTGGGAATGTTTTGCTCCGAGGCGTGGGGTCGGATGTGGCCTCTCTCCATCCTCACAGGCAGGATCTGGTTTTTCCCAGCTCCGGGATGGGACCTGGGTCTGGAATGTGGGGATCCCAACCACTCCAGCATCCCCCAGTGCCGGTTTTCAGCTTCTTTTTTCCATCTCTGTTGAGAGTGGGATCGAAGGCACTTGTGAGACGATCCTTCACGTTCAGGCTCAGATGTTTGTTGTTTTTTATCCCTGTTTTGGTCCCACAGCAGTGAGTCTGCAGCACTTCACCAGCCAGGCACAAACCAGCTAATTATCTCTCCTTACAAGGCCTTGGATGGCTAAACTGTCCAATTAAGAAGTGACACCTAAATTATTTTCACTTTTAACCCAATAACTAATCACTAGAAGTCCGCAATGAGGACTTTTTTATCCAATTATGAAATACCACCAGACCCATGGAGAAAAAGGTGAAGAACAACCAGCCTCCGCCCCAAAACCTCCATCTTGCTTTATATATATATATTAATATATTCTAAAATATTAAACTCTAAGTTTTCCACCCTGTGATATCACACAATTCTAATCAAACTCCACACCCACAATCCCAGCTCCATCATTCCATTCTGGAATCCTTCTCCACGGCCCCAGGTCAGTGCAGTGTTCTCCTGGGGGTCAGGGCCTGCCAGCACAGAAAGTCTGGAATTCTCAGCATCCAGAACTCCCAGCACTGCATCCCATGGAATTCTGGAGCACAAGGATGCAGAGCTGCCCTGGTTCCATTCCCACCCAAATCCTGAGGGATCAAACCCTCCGCTCCCAGCTCAGCTCCAGGGGAACATTCCCAGCCTTTGGGGCTGCCTGGCACCACCAAAATCCCCCCTCACTCCCACCCGTGGTGCTGCTGGGATGGGATTTTCCCGGTGGAAAATCATCCCACAGACCCAAGGACTCATTTCCCGCAGGGTTGTGGCTGTGTCCCTTTTTCCCACCCACTGGACCCATGGAAGCTGCTCAGGATCTTTGGGATGAGCCCCTTGGTGCTGGGAGATCCCGGTGCAGCAATTCCAGAGGCTGAGGGATGGAGTGTGGGATGAGAAACGGCTTTTCCCACCCGCGGGAGGTTTGGTGAGGAACAACAACAGCAGCTTTGGGTTGGAAACGTCCCAGTTTGGCAGGAAAAGGCCATTCCTGCCAAAACTCCTGGCAGGAAAACCGCGGCTTGGAGCTGGCGGGGGCGTTCAGGGAAAGCAGCTTGGCTGGGAATGGTTGAGGCGTCCTCCCCCATCCCGGTGATCCCTGAGGGATTCCCAGCTCCAGGGGGACACCCCAGGGCTGTCACCGAGTGGGACACGGGGACATTTTTCCCTCCCAAAGCCCTCTCCAGCACTCGGAGTCAAAATTTTGGGAATCTTTGGCTGCTGGGGGGAGTCCAGGATGCTCCTGACTGCTCCCACCCCCTCCCAAACATTCCTGGGGTAGGGATGAGGATCCCAAAGTGCAGGATGTGTTTAACATCACTCAGGGATGGCTGCTGTCACATCGATGTCCCCAACACCGCTCTCACTTCCAGCACTGCCGGGAACTTGGGAATTGCGGCGGCTGATCCGCGCCGGATCCGTGTTCCCAATCCGTGTTCCCGCTTTGCGACATCATTTTGCATTTTGCTCCTCGTTTTTGCACTTTTCACGCTTTTCAGGACCTGAACCATCAGTCCTGGCAGCTGGAGGTGGCGGGAGCCCCCCCTTTTCCTGCCACAGGGGTGTGGGAGAATGGGAAGAGCTCTTTTCTTCCCAAATCCTCAATTTTCCCCCCCAAGGAGTGGCCAGGGCCGCGGGCAGTGACTGAGGGGGGCTGAGAGATCCGGGGAATTCCCGGCTCCCCAAATCCCTCTGGCCTCATCCAGCTGGAGGGATCCCAGAGTTTGGGGTGCTCTGGAGGGTGGGAGAAGCAGGGGGACAGGGAACGCTTGGGATAGTGGGATATGTGGGGAATGGGAACGCTGCCGTGGGGTGGCAGCGCCACAGTGGGACAATCCCAGACAGGGTGGGAGTCGCTTTTCCCTCCCTCATCTCCAGGACGGGAATTTCTGGATTTAACCCCTCACAAGAAGTCACCAAAATCCCTGTGGAAAATCATTTCCAGGCCGCAGCCCCCGTTCCGAGCTGTCCTGGCTCCTCCATTCCCAAATCCCGGCTCCTGGTGGAGGGAAAGGTCCCAGGGGTGGCTCTGGTGACTCAGGGCCAGCGGGGTGGTGACTGTCACCGCGGCGAGGGGGCCCTGGGGACCCCAATTCCCCCCGCTGGGGACCCCATGGCGGCAGCGCCGCTGCAGCCCCCCCGTTCCGTGCCCCTCGCGGTTTGTTTTCCTTTCCCGGAGAACTCCGGCTGACCCGCGGCCGGGAAGGGCCTCTGGAGCGGGGGGAGCCCGGCGGGACCCCCGGAGCAGCCCCCGGAGCAGCCCCCGGAGCTCGGTAATGGAGCACAGCTGCCTCCTCCTCACCCTCCTCTTCCTCAGGAGGGGCTGGGGGACACCATGGCACGGACAGGGACAGCCGGGAGGGGACAGGGGGACAGGGGGACAGGGGGACAGGGGGACACCATGGCACGGACAGGGACAGCCGGGAGGGGACAGGGGGACAGGGGGACAGGGGGACACCATGGCATGGCCAGGGACAGCCGGGTCGGAACAGGAGGAGCACCACGAGGGGAAGGGTGGAGGTGTGTGCGTGCACGTGGGTGTGAGCACACGGTGTTTGTGTGCACATGGTGTGTGTGTGTGCACATTGTGGGTGCACACGGGGTGTATGTATACGTGTGTGCACGTGTGTGTGTATGTGTGTGTGTGTGTGCGCACATTGCCGTGGTGCCCACGTGTGTGCGTGTGCATTGTGTGTGCACACAGAGTGTACGTACACGTGTGTGCACACATGTGTGTGTACGCACGTGTGCTCATGGTGTTCATGTGAACACGCGCGTGTGCACATGTGTGTGTGCACAAACGGGGGTTGTGTGCGCATGGAGTGTGTGAGTGGGTGTGCACGTGGGGGTGTGTGTGTGCATGTGTGTGTGAATGGGTGTGTGTGCACATGTGTGTGCATGTGTGTGTGTATTTGTGTGTGTGCACACATGGAATGTGTGAGTGGGTGTGCACATGGATGTGTGTGCATGCACGTGTGTGCACACGAAATGTGTGAATGGGAGTGCGTGCATATGTGTGTGTGCACATGGAGTGTGTGTGCATGTGTGTGTGCATGTGTGTGCATGTTTGCATGTGTGTGCACGCGGAGTATGTGAAAGGCTGTGTGTGCATGTGTGCAGGTGTGTGTGTGCACACGGTGTGTGCACACATGGGGTGTGCACGTGTGTGCGTGTGAGGTCACGGGCTGTTTGTGCACGACCACGCGTGTGTGCGAACCCGTGCATGCGTGTGCAAGGCTGCGAGCAGCACATGCACGGGGAGCCGAGCCGTGTGGGTGTGCAAGAGCGCCCGTGCTCACCTGGGTGTGCCAGGGGTGTTCTGAGCACGCAGCTCCTCACGCGTGTGCGGGAACACGCGTGTGCCAGAGCTGGCGCGCACTGAAGGGAAACTGAGGCACGGCGCCCGCGGGTGCCCCCGAGCTCGGGGCTTTCCGGGGGTTCCCGGGGCTTTCCAACCCCAAAATCCCCCAAATCCCCCCGCGGGGTGGCGAGGGGACAGCGGAGGGACCCCGGGGTGTGGCAGTGTGGCAGTGGCAGCGTTGGGATGGGATGGCCGCCGGGAATTTGGGAATTCGGGTGGCACCGCGTCCCCGCGGGCGGCGCGCCCTTGGCGGGGCGGGGGAAGGAAGCGATCCAGCCCTTCCCAGGCTGGGTGGGATCCAGCGCTGCTCCCGGGGCTCCGGGACAGGGGAGGGGCGGGGGGCAGCGCCCCCTCCCCGCGGGGTCCCCTCGGCCTTGGGGTCACCGCGGTGTGGGGGGGACAAAGTCCAAGATCCCGGTTTATCCGCCCTGATCCCGTGCGGGACACCCGGGATGGGGGTGAAGCTGATGGTGGAGATGATGATTATTGATGATGATGATGATGATGATGGTGATGATGATGATGATGATGACGGTGATGAATCCCCTCAACCCGCTGCAGGTCCCGGCCCAGGAAGGCCCAGTTTGTCCCCAGAAAAAGCTGGGAAGGAGCAAACTGGGAGCGCTGGGCAGGACGGGAGGGGCTGTCCGCATCCCGTCCCCAGCTCCCCACCTGGGGACGCGGTGCCACCGCCGTGCCCTGCTGGGGGACAGGGCTGTCCCCACCGGCTGTGGGTGCGGGCTGGGCTCCGGCCTCGCCTCCAGCCCCGGTTCTCCGTCCTCATCCCGGGTTTCCTGTCCCCGCGGCAGTTCCATGGGCCGGGCCTCAATTCCCGGAAAGCGCTACCTCATCCCTGTCGGGGCGCCAGGGACGCAAACACGGGCGGAGCCCCCGCCCGTGTCCCTGTCGCCCCGCTCCAGAACCTTCCCCGGCTCCGGGACAGCGGTGCCAGGCAGGGCTGGGGGAGCTGGACCCCCCAAAAACCCCCAGGACAATCCCAAATGCCGCTCCGACATCCCCCGCCTGTCCCCTTCGGGGTTGGGAGGTCCCCTGGCTGGGGAGGGACCTTTTGTCCCCTCCCCAGTGTCCCCCACTGGTGTCACCCCCGTGGTCACAGCTGGCACGTCCCACTCCAGGCCACCGCATTCCCAGCCAGGACCTTCCTGATCTTGATCCCAATGATCCCAGGGGCTTCACCCCAATGATTCCAATGATCCCGGTGATTCCAACAAACAAAATGATCCCAGCCCCGAATGATCGCAAACCCCCAATGATCCCAATGATCCCAGTGATCCCAACAAACAAAATGATCCCAGCCCCGAATGATCCCAAACCCCCAATGATCTCAATGAGCCAAATGATCCCAACAATCCCAGTGACCCAAATTATCCCAATTTTCCCAACGGTCTCACCGTTGTCAGTGATCCCAACGACCCCAATTATCTCAGTCATCCTAATAATTTAAACAATCCAAATTATCTCAGCGATCCCAACAATCTCAGTGACCCCGATGATCAAAATGATCCCAATTAGCTCAAGCATCCCAATTATCTCAGCACTCCCAGCTACCTCAACACCGTGATCCCAAATATCTTGATTATTTTGGGAACAATCCCAATGTTCTGCCTGTGCTTCTGAGGCTCCCACGGGTGGATTCTTCCCATTGTGGAGATTTTTGGGAACGACAGGACAGACCCTTTGCGTGCCTCCTTCCCTTGGGGTCTCATAGATCTGATCCCAGATCTGGATCCCAAATCTGGGATCCCCCGGATCAGGTCCCACCCTCGGGATCTCCCAGCTCTGATCCCAAATCTGGGATCCCCGGATCAGATCCCACCCTCGGGATCTCCCAGCTCTGATCCCAAATCTGGGATCCCCGGATCAGATCCCACCCTCGGGATCTCCCAGCTCTGATCCCAAATCTGGGATCCCCGGATCAGATCCCACTCTCGGGACCCTCCGGCTCTGCTTCCCGGATCCAGGATCCCCCTTTGGGAATGGGAAGGACCCCGGGGAGGAGAATCCCGGGATAACCCCGCGCTCTGGAGCCGGGACGGGGCTGGATGTGGGGACAGAGCCGATGCCACCCGCGACACGCGCAGTGACAAAGGCGGCAGAGCGATTTACACAAATTCAGGGGACACTGCGGGGGTCTGGGGGTGCCGTGTCCCGTTTGGGACCCTCGTCCCCCCTCGGTGGCCGTGGCCGGGCGGGAGCGGAGGTTCCGCTGCCGGCGGGACTGGGGCTGGCCCTGCCTCCTCCTCCTCCTCCTCCTCCTCCTCCTCCTCCTCCCGCCGCTCCCGCTCCCACATCTGCAGCTGGAATTGCAATTTGAGGCGCTGCCTGGGCCGGGACAGGGAGTGGGAGGAAGCCGGAGCGCGGGGGGCTGCGCGGGGCCCCGCCGGGGACAGAGCCGCGGGGACAGAGCCGCGGGGACAGAGCCGCGGGGACAGAGCGGCCAGCCCGCGGGACACAGCCCGGGGGACAAAGCGGGGGCTGTCCCCAACCCGTGTCCTCCCCCACAGCGGTGAGTGGCCGGCGGGGGTGGCGGGAGCGGGGCGACAGCAGGGCCTGGGGACGTGGGGGACAGCGCTGTCCCCTGGCCCAGGTGAGGGTGGCACCGCCCCTGGGGTCCCTGCCCGGTTTGGGGACACCGGGGGGTGACCAGGCCTCTTTCCAATGGGAATGGGGGGGCTGTGGGCACGGGGGGAGGGGGATGGACGCTCGGACACTGTCCCCGTGTGCCCTGTCCTGGGGGACACCGCTGGGACCACTGGGGACACCACAGGGACAGCGCCACAAAGTGCCAGCACCGTGCAGGGGACACCCCTGGGTGGCTCCTGTGTCCCAACCACGGCCGAGGGGACAGGGAAGGGCTCCAGGGAACCCCAACAGCTCCCGGGGAGGATTTGGGGTGTCCCCAGCCCCAGAGCCACGCTCAGCCCTGGCACAGCGGGGATGTGGGGACAAACAGCTCCTTCTGTCCCAGCACATCTGGATCGGAGCCCCACAGCTGCCCTGAGCCTCCCAGGTGTCCCGCGGGGTCACCCCGAGTTGAGGGGTCACCCCGAGTTGTGGGGACACCCCGAGTTGTGGGGACACCCCGAGTTTTGGGGACACGCTGCCCGGCCAAGCCGGTGTCCCCGTGCCGCTCTTGGCCGTGCCACAGCCCCGGTGTCGCTCCTGGCTGCTCCACCCTGATCCCCTCCCAAACTTTGTTTCCTTTCCCCGTTTCCGTGAGCCCCCACAGAGGCGGAAATGGTGGAAAATCCTCAAAATCGCTGCTCCGGCTGGAGGGAGCCCGGCAGCCACCGGGATCCTGCCCCGGGAGGGACCCCCGGAGTCGGGGCTTGGTCCCCTGGGTGACAACGGCGTGGTCACTGCCCGGTGCTGGGGGACACTCGGGGGCTTGAGGCCGCCCACCCTGCTCGCCTGGGAGGGGAATGGCACCTTGGGGACAAAGGTGGCCATCAGCCACCCCTGCCAGCCCTGCAGAAGGAGGATTTTGGAGCCTGAGGGTCAGCACAGACCCCAGAGTGACCCCCTGGACCCCCACGGCCGTGGAGGGACAGGGAAGGAAGCCACGGAGCCACCAAGGGCTGGCGTGTCCCTCTGGCTCCTGTGGGATGTGGGAGCTCAGGCCGCGGGGTTGGGGACATTTGGGACATCCCTGCACACCCAAAACCACGAGCTGAGCCCCAGGCAGCTGGAAAAGGACACAAATCCCAGAGCTGGGGGCTAATTTCCTGCAGGAAAACCTCCTGGAAAGCCCCATTTTGGTGGAAAAGCCCCATTTTGGTGGAAAAACCCCTGGACCACCCGCAGGACCCGCCGTGTGACACCCCAGGGCCACCAGCACGGCCTCCCCTGCCCACAGCTCCGGGGTGGCCAGAGCTGGACCCCCCACTCCAGGGAAAGCCTCCCCACCTGCCGTTGGCATCCCGAGGGGATTTTTTTGGGAAGAGGGGAGGCTGTGGGGCCGGCAGCTCGTGGGTGGGTTTGGCTGGCGGTGAGGCCTCTCCCGATGAGCTCAGCCCTATCCCGAGCCTCTGGATTTGTGGGATGAGAGCGGCCGGGGCGGGCTGGGGGGCTCGGGGGTGGCGGGAGGCTGTGGCCTCGGGAAGGGAGCCAGGAGCTGGGGTGTTATCCTGGGAAGAAGATTTGGAGCTGGTCCAGGCCGGGTTATAATCCCTGGGAAGAGCCAGGATCCCTTTGGCCACCATGCTTCGAAAATAAATTGGGATTTTTCCTAAACGAGCCCCCTCAAAAAAAGGGTTTTGGTTGAGGGTAAAAATGTGCAGGAACAGCGATTTCCACCCTGCACATCTGTGTCCTGCACATCTGTCCGACCTGCTCGGTGACAGGAACTCGGGTCCCTGTCCCCGCAGTGGCTGTGACAGCCGGGGACACCGTGGATGGTGACAGTCACGTGTGCCCCAAACTGGGACGGCCACACCCCGTTGTGAGCTGGGATTTGGGGTCCCCTCCTGCCAACCCTACAAACCCCAGCCTCGTCCCTGGTGTGGGTTTTGGGGGGGTCAAGGCTGGGGTGACACCGAGGGGACACTGAGGGGACACTGTGGGCACCCCGTGCCACGGAGGGGACGCAGGGATGGATTTTGTCCCTTCCTTTTCCAGGCGGGCAGCGAGGCCATGGCGATGCTGCTGGAGCCCGGGATGCAGAGCCTGCGGATGAGTAAGGATGTCCTCAAGGGGTGACACTGGCTGAGATGTCCCCTGCCCTCCCAGATGATCATTCCGTGTCCGGGTCCCTTGCTGTCCCCGCTCTGTGTCCCCTCCACAGCTCCAGTGGAGGGGAACCAGAACCAGCTGTGGGAGGAAACCTGATCCCACCATCCCAAACCTGATCCTGCCATCCCAAACCTGATCCCGCCATCCCAAACCCAATCCTGCCATCCCAAACCTGATCCCGCCATCCCAAACCCAATCCTGCCATCCCAAACCCCATCCTGCCATCCCAAACTCCATCCTGCCATCCCAAACCTGATCCTGCCATCCCAAACCTGATCCTGCCATCCCAAACCCGATCCCCCCATCCCAAACCTGATCCTGCCATCCCAAACCTGATTCTTCAATCCCACACCTCATCCTGCCATCCCAAACCCGATCCCCCCATCCCAAACCTGATCCTGCCATCCCAAACCTGATCCCGCCATCCCAAACCCAATCCTGCCATCCCAAACCTGATCCCGCCATCCCAAACCCAATCCTGCCATCCCAAACCCCATCCTGCCATCCCAAACTCCATCCTGCCATCCCAAACCTGATCCTTCAATCCCACATATCATCCTGCCATCCCAAACCCAATCCTGCCATCCCAAACCCCATCCTGCCATCCCAAACCTGATCCTGCCATCCCAAACCTGATCCCGCCATCCCAAACCCGATCCCCCCATCCCAAACCTGATCCCGCCATCCCAAACCTGATTCTTCAATCCCACACCTCATCCTGCCATCCCAAACCCGATCCCCCCATCCCAAACCCGATCCTGCCATCCCAAACCTGATCCCGCCATCCCGAACCTCATCCTGCCTTCCCAAACCTGATTCTGCCATCCCAAACCTGATCCCCCCATCCCAAACCCCATCCCGCCATCCCAAATCTCATCCTGCCATCCCAAACCTGATCCTTCAATCCCACACCTCATCCTGCCATCCCAAAACCAATCCTGCCATCCCAAACCTGATACCGCCATCCCAAACCTCCTCCTGCCATTCCAAAACTGATCCTGCCATCCCAAACCTGAGCCTTCCATCCTGAACCTCATCCTGCCTTCCCAAACCCGATCCTGCCATCCCAAACCCCATCCCACCATCCCAAACCTGATCCCACCATCCTAAACCTGATCCTGCCATCCCAAACCTCATCCTGCCATCCCAAACCTGATCCCGCTATCCCAAAGCTGATCTCACCATCCCAAACCTCATCCCACCATCCCAAACCTCATCCCACCATCCCAAACCTCATCCTGCCATCCCAAACCCAAGCCTGCCATTCCAAACCTCATCTTGCCATCCCAAACCCTGTCCCGCCATCCCAAACCTGATCCTGCCATCCCAAACCTCATCCCGCCATCCCAAACCTGAACCTTCCATCTCAAACCTCATCCTGCCTTCCCAAACCTGATCCCACCATCCCAAACGGGCTCCTGCCATCCCAAACCTCATCTTGCCATCCCAAACCTCCTCCTGCCATCCCAAACCTCATCTTGCCATCCCAAACCTCCTCCTGCCATCCCAAACCTGCTCCCGCCATCCCAAATCCAGGGATGCGGAGGCCGCGGCAGGAATTCCCCCCCGACCCCGATCCTTCTCCTCAGGAATGAGGTTTCATGTCCAAGGCTCCCCAGAGCCCCCGGGGGGTCACCGTTCCCCCCGGCTCTGTCGCACGCGGAGGCAGCGCAGAGGCCGTTCCCATTTGTCTGGGATCAAATATTTATGGGACAGACACGGATACAGGGAAAGGCACTTAGGGAGCGGGTGGTGGGGACAGCAGACGTGTCACCAGCACAGCCCGGCGTGGGGGGACACGGCAAGCACTGTCCCCAACTCTGTGATGTGGCTCTTGCCCAGACACAAAGTCGGGATCAGACCAATCCCAATCCCAATCCCACGGCTGCTGCCGTTGGGGGATCCCAGAGCATTCCTTAGGGCTCCTGAGCTTCCCAAGGGTGTCCCAGTGGCTGTCCCAGGGCAAACTGGTGGCACTGGGAGCTGGGGTGGGTTTGTCCGGACACCGGCGAAGGGGAGAAGGAGTTTTGTTCTTCCCGGAGGATCCTCTGCTGTTCCCAAATCCCTCCAACCACGGAGCCTCCTCTGTTCCCAAATCCCTCCAACTACGGAGCCTCCTCTGTTCCCAAATCTCTCCAGAGCCCGGCTGGGGGTGGGCACTGCTCACCCCTGCTCCCACGACCCCGATCCCGGCAGGATCTCGGCAGGATCCCGGCAGGATCGGCAATCCCAAAGCTCAGGTTTTAGGGCGGACAGTCCCTTCCTTGCTGGTGTCACTGCCCGGACCTCACACCCCATTCCCAACACTTTATCCCGTCCCAACCCCTTGGGAAAGCCGCCCCGTCAGCTCCCCCAGCTCCTTCCAGCTGGAGCCGCTCCAGCGGCTCTTTCGTGGGCGGTGATTAATTAATACCGGCTGCTAATTGGAGCCAGGTGCCCGGGGCAGCGCGGGCGGGACAGCCCCGTGTCCCCGGTGTGGGGCGGGGACCCTGGGGCTCTCCCCATCCCGATTCTGGGATCATCGGGGTCCCCGGGGCTGGAATTCTGCTGCTGGAGGGGACAGGGATGTGTGGTGGCTCCTGGAGGAGGAAGAGGAGGAGGGAAAATCTGCTGTGCCCATGATCCCCACCCCCAGATTTTGGGATTACCACGGGCTCATGCAGGAAATTCCAGGGTCTCCAGAAAACCAGGATGTTCTGGAATGTGGCCGAGGGTCTGAGCTGGACCCACCCTCCCTCGCTGGTTCTCCATGGATTTGAACCACAGACACTTCCTTTCCTTCTTTCCAAGTTTTTTTGGATTCCTACTGAATCCAGACCTTCCAGCTGCTGGCCTGGAGCAGCTTCCCCTGGAAATGTCCTCTTGGATTCATCCCTGGAATTGTCCAAGCCGTGTTGGATCCACCTGGGATAACAGAAGGTGTCTCTGCCCATGGATGGGGTGGCACTGGATGGGATTTGGGGACCTTCCCAATTCCAACCATCCCACAATTCCATGATTTTATGAACTCCACTTCTGGAGACCCCACAGAGACTCTGTCCCCTCCAACACCACATCCACCCCAGATCCATCTCCATTGGGATGTCCCGGGTGCTCTCTCCTTGGGGAAGGATTTGGGAAGGGCTGGGATCCCTTCCCACGTGGATCCATCTCCATTGGGATGTCCCGGGTGGTCTCTCCATGGGGAAGGGATTTTGGGGTCCCCCAGACTCTCTCGTCCGTGTCCCCAGGTGCCAACGGCGAGCGGTGCCCGACGCCGTCCCCGCCCGGCTCCCCGGGGACACCCCACGACAGCTGCAGCATCGCCCCCCTGACGCCGTCCCAGTCACCGGTGAGTGCGGGACCAGCGGGACCACGGCGGGACCAGTGAGGCCGTTGTGGGGCTCCCAGTAAGGCAATTTGGGGTCCCAGTAAGGCAGTTTTGGGCTTCCCAGTAAGGCAGTTTTGGGCTTCCCAGTAAGGCCATTATGGGGCTCCCAGTAAGGCAATTTGGGGTCCCAGTAAGGCCATTCTGGGGTTCCCAGTAAGGCAGTTTTGGGCTTCCCAGTAAGGCCATTATGGGGTTCCCAGTAAGGCCATTTTGGGGTCCCAGTAAGGCAGTTTTGGGGTCCCAGTATGGCCATTATGGGGTTCCCAGTAAGGCAGATTTGGGGTCTCCCAGTAAGGCCATTCTGGGGTTCCCAGTAAGGCAGATGTGGGGTCCCAGTAAGGCCATTATGGGGTCCCCAGTAAAGCCAATATGGGATTCCCAGTAAGGTTGTTATGAAGTCTGAGTATGGCCATTGTGGGGTCCCCAGTAAGACCATTATGGTGTTCCCAGTAAGGCAGTTTTGGGGTCCCAGTATGGCCATTCTGGGGTTCCCAGTAAGGCAGATTTGGGGTCTCCCAGTAAGGCCATTATGGGGTTTCCAGACAGGCAGATTTGGGGTCCCAGTATGGCCATTGTGGGGTTCCCAGTAAGGCAGATTTGGGGTCCCAGTAAGACCATTATAGGGCTCCCAGTAAGGCAGTTGTGAGGTCCCAGTGAGACCATTGGGGTCCGTCCCCCTGTCCTTTCCTCCTCTGGTCCTTCCCCAGTTCCTGCTCCCCCTCCCAGTCCAGTCTCCATCCCCCCAGTCCCACAGGATGGGTCAGTCTATCCCCAGGGCCTCTATCCATGGGATTTTTGGGATGGAGGGGTTTTCCAGCTCTGGAATGACCCACCAGGAAAAGTTTAACCCCACAAAACTCCTGCCCTCACCCAGGCCCACCGGGTGTGGGAGGCCGCGTTCCAGAGCCGGATCCTCCCTGCAGTTCCTTGTCCCTGCACATTCCTGCGCCAGCCGCCTCTTCCCTGCTGATCCCGGCATTTTTCCCGGCCAGCTCGTGTCCTCACTTATCAAATCTGAGGACATTACAAGTTAACGAGGCTTTCAGCTTCCCGTGGTGACATAGGGACAGGGTCTTGTCACATCCTTACGGCTTCTTCGGCACGGGGACAGCCCTGGAGGGAAGGGACACGGAGTGGGGACAGGAAAAGTGTGGGAGCAGCAGTGGGAACATCCCAAAATGCCTGGGCCAGGGGGATTTTCAGCTGGGTGACACCTGGGATGATGTCACCTCATCCAAGATGGGAAGAAGGGAATGGTTTGGGTTCAGTGACCTTTGGGGACACCTGGGACAATGCCCTTGGACTGAGCCCAGACACAGGGAAGGTTTTTGGGAATCTTGGCTCCAATTTTAGGGTCCAAGTGAGGGGGGCTCAACAATAAAAACAGGAGCCCCCAACAACCCTGGCTGCTCCCATGGGCATCCATCCCTCTCCAGGGCTGCCCAAATCCCTGTGTCCCATGGGAACTGCCTTTGGGAACGACAGCAGCCACCCCATGGAATATAGGAGACACTTTTCCCAATACAGTTGAAGATGTGTAAGAAGAATCACCCATCAGGAAATCACCAACCTGGGTGAAAATCCAGGAAAAATCCTGGGAAAATGAACGAGTTCCTGGGGTTTTTACTGCTTTTCTGGAATCCCCCAGTCCCAGCTGAGTGCCTGATCCCGTTCCTTGCCTTCCAGCGGAGCGAGGCGCGTTCCCAGCAGGCCCCGTCCTTCTCCGTGGTGGTGGCCATCGACTTTGGCACCACCTCCAGCGGTTACGCCTTCAGCTTCACCAGCGACCCCGAGGCCATCCACATGATGAGGTGAGGACCTGCCAGAGCAGGGAAAGGACTTTTATGGCCCCAAAATGGTCAGAAGCTGGGTTGGTGGGAGATGGTTCCTGGAAGCAGTGGTTGGAAGGTGTGGGGTGAGGATACTCTAAGGGCTGGAGCACCTCTGCTCTGGAGCCAGGCTGGGAGAGCTGGGAATGTTCACCTGGAGAAGGGAAAATTCCAGGGAATTCTCAGAGTCCCTGAAGAGGCTCCAAGAGAGCTGCAGAGGGACTGGGGACAAAGGATGGAGGGTCAGGACACAGGGAATGGCTGCCACTGGGAAAGGGGAGATTGGGCTGGGACTTTTGGAAGGAATTGCTGGCTGGAATGGAATTCTCAGATTTGCTGTGGCTGCCCCTGGATCCCTGGCAGTGTCCAAGGCCAGGCTGGATGGGCTTGGAGCCACCTGGAATAGTGGGTGGGATCCCTGCCAAGGCAGGGGGTGGCACTCAGTGGTCTTCCAGGTCCCTCCCAACCCAAACCAGTCTGGAACTCCATGAAATTCCTCGGAGGATGGAGCAGGATCACCCCTCCTCCTTTGTCCCCCTTTAAGGTCCTTCAGACCACACCCATAGAAACAAACTAAACCTGGCAGGACCCATTCCCTGGAAGTTCATCTACTCTGGCTCCTTTTTGCAGGAAATGGGAGGGGGGGGACCCGGGCGTGGCCAACCAGAAGACCCCCACCAGCCTCCTGCTGACCCCAGAGGGGACATTCCACAGCTTCGGCTACACCGCCCGCGATTACTACCACGACCTGGACCCCGAGGAGGCCCGCGAGTGGTTCTACTTCGAGAAGTTTAAGATGAAGATCCACAGCACCAGCGTGAGTCCCTGCTCTCATTCTGGTGTTCCTGGTGTTCTCAGGGGGATCCTGGCCAGGCTGGGAAATGAAATGTTGGGGAAAAACCCATTTTAGCCCATTTTAGGGGGTGAATTTGAGGTTCTCCCATCCGAGCTGCTCCAGGGTGGGTGGATGTGGCTGCACATACCTTCAGGTGCCTGAGCAAATTCCCTTGGCCACCTCCCAGCCCCTGGTGTGATCCATTTGCTGTTCCCGGCAGGATCTGACCATGAAAACCGAGCTGGAAGCTGTCAACGGGAAGAAGATGCCGGCGCTGGAGGTGTTCGCCCATGCGCTGCGCTTCTTCAAGCAGCACGCGGTGCAGGTGGGGCCACCTCCATCCCTCCTCCTCCTTCCCAAATGGAATCCTCTGTGTCTTCTCCGTGCATTCCATGTGAGGGTGGGGAGGCCCTGGAATGGAATTCCCAGAGGACCTGTGGCTGCCCTATCCCTGGGAGTGTCCAAGGCCAGGTTGGACATTGGAGCTTGGAGTGACCTGGGATAGCAGGAGGTGTCCCTGGTGGATCTGGATGGGATTTAAGGTCCCTCCCAACCCAAGCCATTCCATGATTCACCGGGAGTCCCCAGGTGTCACCTCCTGCTTGTCCCCTGGCAGGAGCTGAAGGACCAGTGCCCATCCCTGCCCGAGAACGATGCCATCCGCTGGGTCCTCACCGTGCCGGCCATCTGGAAGCAGCCGGCCAAGCAGTTCATGCGGGAAGCAGCCTACAAGGTGGGGGGACTCCGGAGGGTGACCACGTGGTGACCCTCACAGGGGTTGTGGTCTCTGGGGTATCCCCTTCCTCCCTCAAACTGAATTCCCACTGCCAGAGGCTAGCGTTAGGTGGGATATTGGAGGAAGTTCCTGGCTGGGAGGGTGTGGAGGGACTGGGCTGGAATTCCCAGATTTGTTGTGGCTGCCCCTGGATTCCTGGCAGTGTCCAAGGCCAGGTTGGACACTGGGGTTGGATCCACCTGGGATAATGGGAGGTGTCCCTGCCGTGGATGGGGTGGAAGTGGGATGGGATTTAAGGTCCTTCCAACCAAAACCGACCAAAAGCTGTTGGGTGAGCGGGTGGATAATTTGCCAGGTAGGTGGTTAAGTGGATGGTTGGGTGGTTGGTTGAATTGTTCAGTGGTTGGGTGGTTGGTTTGGTGCTCAGGTCATTGGTTGAGCAGTTGTCTGGTTGAGTGGTTGGGTTGTTGGTCGATGTGTTGGTTGAGCAGTTGATTGGTTGGTTGAATGGGTGGGTCATTGGTTGGGAGGCTGGTTGGGTGGCTGGCTGAGCAGTTTGGCCATTGGCTGGGTGACTGGTTTGGTGGTTGGGTCATTGGTTGAGCTGTTGGTTGGTCGGATGAGTGCTTGGTTTGGTGTTCAGGACATTGGTTGGTTCATTGGTTACTGGGTCATTCGTTGAGTGGTTGGAGGATTGAGCAGTTGATTGGTTGGGTGGTTGCTTGGGTGATTGGTTGGGTGCTCAGGTCATTGGTTGGGTAATTGGGTGGTTGGCTGGTTGAGTGGTTGGGTGATTGGTTTGGTGGTCAAGTCATTGGGTGGTAGGTTAGGTGGTGAGGTCATTGGTTGGTTGGTTGGGTGGTTGGTTGGTTGGTTGGTTGGATGGCTGGTTTGGTGGTCAAGTCATTGGTTGGGTGGTTGGTTGGATGGTTGGTTTGGTGTTCAGGTTGTTGGTTTGGTGGCTGGTTTGGTGGTGAGGTCATTGGTTGTGTGGTTGGTTGGATGATTAGTTGGGCAGAGAGGTCATTGGTTGGTCGGGTAGTTGGTTGCATGGTTGGTTTGGTGGTCAGGTCATTGGTTGGTTGGTTGCGTGCTTGGGCTGTTGGTTGATCTGTTGGGTCACAAGTTGGGCGGTTGATTGGTCAGATTTTGGGTGAATATTCAGATATTGGCGATTGTTGGGTCCTCCCGCATTCCACAATCCCAGATCCGTGTGAGCACCAAGGGGCTGGGGACACACCCGGGAACCCGCAGTCCCCGTCCCCTCCCCGCCCTGTCACCGCGTGTCCCCGCAGGCCGGGCTGGTGTCCCCGGAGACACCGGAGCAGCTGCTGATCGCGCTGGAGCCCGAGGCCGCCTCCATTTACTGCCGGAAGCTGCGGCTGCACCAACTGATCGAGCTGAGCTGCCGCCCCCCGGCCAACGGGGCCGAGCCCCCCCAAACCATCGACTCCAGCTTCCGGCAGGGTGAGGGGTGCAGGGAAGGGAGTCGGGATAGGGCTGGGGGCTGGAGGAGCAGGGAATGGGGTCGGGACAAGGCCGGGGGCTGGAGGAGCAGGGAGTGGGGTCGGGACAGGGCCAGGGGCTGGAGAAGAAGGGAATGGGATCCAGCCCTGCATGCCAGGTCTGGAGGGTCCATCAGCTGCCATGGCTGGGGAAGTCCCTGGAGACCCCATTCCCAGGGAGTCTCTGGGGGATTTCTGTCCCCAGAGATCACCCCCCATTGCTAGAAACCCCCTTCCCAGAGACCCCTGTTCCCAGAGATCCCCCAGCCTTCCCAGAGATCCCCTGTTCCCAGAAGTCCTCATCCCCAGACACACCCCCCTCATTGGCAGAAACCCCATCCCCAGAGACCCCATTCCCAGAAATCCCATTCCCTCAGACTTCCCGTCCCCAGAAACCCCATTCCCAGAAACCCCATTCCCAGAGACCTCCTGTCCCCAGACCTCCCCATTCCCAGACCCCCCCATTCCCCCCTCCCCAAATCCAGGGCATTTTTTCCTGCTTTTCCATGAACCTCCAAGCTGTGTCCCCTTCCTGCCACCTTGGCCACCACCCCGTGTCCCTGGGCCACCTCCAGGGACTGTCCCCCCGTGGGTGGGATCCTGGGCTTTACTGGGACAGCCCCAGTTTGCCCAGCAGGGACCAAGCCCCAGAACTGGGACGCACTGGTGGCGATCCCAGATGGAGATTTGGTGTTCCGTGGGGGATTTATGGGGTCGCTCGAGCTGACCCCAAGCATGAGGAATTATCCACGTGCCAAAAATATCCCGGGACAACCCCACCTTTCCCAACTCATCCCGGCCCTTCCGGGCAGCTTTGATGTCCCTGGGACGGGGGGAGCAGAGGAAACCCCACCCGGGCTGTGGGGTCTGGGCCGGAGGTGGCATCGCCCAGGGTGGGCACAGGGTGATCCCATGGGATCCGGTGGGATCCTTTGGGATGGCAGCAGGGAAAGCTGGATCAGCCCGTCCATGGTGGAGCTGGGTCATACTGGGGTCCTGGCTGGAGGGGAGCGGTCACCAGTGCTCCCAGTACGGACCCCACAGCGGGAATGGGGCGGATCCTGGGTAATGGGGTGGATCCCACGGAAATGGGGTGGATCCCATGGATATGGGGGGATCCTGACCCCGCTGCCGACCCCCGGCTCTGTCCCCCAGCCCGGGAGCAGCTCCGGCGATCCCGGCACAGCCGCACCTTCCTGGTGGAGTCGGGAGTGGGCGAGCTCTGGTCGGAGATGCAGGCAGGTATGAGGGGGGGACAAGGGTGGGGGTCCCCACTGGAGATTCCCAGATCCCGGCGTCCCCCTGGATGTCGCCTTCGTGGCAGAGCCACCCCCAAGCACCCAAGGGTGCTCCTGCCGTGGGGGTGACACGTTGGGGTCTGTCCCTTGACCGCATGGACGGGCGGGGTCTCCCTGCCACATCCCCATCCCTTCGTCTCTCCACCCACCCCAATTCCCAATATTTTGGTTAAAATTTACTTTTCCCCGGGAAAACGCAGCCCTGTGTCCCCGCGGCTGCTGCCACCCCGCGGGTCACTCAGGACCGCCACCCTGTCGCTGTCCCCCCGCAGGTGACAGGTACATCGTGGCCGATTGTGGCGGGGGCACGGTGGATTTGACCGTGCACCAGATCGAGAAGCCGCAGGGGACGCTGAAGGAGCTCTACAAAGCCTCGGGTGGGATGAGGATCCCTTTTCATCCTTTCTTCCTCCGCTCCGTGATCCTCCCGGGACCCCAAACCCCGGCTGGGACCCCAAACGCCGGCTGAAACCCCAAACCCAGGCTGGGACCCCAAACCCCGGCTGGGACCCCAAGCCCAGGCTGGGACCCCAAACCCGGGATGTGACCCCAAACCCGGGCTGGGACTCCAAGTCCGGGCTGGGCCTCCAAACCTCGGCTGGGACCCCAAATCTGGGCTGTGACCCCAAACCCGGGCTGGGACCCCAGACCCGGGCTGTGACCCCAGACCCGGCCTGGGACCCCAAATCCGGGTTGGGCCCCAAACCCGGGCTGTGACCCCAAATCCGGGCTGGGCCCCAAATCCGGGCTGGGACCCCAAACCCGGGCTGGGACCCCAAATCTGGGCTTGGACGCCCCCGCCCCACGAAAGTGTTGTGGGTGGGGCTGTGGCGCCACCTGGTGGCGCGAGGGGGAAGTGCAGGGGGACAGAGAGGGGACAGAGGGAAGCGGGGGGATGGACTGAGGGGACAAGGAGGGACACGGGTGGATTAGGGGGACAAGGGGGACAGGGAGGATGGCGAGGGTGGGCGAGGGGGGACAGAGGGACAAGGGGCTGGGATGGAGGGACAGGGGTGTGTGGGGCACATGGGGACAGGGATGGCACAAAGACATCAGGATGGGGGACATGGGGACATGGATGCCACAAGGGCATTGGGATGGGGGACATGGGGACATGTGGGCACATAGGGGTACCACGGGGATGTGTGGGGACCTCAGGATATGAGGGAATGGGACATGGAGATGTGGGTGACGCAGGGACGTGGGGATGTGGGACATGGGGGAGACAAGGACGTGGAGATGAAGGACATGGGGACACGGGAATGTGGGAGATATGAGGATATGGTGTTGGGGGGACACGGGGACATGGAGGATATGGGGAACACAGTGAAGGGGGACATGAGGACATCAGGATGGGGGACATAGGAGACACAGAGGCATGGGGATGGGGGACACGGGGACATGGGAATGTAGGGGACATAGGGACATGGAGATGTGGGAGAACGTGGTGATGGGGGACATGGCTGCCATGGGGACACGGCTACCATGGGGCCACCTCCTGACCCCACCCTTGTCCCGCAGGAGGTCCCTACGGGGCCGTGGGCGTGGACCTGGCCTTTGAGAAGCTTCTGTGCCACATATTTGGGGACGATTTCATCGCCACCTTCAAGGCCAAGCGTCCGGCAGCCTGGGTGGACCTGACCATCGCCTTCGAGGCACGGAAGCGCGCTGCAGCCCCGAGCCGCTCCAGCCCCCTCAACATCTCCCTGCCCTTCTCCTTCATCGACTTTTATCGCAAACACCGCGGCCACAACGTGGAGACCGCGCTCCGCAAGAGCAAGTGAGGGGTGACGCGGCTTGGGGACATCTCGGGAGCGTGGGGACACGGTGGGAGTGACACTGGGGTGGGAGAGGGCAAGAGAGGGGGGGAAGGTGGGAGAGGGTGGGAGGGGAGAGGGCAGGGAAGGACCAGGTGAGAGTTCTTGGTCACCCCCGGGTCTCCTGTGTGTCCCCAGTGTCAACCTGGTGAAGTGGTCGTCCCAAGGGATGCTGCGGATGTCCCCAGAGGCCATGAACGAGCTGTTCCAGCCAACCATCACCCACATCATCCAGCACATCGGTGGGGCCTGGGGACACGCCCATCCATGGGGAACCTCTGTCCCTGTCCCACCCCCTGTCCCTGGGATCACTCCCCATCCCTGGGACCTTCCCTGTTACTGGGAGCCCCCCCATTCCTGGGATCATTCCCATCCCTGCGGGATGCCCCCTATTCCTGGGAGCCCCTTCATCCCTGGAATCATTCCTGTTCCTGGGACCATCCCTGTCCCTATGAGCCCCCCATCCTTGGGACCATCCCCTGCCTGAGAGATCCCCCCCATCCCTGGGACTATCCCACACCCTGGGATCCCCTTTATCCCTGTGACCCTGCTCCTGTGCCTGGGACCCCCCTTCATCCCCGGCACCTCCCCTGTCCCTGGAACCCCTTTTGTCCCTGGGACCACCCCTGTCTCTGGAACCCCCTCCATCCCTGGAACCCACCTTGTCTCTGGGATCCCCCATTCCTGGATACCCCATTCCTTGTCCCTGGAATCCCCATTGTCCCTGGGAACCTTTTATCCCTGGAATCCCCATTGTCCCTAGGACCAGCCCTTGTCCCTGGAACCCCCACTTTCCCTGGAAACCTTTTGTCCCTGGAACTCTCATTGTCCCTGGAAACCTTTTATCCCTAAAACCCTTCCTGTCCCTGGAACCCCCCTTGTCCTGAGATCCTCCCTGTCCCTCGGCCCCATTCTGTACCTGGAACTGCCCCCATTCCTGGACTCCCCTAATCCCTGGCATGCCATCACCCCCACCCCTTCCCCACACCTCTTCTCCACCATCCCAACCCCAAACCTCCCCTTTTATCCCCGCTCCAGACACCCTCCTGAAGAAACCGGAGGTCCACGGCATCAAATTCCTGTTCCTGGTGGGTGGCTTCGCCGAGTCGGCCATGCTGCAGCGGGCGGTGCAGGCCGCCTTCGGCCACTGCTGCCGGGTCATCGTCCCGCAGGATGTGGGGCTGACCATCCTCAAAGGGGCCGTGCTCTTCGGCCTGGACCCCGGCGTGGTGCGGGTGCGCCGCTCCCCGCTCACCTACGGCGTGGGGGTCCTCAACAAGTTCGTGGAGGGCAAGCACCCCCGGGAGAAGCTGCTGGTCAAGGAGGGCAAGAACTGGTGCACCGACATCTTTGAGAAGTTCGTGACCGTGGACCAGTCGGTGGCGTTGGGCGAGGTGGTCCAGCGGAGCTACTGCCCCGCCCGGCCCGGCCAGCGCCGGACCATCATCAACATCTACTGCTGTGACACCGATGACGTGGTGTACATCACCGACCCCGGCGTCAGGAAGTGCGGCACCATCAGCCTGGAGCTGGGGGACACGGGGGACGTGGGCCCGGCGCGGGGCCGGCGCGAGATCCGCACCAGCATGCAGTTCGGGGACACCGAGATCAAGGTGACGGCGCTGGACACGCGCACGGCACGCAGCGTGAAGGCCACCATTGACTTCCTGTCCAATTGAGGGGCCCCTGGAATGTGCCACCATTGACTTCCTGTCCAACTGAGCGGCCCCTGGGATGTGCCACCATTGACTTCCTGTCCAAATGGGACTACCCAGGATGTGCCACCATCAGCTTCCTGTCCAAATGGGACTACCCAGGATGTGCCACCATCGACTTCCTGTCCAAATGGGACTACCCAGGATGTGCCACCATCGACTTCCTGTCCAAATGGGACTACCCAGGATGTGCCACCATCGACTTCCTGTCCAAATGGCACTACCCAGGATGTGCCACCATTGACTTCCTGTCCAATTGAGGGGCCCCTGGGATGCGCCACCATTGACTTCCTGTCCAATTGAGGGGCCCCCATGATGGGGCACCATCAATATCCTGTCCAACTGAGGGGACTCTGGGACATGCCACCATTGTCTTCCTGTGCAACTGAGACTAGCCAGGATGTGCCACCATCTACTTCCTGTCCAACTGAGACCTTCCTGGAGACTCCACCATTGAATTAATCTCCAACTGAGACCCTCTGTCATCATGGGGACACCTCCAGGATCTGCCACCCTTGACTTGCTCTCCAACTGAGGGGCCCTGGCATTGTGGGGACATCCCTGGAATCTGACACGATTGACTTCTGGTCCAAATGAGACCTCCCTGGAAATGCCACCACTGACTTCCTGTCCAACTGACATGGGGACTACCATTGTGGGGACCACTGGGAGATGCCACCACTGACTTCACCTTCAACTGAGGCCATCCTGGGATCTGCCAGCACTGAATCCTGTCCAACTGAGAGTCCCTGTCATTGTGGGGACACCCCCAGGAGCTGCCACCATCAACTTCCTGTCCAACTGAGGGGCCTTGGGAGATGCCACCATCAACTTCATTTCTAGCTGAGACCCCGCCAACATCATGGGGACCAGTGGGACCTACCACCATGGACTTCCTGTCCAACGGAAACCTTCCTGGAGATGCCACCATCGATTTCCACCCCAGCTGAGACCTCCTGTCACTGTGGGGACCATGCCAGGACCTGGCACCATTGATTCCCTCCCAGAGTGAGACCCCCTCCTTATCCTGGGGACCCCAGTCCCTGTCCCCACCCTCTCCCATCTTCCTTTAACTGGAATTGGCCTCATGACCCCTCCCCATCCCGAACGAGGACTCTTTGGGATTTTCCACCCAGGGGTGTCCCCTGTCCCTCTGGGCAGGTTCATGGAGGGGATCTGGGCTCCCAGCCCATTCCCAGTGGGATTTTAATCCTTCCCAAGGTGGGATTTTGTACTTTAACCCCCCCTCCCCAGGCATGTAAGATATCTTTGTATTTATATACATATATATATATATATATTTGTAGGCACATAAAACCTCCTGAAATTGCTCCTGGTCCTTGTACCATGAGGAAAAAAAAAAGGAAAAGAGAGAAAAAAAACAGGAAAAAATCTGAGAAAAACAAAAAAAAACCCAAAAAGAGGCGCTGGCAGCAACACAAGGACATGGCCGGGGGACATGGCCCCAACCCTGAAGCCATGGGGGACCCCCGCTCCCGCCCCACATTCCACAGGCAAAATTCCTCCCTCACCCCAGAAAAGAGGAAAATTCCCACCCCAAGAGGCACAATTCCCCCAAAACCCCCCCGGGGCTGTGGGGTGAGGGCGAAGCAGCGGCAGCAGCAACAAGCGGGGTCCCCCCTGCCCGCTTTGGGGACCGTGCTGTGCTTTGGGGACTTTGGGGTCCCCCGGGGTGGGGTTTGGGGTCAGTCGAAGCCGTGCCACTCGCTCTGCTCCGAGTCGTATTCCAGCTCGGCTCCCACGCAGCGCACCCCGTCCAGGAGCATCGGAGTCCCGTGGTGACGGTCTGGGGACATCAGGGGACACGGCTCGGGGACAGCTCGCTGTCCCTTTGTGGGGGGGGGGGGGGTTGGAATGCCCCTTTTTAAGGGGTTTGGGGGGGTTTTAGGCCCGCAGCAATGCTGGGGCTGGGTGGGTGGGGGATGTGTTGTCCTTTGTCACTGCTGTGGTCACTGCCCAGGGGTGGTGACAACCCCGGGGGGCTGGGGGTGGCTGGGATAGGGGGTGGGGGACATGGGGAGCAAGGGGTTTATAGGGAGAGTCCCAGGGATGGGGGGATCCTGATGACAAAGGGGTCCCAGGGACAGGGGACATCCCAGAGACAAGGGGGGGTCGCAGGGACAAAAGGGGGCCCAACCAGGCACAGGGGCCCTGGGGACATTGGGGTCACCCCCCACCCCCTCCCCTCACCCCTACCCAGGGCTCTCCTCAACCCCCAGGCTGGGGAATTTTTGGGATTAAATCCCCCATTTTGCCCAATTCCTTAGCAGTGCCCCAGAGCTGGGACAGCGCCATGTCTGAACTGGGACAACTGGGAAGAGTGGCTGGGCCTGTGGCGGGGGAAGGGGACACCCCAGAACCCCCCCAGGGCAGAGCCCCTTACCCATGACCCGGGCCTGGACGGTGACCTTGATTGGGCCGGAGCTGTGTCCGGCCAGGAGCAGCTCCTCCTTCAGCACGCCCTCCTTGTGCGCCATGTACTCGCAGCGCACGCTGTGCCCTGGCAGCGGGGACACCGAGAGCTGCCGAGGGCTGCCCGTGCCCTCCTCACCCTGCCTGTGCCTGCTTGTGCCCTCCTCACCCTGCCTGAGCCCTCCTCACCCTGCCTGAGCCCTCCTCACCCTGCCTGTGCCTGCTTGTGCCCTCCTCACCCTGCCTGTGCCTGCCTGAGACATCGTCATCCTACCTGTGCCCTCCTCACCCTGTCTGTGCCTGCCTGAGCCCTCCTCACCCTGCCTGAGCCCTCCTCACCCTGCCTGTGCCCTCCTCACTCTGCCTGTGCCCATGTCACCCTGCCTGAGCCCTCCTCACCCTGCCTGTGCCCATGTCACCCTGCCTGAGCCCTCCTCACCCTGCCTGCACCTTCCTCACCCTGCCTGTGCCACTCTGTGCCCTCCTCACCCTGCCTGCACCTTCCAGAACTTTCCCTGCCCTCCCTAAACCCTTCCTGTCCCGCCTGTGCCCTCCTCACCCTGTCTGCACCTTCCTCATGCTGCCTGTGCCCTCCTTACCCTCTGTGCCCCTCCCTGTGCTCTCTGCACCTTCTTGAGCCCTCCCCGCACCTTCCCCGCACTTCCTGTCCCCTCCCTGCCCTTGCCTGTCCCTGTCCCCTCCCTGCCCTGCCTGTCCCCCTGCCACTCACGGGTTCCCCACGGCTCCTTTCCCCTGCTCCGGAGAGGCCCTGGCCCCGATCCCAGCTCCAATCCCGATCCTGGCTTTGATCCCAATCCCAGCCCCAATCCTGATCCCGGTTTTGATCCCAATCCCAGCTCCAATCCCAATCCCAGCTCCAGTCCCGATCCCAGTTCCAATCCTGACCCCAGCTCCAATCCTGGTCCAAATTTTAGCCTCAATCCTGGTCCCAGTCCCGATTCCAGTCCTTGTCCCACTCCTGATTCTGGCCTTAATCCCAGCCCCAATCCCAATCCTGATCCCAGTCCTGATCCTGGCTTCTGGCTCCAACCCTGGCTCTGATCCCAGTCCTGATCCCAGTTTGTGGCTCCAATCTGGGCTCCAATCCTGGTCCCGATTCCAGCCTTGATCCCAGCCCCAACCCTGGCTCTGATCCCAGTCCTGATCCCGGTCATGATCCCGCTCCTGATCCCGGCTTTTGGCTCCAATCCTGCCTCAAATCCCAGTCCTGATTCCAGCCTTGATCAGTCCAGCCTGATCCCAGCCTCAGTCCCAGCTCTGATCCCAGTCCCAATCCCATTCCTGGTCCCAACTCCAATCCCAACCCCGACACCGGATCCCCATCCTGGTCCACCCCCATCCCCAATCCCGATCCCGATCCCAATCCCTGCTGGGAATCTCCAAACAAACCCTAAAGCGCTTTTTTGGGATGCAGCCAGCGGCAGGTGGGAAAAGCCCTGTCCCAGCCCTGTCCCCACTGCTGGGAGGTGACACCGATGGCCCCGTGGGGACAGGGATGTGGGAAACAGCATCCACGGGCTGTGGGACAACTGGGATGGGACCGAGGTGGCCTCAGGGACCTGTGGTGTCCCTGGAGTGAAGCCCGTGTCCCCAAGGAATTGCCACCCAGCCCAGGGTGACGCTCAGCTGTCCCAGGCTCCGGGATCCCACGGATGTGGCAGCGCCCCATTGTCCCCAAAGCAGAGGGTGGCACCTCTTGGAGCAATCCTTGTCCCTGTCCCTTGTGTCTGGAGCCCCCAGACCCACAGAGACCCCCGGGAAAGGAAAATCCCAACAAACAAACCATCCCAACAAATCCCAACAACGAAATAACGGAGTTTGGGACATCGGGGATGTCCCTGAGGACAAGGAATTGTCACCTCCCCGAGACACTGAGGGGACACCTGGGTGTGCCCCCTTTGGAAAAGGGCCGGGGACAGGATGGGGACAGGGAGGGGACACGGTACCTTCCGGCAGGGGGGTGACACTGATGATGCGCAGGTTGGGGTTGGGGACAGGGAGGGGACAAATGTCCTTGCCCAGGCTCGGCATGGGGGGCAGCAGGAAGGTGATCTCGTACTTGTGCAGGATCTTCAGGAATCCCACCTGGAAAAGCGGGATATGGGGTGACACCGTTGTCACCACCCCCCCTTGGGGACAAGGGACACTGGAGAGTCCCCAGGAAGGTGGGGACAGCACGTGGAGAGGGGGAATTGTATCCTAATCCCTCTGGGGGGAAGGGATTTGTGCCCTAAAAAATGCAGGAAATAATAAACAGGAGATAATTTAGGAAATAATTTCGGAAATAAAGCAGGAAAAGGTAACAAACAGGATGATTTTGCCCAGAAAAAAACCCGCAGGAAAAAGATGGAATTTTGGGACAAAATTCTGGCAATAAGGACCCGTGGATGTCACAGGAGCAGGGAGAGGTTTTCCAGCTGTCCCTGGAAAAGGCAGGAGCTCCTCTTCCCATGGAATTTTTCCGCTGTCATGACAAAAAGCAGAGCGCTCCGGAGCCTTGGAAAAATCCATTTTGGGAAGGGAGCGAGCTGGGAACGATCCCTGAGGGAAAAAACATCCGGGGCCAGGATCCCAAAATCCCCCCAGGGGCTGGGACCATCCCAAACAGCTGGAAAAGGATCCAGGGAGAACATTCCAGAGCCTGAAGGGGCTCCAGGAGAGCTGGAGAGGGACTGGGGACAAGGACACAGGGAATGGGGACATCTGGGGTGGGATTTTGGGAAGGAATTCCCGGCTGGGCTGAAATCCCCAAATTTTCTGTGGATCCCTGGGAGTGCCCAAGGGATCAGGATGAGCCCCAAGCTCTTTTTTTCCCCCCCCATTTTGGGATTTATCCCGGAAAAACAAGCAGGATCTTCTCTTCCCAGGCACATCCCAGCCCCACCAGGGACCCCTCCCCGTGTCCCCGTGTCCCCGTGGGTGGCACTGCCACCCCCTCATCATGCGGTGGGAAAACAACAGCGGCCGCCCCCGGAGCCAGCGCCGCTTTTGGGATGGAATTCCGGCCACGAGGCTCTGACTCAGCGCTGGTGGCAGCTGCAGGTGCCACACGTTGGTGGCACCGCGGGTGGCTCCTTGTCCCCTCCGCTGGCACCGCCCCCCCCGGGAGCGGTGCCACCCCCGGGAATGTGGCCGGGATCACCGGGAAAAGCTGGGAATGGCCCTGCTGGGATCCAGAGAGGACCCAGCGTCCCCAAAACGGGGCAGAGGGGACAGTGCCACGTGTCCCCCGTGTCCCCAAAGCCACCAAATGTGGCGCTGGATTTGGGGGGCGATCCGGAGTTGGTGCCCTCGGGAGCAGCCCTAGGGAATGACACGGAATTCTGGGGTGGCAACGCCTCAAAATCCGGGAATTTTGGGGAGTTGGGAGCCCCGGAGTCCCCAGGGGAGGGTGACATCCCCCCGTTGTCCCCCTGTCCCCACCTTGACCAGGAAGTGGCCGTCCTTGTCCTGTGTCACCATCACGGCCGAGTCGTGCAGCTGCTCCTGGAAGTGGACGTGGCCCTGTGTCCCCTCCTGGTGGTGGCCCTGGGTCCCCTCGGGGGTGAAGCGCACTCCTGCGCCCTTCCTCTTGCTGCCTGCAGGTGACAAAGGCCCCGGTCACAGCCGTGTCCCCAGGGGAGGTGGCCTCACGTTGGGGACATGGGATGGAGCGTGGTGGCATCAGGAGAGGCTTCCCTGTCACCCCCTCCCGGTGTCACCTGGGACAGCTGCTGTGGGGACAGCCAGCTCCTCTCCGAGCAGGGACCTGCCAACGGACCATGCCAAGAGGTCCCCAAGTGTCCCCAAGTGTCCCCAAGTGTGCCCAAGCATCCCCAGGCTCGGCAGACTCTGCTCCCTCCTGTGATGTCCTTAGGACAATTGACACAGGCTGGGGACATGGGGACACAGGTGAGAAGGGGGAAAAGTGTGGAAGTGCCACCAGCCCATGCCCAGAGGGTCCCTAAGTGTCCCCAAGTGTCCCCAGGTGTCCCCAGGCTCGGCAGACTCCACTCGCTCCTGTGATGTCCTTAGGACAAGTGACACAGGCTGGGGACATGGGGACATGGGGCAGGGGACAGGTGAGAAGGGGGGGGAGAGTGTGGAAGTGCCACCAGCCCATGCCCAGAGGGTCCCCAAGTGTCCCCAAGTGTCCCCAGGTGTCCCCAGGCTCGGCAGACTCCGCTCCCTCCCCGGGCCGAGCGGTGCCCCGGGAAGGTGACACAGGGCAGGTGACACGGCTGCGACAAGGCCAGCAGGACAGGCCACCTGGCAGCGCCGGGGCCCTGCCACCAGCTGGGGGACAGCGCTGTCCCCGGGGCGGCCCAAATCCCGTGGGATTTTCCACGTGCGCCGCTTCCACGCAAAATCCGCCCCTTCCTCCTCCTCCTCCTCCTCCTCCTCCTCCTCCTCCTCCTGCTCCCCCCGCCGAGCCCGCTCCCAGCTGGCAGCAGATTGTCATCGCCGCCAGCAGCAGATTGTCGCCTCCCTTGTCGCCCGAAGAAAAGGCTCTTTGTGCCGGCAGCGCCGGGAATCCCGGGGTTTAATGAGCCGGGTTTAATGAGCCGGGTTTAATGAGCCCGGGTTTAATGAGCCCGGGTTTAGGGCCCGGCCATTGTTCGGGCCCAAAGTCCGGGGGGACAGCGGGGGACACGGTGACAGCGTGGGGACACGCGGGGGGACACGCGGGGGACCCTCCTGGGTGGCGCCGTGGCGATGCCGAGGGACCCGCGCGGATCCCAAATCCCAAATCCCAAATCCCGGTCCCAGCCCGGGAATCCCGATCCCAAGCCTGGATAATCCCGAGTTTGTCACCCCGGTGGCACTTGGGGACATTCGGCCGAGGGGGCGCGGGGCCTTGGGAAGAGTGGGAGGAAGGGGGGATTGGGAATTGGGAATTGGGAATTGGGGTGGGCCGGGATTTGGGGTGACCCAGCTCGGTGACTTGGGGTGGCCTCGGCAGGGGACAGCAGGGACAGGCAGGGGTGGCAGCCGGGGATCGGGAATTTGTGGGATCAGGGATGTGTGGGATCAGGGATTCCCTTGGATTTGGGATTTATGGGATCTGGGGTTTGTGGGATCTGGGATTTGTGGGATCGGGGATTCCTTTGGATTTGGGATTTATGTGATCTGGGATTTCTGAGATCACAGAATCACCTGGATCTGGGATTTTTGGGATCTGGGATTCCCTTGGATTTGAGATTTCTGGGAGCAGGGAATCCCCTGGATCGGGGATTTATGGGATCTGGGAATCTTCTGGATCCAAGACTTTGGGGATCAGGGAATCTTCTGGATCCAAGACTTTGGGGATCAGGGAATCTGCTGGATCAGGGATTTATGGGATCAGGGAATTCCCTGGATCTGGGATTTATGGGATTTGAGATTTGTGGGATCAGGGAATCCCTTGGATCTGGGACTTATAGGATCAGGGATTTCTGGGAGCAGGGAATCCCCTGGATCTGGGATTTCTGGGATCAGAACCCACTGGACCCTCAGGGTCCCCTCCAAGATGTCCCCAACCCCTTTTTTTCCTGGGAACCTCCTGGGGCTGTCCCGGCCCCATTCCCAGGGAAATTCCCAGAGCGGAATCCCACAAAGATTCCTCGGGATTTGTCTCATCCCAAAAAGCGCTTTTGGGGTCCCTCAAATCCCTGGAGAGCGACAGAGGGGGGGAACAGGGACAGAAAAGCTCCGGGAAAACCCCAAATCCCGGGATGGGAACAGAGGGGCCCCAAAAGCTCCGGGAAAACCCCAAATCCCGGGATGCGGGACTCACCCTTGCCGGCCGTCGCCATCTGTCCCCGGCGCCGTCCGGCGATGTCGCTGTCCCCACTTTCAGCGGCCGGGGGGCATCGTCCGGGAATTCTGCGGGAATGGGAAGGCTCCAACTCCGTCCCATATTCCCGTCCCATTGCGGGGACCGAGGTGGCCCCGAGGTGGCCCCGAGGTGGCGGGGAGGAGCCAGCGGCAGCGCCAGGGCCTGGAATGGGCATTCCCCCATCCCAAATCCCCGGGAAAAGAGGGAATTAGGGAATTCCCTCCGCCGCGCGTGCCTCAGTTTCCCCCTTTTCCCCCCAAAAAACGCCCCCGAGGTTTGGGATTTTTTTTTCCAGATTCCCAGCGCTGATCCCAAACTTGGAGCCTTTCCCAAATCGTTTTTCCCGGGATAAACGGGAGATCAGATCCCAGAGCCGGAGCCTTTCCCCAGTCGTTTTTCCCGGGATAAACGCCACCGCCGGCCGGGAATTCGGGATGTGACATCCCAAAAAAAAAGAAAAAAAAAAAAAATCCCCGGGATGGAATTGGAGGGTCAAACCTCCTCCTCCTTCTTGGGATCGCCGCATGGCACCGGGAATGCCGGCAGGGACTGGGAAGTGGAAACCCCAAAACGCCGGGAGAAACCCCAAAAATTCGGGGAAAAAAAACCGGGATAAAAGAAAACCGAGCGGGAACGCAAGGGGGGAGCCTCTCCCAAGGGGGAACCCCATGGATTTGGGGGCGCCTCAAGCCATGCTGGGTGGGGGGGTGACCGAGAGGTGTCCCCGGGCTGAGGATGGGGGTGACAGGTGACACCGCGAGGGGACAGCGCGGCCGATCGTCCCCACCCCCCTTTCCCCAGCCCGCTTCACCTCCGCCATCACCCGCGGCCCGCGGGGCTGCCCCGGCCGCTCTGCCGCCCCCGGCTGTCCCCGGTGTCCCCCCGTGTCCCCCCGTGTCCCCCCGTGTCCCCCGTGTCCCCCCGGTGCCGCCGCGCCCCGCTCACCCCGCCGCTCCCGCTGCCCGCTTCCCGCTGCGGGGACACGCCCCCTCGCCGCCATTGGCTGGCGCGCCCCCACCTCGCCCTCCCATTGGTGGGCGCGCACGCCGGTCACGCCTCCAGGCCACGCCCCGGGCGGTGCTTAACGGGCGTTGCTAAGGGGCGGGATTGTTGCTAAGGGGCGGAGTCTGTGGGCGGGGCTAAGGGGCGGGCGGCCAATGAGGAAGGGCGCGCGCGCCGCGGGGCGCCCCCTTGTGGGCGGTGGGGAGGTGCGGGGGGCGTTGCCATGGAAACGGGGAGGGGTGGGGGAGGGGCCTTTCCTTTCCTTTCCTTTCCTTTCCTTTCCTTTCCTTTCCTTTCCTTTCCTTTCCTTTCCTTTCCTTTCCTTTCCTTTCCTTTCCTTTCCTTTCCTTTCCTTTCCTTTCCTTTCCTTTCCTTTCCTTTCCTTTCCTTTCCTTTCCTTTCCTTCCCTTCCCTTCCCTTCCCTTCCCTTCCCTTCCCTTCCCTTCCCTTCCCTTCCCTTCCCTTCCCTTCCCTTCCCTTCCCTTCCCTTCCCTTCCCTTCCCTTCCCTTCCCTTCCCTTCCCTTCCCATCCCATGTAATTTCTCATCCCATCCCATCTCATCCCAATTCCACTAGATCCATCCAATCCTGAATTATCCCAGTTTCTTCCCGTCCCATCCCATTGCACCCCAATTCCTTCCCATCCCATTTCAGTTCTGTCCCATCCCCGTCAATTTCCTCCCTATTTAATTTCTTCTCATCCCGTCTGATCCCAAATCGTCTCAGCTCCATCCCATCCATTTTATCCCATTTGATCCCAACTGATTCCCATCCCATCCCATCCCATCCCATCCCATCCCATCCCATCCCATCCCATCCCAATTCCAGCCATCCATCTGATCCCAAATCATCCCAATTCCTTCCCATCCCAATCCTATTCCATCCATCCATCTCTCTCATCCTATTTTATCCCAATCTGATCCTATCCCTCCTATCCCATCTCAGCTCCATCCCATCCATCTCATCCCAAACAATCCCAATTCCTTCCTATCCCATCCCACCCCACCCCATCCCATCCCATCCCATCCCATCCCATCCCATCCCATCCCATCCCATCCCATCCCATCCCAATCCCATCCCAATCCCATCCCAATCCCAATCCCAATCCCAATCCCAATCCCAATCCCAATCCCAATCCCATCCCAATCCCAATCCCAATCCCAATCCCATTCCCAACCCCATCCCATCCCAATCCCATTCCCAATCCCAATCCCAACCCCAATCCCAATCCCATCCCAATCCCAATCCCAATCCCAATCCCAATCCCAATCCCATCCCAACCCCAATCCCACCCCTCCCATCCTGGGAACATCCAGCCCTGTCCCTCCTGTCCCCATCCCGAGCTCCGTGTCCCTTTCCACGGGGACAGGGGACAGGGAACGGCGCCAGTTCCCATCCGGAGCGCTCCGGGATTGTCCCCCGGGAATGCCGGGGACAGCGGGGTCAGGGGACACGTGAGGGACAGAGGGGACAGCGTCACCCCCGGGGGCTGCTCCAGCTGCTGGAACGCTTAAAAACCCGGGATCCGCATTCCCAGAAACCCGGGGTCCGCATTCCCAGAAACCCGGGGTCCGCATTCCCAGCGGTCCCCGGAGCCCCGGCTGTGTCCCTGTCACCGGCACCGTGACGTCACACCCTGCTTGTCCCCAAGGGAGGGGACACCAGGGCCCGGCTTGTCCCGCCATTCCCACATCGGCCGGAAATTCCAGGTTTTCCCTAAAGAGCCCCTCTGGCGCAGGGACGGTCCCCAGAGCCACCCCTGGGGATGTCACCTGCGGGAGGAGGGGACACGGGGGATGTCGCTGTCACCTCCCAGCGCCGGGCGCGGATTTGCTCCGGGATTACAAAAACAACGGGATTTGGGAAGGGATTAAATCCCGGCGGCCACCGGGCGGGGGGAGCGGCCACCGCGTCCCCAGGGTGTCCCCAGGATGTCCCCATGGTGTCCCCACCCCGATGTGCCCACGGTGATGTCCCCACAATGTTTTCCCCACGGTGTCCCCTCCTTGCTGTCCCCAGTGTTGTCCCCATGGTGTCCCCACATTGCCATCCCCACCCTGCTGTCCCCTCTCTGCTGTCCCTACGGTGTCCCCACCTTGATGTCCCTGCCCTGATGTCCTCGTGCCAATGTCCCCCGCAGTGTCCCCATCGTGTCCCCACACTGCCACCTCCACAATGATGTCCCCTCCCTGCTGTCCCCACAACCGTGTCCCCACAGCGCCACCTCCACAATGATGTCCCCATATGCCACCTCTACCCCGCTGTCCCCACAGTGTCCCCAGCACTGTCCCCGTGGTGTCCCCAGTGTCCCCACAGTGTCCCTCTAGTGTTCCCACTGCTGTCCCCAGTGTCCCCAGTGTCCCATTGTCCCCATTGTCCCCCCAGTGTCCCCAGTGCTGTCCCCTCCCTACTGCCCCCACTGCTGTCCCAACAATGTCCCCCTGCTGTCCCCACAGTGTCCCCACATGTCCCCAGTGTCCCCACCGTGTCACCATTGTCCCCGCAGTGTCCCCACAGTGTCCTCAGTGTCCTCTCAGTGTCCCCACTGCTGTCCCCACATGTCCCCAGTGTCCCCCCCCGTGCCCACAGTGTCCCCACATTGTCCCCATTGTCCCCACATTGTCCTCAATGTCCCCAGCGCTGTCCCCACCTCTGTCCCCTCCCCGCTGTCCCCATTGTCACCTCAGTGTTCCCACAGTGTCCCCAGTGTACCCAGTGTCCCATTGTGCCCAGTATCCCCAGTGTCCCCTCAGTGTCCCCAGTGTCCCCCCAGTGTCCCATTGTGCCCAGTATCCCCAGTGTCCCCTCAGTGTCCCCAGTGTCCCTCCAGTGTCCCCATTGTCCCCTCACGGCCACCAACATCCAACTCTTTAATCCCGAGCGCCGCAGCCGCGCCGGGCTCGGAGCCACCAGGAGCCACCGGGCTGTCCCCGGGCTGTCCCCGCGCTGTCCCCGCGCTGTCCCCGCGCTGTCCCCGCGCTGTCGCTGTCCCCGTCAGCGGCGGTGGCCCTGCAGCTGCTGCAGCCGCCGGCTCAGGTCGTCGATGCGGAGATTCTTGAGGAGCAGGAGCTGCTCCAGCCGCCCCACCTTGGCCTGCAGGATCTGCCGTTCCCCAGGGATTTGGGAGCCAAATCCCAAATCCCCGGGCCCCAAAATCCCAAATCCCCAAAACCCCCAAATCCCAAACCCATTCCAGGGGGTCTCCCCAGAGCAGGGAATTTTGGTTTCTTTTCCCAGAGGAATTTTGGAGGTATTTTTTCTCACTGAGGAGAAGAGATGGATTTGGGGTTCTGATCCCTTTCCCATTAAAAATAAAATGGGAATTCCAGATATCCCGCTGTTCCCATTTCCGGATATCCCACAGAATCCCGGCCCTTCCCAAAATTTACATTTGCAGTGGGAAAAAGCCGGATTTCAGGGGAAATTTGAGGGACGGGAAAAAGCAGAAAGGGGGATTGGGAAAAATCGGGAAAAACCGGGAAAGGGGGCACAGGGAAAAGCCGGGAAAATTCGGGAAAAAATCGGGAAAAACCGGGAAAACCCGTGAAGGAGGACAGGGAAAATTTTAGGGAAGGAGGGACTGGGAAAAGCCAGGATAGGGGGACAGGGAAAAGCAGGGAAGGTGGGACAAGGAAAATTTTAGGGAAAAAGGGACAGGGAACAACCTGGAGAAACCGGGAGAAGCCGGGAGGGAAGGACAGGGAAAATTTTAGAGGAGGAACCGGGAAAATCCGGGAAAGGGGGGACAGGGAAAAACCGGGAAATGGGGACAGGGAGAATTTTAGGAAAGAAGGGACAGGGAAAATCCGGGAACAGGAGACCGGGAAAAGAGGGGAAAGGGGACGCAGAAAATTTTGGGAAAGAAGGGACAGGGAAAGCCGGGAAGGAAGGATGGGGAAAAACCGGGAAAAGCCTGGAAAAGCTGGGAAGGAGGGACAAGGAAAATTTTAGGGAAGGAGGAACCGGGAAAAGCTGGAAAAGGAGGACAGGGAAAAACTGGGAAAGAAGGACAGGGGAAATTTTACCTAAGGAGGGACCCGGAAAAGCTGAGATAGGGGGAGAGGGAGAATTTTAGGGAAGAAGGGACAGGGAAAAGCCGGGAAAAGCCGGAAAAAGCCGGGAAAAGCCGGGAAAGGGGGACAGAGAAAAAGCAGGAAAAGCTGGGAAAAGCCGGGAATAGGGGACAGGGAAAAGCCGGGAAAGGGGGACAGGGAAAAGCTGGAAAAGCCGGGAATAGGGGACAGGGAAAAGCCGGGAAAGGGGGACAGGGAACATTTTAGACAAGAAGGGACAGGGAAAAGCCGGGAAAGGGGGATAGGGAAAAACCGGGAAAAGCTGGAAAAGCCGGGAATAGGGAACAAGGAAAAGGCGACAAAGGGGGACAGAGAAAATTTCTGAGAAGAAGGGACAAGGAAAAGCCGGGAAAGGGGGACAGGGAAAAGCCGGGAAGAAGGGCGCGGGGACAGGACAGTGTCGCGCGTGTCCCCCCGGGATGTCCCCGCGCATCCGGGATCTCTCCGGACGCCGGGATTTGGGATGGGCTCACCTGGATCGTGTCCCGCGCCAGCGCCAGCGCCTGCTCGCGCTCCGCCAGCTGCTGTCGCATGTCCCCAGGGCCAGCCCCGGGCTGCCCTGGCACTGTCACCACCCTGGCGCGGGGACACGGCCGTGGGGACAGCGCTGAGCCCTCCCGTGAGCCCCCGAGGGGACGTTCCCAAATCTTGTCCCCCGATCCCACGGGAATGTCCTGATCTCCCGCGGGGACACGCAGGGGACACTCGGGGACACCCAGAGCCACCGCAGTGACCCCATAAAGCCCAGGGTGAACCCCTGACCCACAGAATAACCCGAGGGCCACATGGGCACACCCTGACCCCCATGGGGACACCCCAAACCCCATAGAGACCCCAAACAGAGACCCCACAGGGATCCCCCAAACCCTCACAGGGACCCCAAACCCTCACAGTGACCCCCCAAACACCACAGTGACCCCAAACCACCACAGGGATTCCCCAAATGCCACAGGGACCCCAAATCCTCACAGAGACCCCAAACACCACAGTGACACCAAACCACCACAGGGATCCCCCAAACCACCACAGTGACCCCAAATCTTCACAGTGACCCCCCCAAACCCCCCACACACCCCAAAGCACCAAAGGGTCGCCCCCCACCCCACAGTGATCCCAAACCACAACAGGGACCCCCAGACCTCTCTGGGGACACCCCAAACCCCACAAAGATCCCCCTCAGTGATTCCCAAACCACCTCAGTGACCCCACACCAACAAAGGGTTCCCCCTTAACCCCACAGTGACAACCTGACCCCACAGGGGACACCCAAAACCCACAGTGACCCCAAACCACCACAGGGACCCCCTGAGCCCCCTCAGGGACTCCCAAAACCCCACAAGGACCCCCTGACCCCCACAGTGACCCCACAGAGACCCCCCAGCCCCAAAAGTGTCCCGACCCCCGCCCAGCCCTCACCTGGCAGAGCCATCCTGGATGCAGCCCCTTCCCAAATCGCTCCGGACATTGGGCTGGCCTGGAAAACCCCACAGGGATGGATGGATGATGGATGGATGGATGATGGATGGATGGATGGATGGATGGATGGATGGATGATGGATGGATGGATGGATGGATGGATTGATGGATGGATGATGGATGGATGGATGGATGATGGATGGATGGATGGATGGATGGATTGATGGATGGATGATGGATGGATGGATGGATGATGGATGGATGGATGGATGGATGGATGATGGATGGATGGATGATGGATGGATGATGGATGGATGGATGATGGATGGATGGATGATGGATGATGGATGGATGATGGATGGATGGATGGATGGATGGATGGATGGATGATGGATGGATGGATGGATGATGGATGGATGATGGATGGATGGATGGATGATGGATGATGGATGGATGGATGGATGGATGATGGATGGATGGATGGATGATGGATGGATGGATGGATGGATGGATGATGGATGGATGGATGGATGGATGGATGATGGATGGATGGATGGATGATGGATGGATGGATGATGGATGGATGGATGGATGGATGGATGATGGATGGATGGATGATGGATGGATGGATGATGGATGATGGATGGATGGATGATGGATGGATGGATGGATGGATGGATGGATGGATGGATGGATGGATGGATGGATGATGGATGGATGGATGGATGGATGGATGATGGATGGATGGATGGATGATGGATGGATGATGGATGGATGGATGGATGATGGATGATGGATGGATGGATGGATGGATGATGGATGGATGGATGGATGATGGATGGATGATGGATGGATGGATGGATGGATGGATGGATGGATGGATGGATGGTGGATGGATGGATGGATGGATGGATGGATGGATGGATGGGTGATGGATGGATGGATGGATGATGGATGGATGGAGGATGGATGGATGGATGGATGGGTGATGGATGGATGGATGATGGATGGATGGATGATGGATGGATGGATGGATGATGGATGGATGGATGATGGATGGATGGAGGATGGATGGATGGATGGATGGATGATGGATGGATGGATGGATGGATGATGGATGGATGATGGATGGATGGATGATGGATGGATGGATGATGGATGGATGATGGATGGATGGATGATGGATGGATGGATGATGGATGATGGATGGATGATGGATGGATGGATGGATGGAGGAATGGATGATGGATGATGGATGATGGATGGATCATCTGCTCCAACAGCACTGTCCCCTCCAAGGGATCGCAACAAGTCCCAGAGGGGGATTTTGGGATCCTTTATCCCCCATCCCTTACCTGTGTCCAGGTACCCGCCCTCGTCCAGTGCTGCTGGCTCTGCTGGAGGCTGAGGAGAGGCAGGGAAATGCCTTGGATACACCTGGGACACACCTGGAACACCCCCTGGCACCAGCCCAGGTGACCCAGACTGGTCTGGGACACTGCCAGGGATCCAGGGGCAGCCACAGAAAATCTGGGAATTCCAGCCCAGGCCCTGCCCACCCTCCCAGCCAGCAATTCCTTGCCAAGATCCCAGCCCAATCTCCCCTTGGCCAGTGGCAGCCATTCCCTGTGTCCTGTCCCCCTGTCCCTTGTCCCCAATTCCAGCTCTCCTGGAGCTCCTTTAGGAACTCTGAGTATTCCCTAGAATTTTCCGTACTCCAGGGGAACATTCCCAGCTCTACCAGAGCAGAGGGGCTCCAAAATCCTGGAATGGTTTGGTTTGGAGGAGACCTTAAACCCCATCCCATCCCATCCCATCCCATCCCATCCCATCCCATCCCATCCCATCCCATCCCATCCCATCCCATCCCTGTCCAAGGACACCTCCCACTATCCCAGGTGGATCCAACCCCAGTGTCCAACCTGGCCTTGGACATTCCCAGAGCTCCAGGGATTCTCTGGGAATTTCAGCCAGGAATTCCTTGCCTTGTCCCCGCAGGCCTTGTCCCCAGTCCCTCTCCAGCTCTCTTGGAGCCCTTTCAGGGACTCTGAGGATTCCCTGGATTTTTCCCTTCTCCAGGGGAGTCTTCCCAGCTCTGCCAGCCTGGCTACAGAGCAGAACCCAGGAATGATTTCTCTTGGGAATGACCCTGAATCCCACCCAGCAATCATTCCCTATCCCAGCTTTCCCCAAACCCCAATATCCAACCTTTCCCAGGATTCCCATTCCCGGTAGTTCCCAATTTTTGGGGATTTCCTCACCTTCCCGCCCCGTCCCTTGCTGTTGCTCTGCCTCTGGAGGATTTTGTCCCGCAGGAGCTGCAGGAGCTGCTCGGCCGTTCCCGGCCGGCTCCGCGCCAGCGCCTGGATCATCTCCTCGGGGAGCCGCAGGTTCAGCTTGCTCAGCACTTTCCTGGAATTTGGGATCAGTGGAATGGCCAGGGAGGGGACAGAGGGACACAGGGGACACAGAGGGACACAGAGGGCCATGGGACACAGGGGACAGAGAGGGACACGTGGGGATCCAGCGCCTGGATCATCTTGGGGAGCCGCAGGTTCAGCTTGCTCAGCACTTTCCTGGAATTCGGGGTCGATGGAATGGCCAGGGAGGGGACAGAGGGACACTGGGAACACAGGGGGACACAGGAGGACACTGAGGGACACAGGGACAGAGAGGGATAGGGAGGAACACAGGGGGACACATGGGGACAGAGATGGACACTGGGGATACAGAGGGACACGGAGGGACATGGGACACAGAGGGAGAGAGGGACACAGAGGGACACAGGGCACAGAGACAGACACAGAGGGACACGGGGGACATGGAGGGACACAGAGGGACAGAGAGGGACAAAGGGGACACAGAGGGACACATGGGGACACAGAGGAACACGAGGCACAGAGACAGACAAAGGGACACAGGGAACATGGAGGGACACAGAGGGACACAGGGGACACAGAGGGACACAGAGGGACACGGAGGGACATGGAGGGACACGGAGGGACATGGAGGGACCCAGAGGGATCCAGAGGGGCACAGGGGGACACTAGGGACACCAATCCCCACCCGCTGCATGCCACTGTGTCTCTGTGTCTCAGGATGTGACAAACAGGGCGACACCGCCCGCAGGACACGTGGGGACGATCTGGGGACACCCCGCACGTCACACGCAGCTGGTGGCACCTGTCCCTACCTGTTGAGGTGGCCCCAGTTGGCGGCTTTCTGCGCCGTGGAGCTGGTGGGGACAAAGCTGTGCAGCTCCACCAGGGAGGGGAAGAAGAACTTCACCACCTCGGCCGCCAGCACTGCGGGGACAGCGGGGACACGCTGCGGGTGGCACCACGGCCACAGCCCGCCCCGGCCACCCCGCCGTGTCCCCGCAAGGCCAACCCCCGTCGCTGAAGTCGCGGGCGATGTTCCTGCGCGGCCGCGACAGCGGCACCGTGTCCAGCCAGCGGTACAGGGACACCAGGGACGCGTCCGGGCCCGGCTCCGGCCCCTCGGCCGCCATCGCGGCCCGGCCTCAGCGTCGCGGTGCCATGGCAACGGGGGCGGGGCCTGCGCGGAGCGTCTCGGTGCCATGGCAACGGGGGCGGGGCCTGCGCGAAGCGTCTCGGTGCCATAGCAACAGGGGCGGGGCCTGCGCGGAGCGTCTCGGTGCCATGGCAACGGGGGCGGAGCATGCGCGGAGCGTTGCGGTGCCATGGCAACGGGGCGGGCCTTCAAGCAGAGTCTCATTGCCATGGCAACAGGGGCGTGGCTTCAAGGACGCGGGTCTGCTGCTATGGCAACAGGGGCGGGCTTTAATGGGAGCGTCGCGGTTGCCACGGCAACAGGGGCGGGGTTTAATGGGAGAGTCCCGTTGTCATGGCGACAGAAGTGGGGCTTTCCGGGTGCGTCCTACTGCCGTGGAAATGGGGGTGGACACCATGGATGGGATATTGATACAGGGATGGATTATGGACACCATGGATGAGATACAGATATTGGGGTGCAATGTGGACACCGGGATGGGATACGGACATTGGAATGGGATATGGGCACCATGGATGGGATACGGACATTGGAATGGGATATGGGCACCATAAATGGGATATGGACACCATGGAGGGGATATGGACAGAGATGGGATATGGACACCAGGATGGGATATGGACATTGAGATGGGATATGGACACCGGGATGGGATATGGACACAGAGATGGGATATGGACACCGGGATGGGATATGGACACAGCCCAGTGACACCCCCTGGCCAGGGCTGGTCCTTACGGTGGTGGATGGGACCCCCCCCCGGCAGGAGGAGCCGCCCCTCGCCTGCAGCTGCCGGGGGTTCCCAGCTCCCACCCCCTCCGTGTCCCTCCCCCCAGCCACGTCCCCCCTGGCCGGGCCGTGTCCCCAAAATCCCCCCTCAAATGTCCCCCACCGGCGCCTTCCCGCGCTTTAAGCCCCGCCCCCTCTAACCCCGCCTCCCCACCCCATTCCCGCCTCCAATTGGCTGCAGCTCCCGTCAATCATCCGGCTCCGCCCCACCGGAGCACCGAGTACTTCCGCACTGTCGCCGGCCCCACCCTCCGAGCCTTTTTATTCGCTACCATTCCCGCCAATCATCATTTTAGCCAATCATCTCCTGCTTCTTCTTACCCCCGCCTACCGCGCGCTCCCATTGGCTGCTGCCCCCTCCATTTTTGCATAAAAATTTCCCTCGCAATCCCCTCTCTTCCTCCCCTTTTTAAAAAATTTTCCCCTCATTTTTTCCACCTTTTGCTCCCCCCTTCCCTGTTTTTTGTTCGCTTCCCCTCTTTTAATTAATTTCCCTCCCTTTTTGTTCCCTTCCCCCCCTTTTTTTTAATTTTCCCCCTTTTTTTCTACCTTTTTCTTCCCCTTCCCTGTTTTTTATTCTCTTTCCCCTCCCTCTTTTCCCTCTTTCAATTCCTTTTTTCTCCCTTTTCCTTCTCTTTTCCCCACCCTATTTCCCCCCTTTAATTTTATTTTCCACCTTTTTACCCCTCTCTTCACCCACTTTTAGATTTCATTTTTCCTCCCCTATTATTTCACTTTTTCCCCCTTTCTCCCTTTTTATTCCCTTTTTTCCTCGTTTTTATTCCCTTTTCCCCATTTTTAATTCCCTTTTTCCTTCCCTTTTCCCCCTGGACATTTTTGTTTGTTTTGTTTTAGGTTTATTTGGGATTGTTTTGGATTTTTAGGTGGTTTTTTTTTTTAATATTTTGAATATTTTGGGCGTGTTTGGGGTAATTTTGGAGTTATTTGGATTTGGTTTTGATATTTTGGGAGGTTTTTTTTTTGTTTTGGGGTTTTTGTTGGGGGTTGGGGTGTTTTATGGGCTATTTTAGGCCTATTTGGGGTTTTGGGGTATTTTATGTTTTTTTGGTTTTTTTTTTGTATTTTGGGATGGTCCTGTTGGATGGGGGGGATGATCCCTCTGGATTAGGGGCTTGATCCCTCTGGATAAGGGGGATGATCCCACTGGAGAGAGGGCATGAGACCCCCGGATATGGGGGATGAATTCCCTAAACAGGGGGAATGATCCCACTGGTTTTGGGGGATGATCCCACTGGATATGGGGGATGATCCCACTGGTTTTGGGGGATGAGATCCCAAGATATGAGTGATGAATTCCTTTAATAGGGGGAATGATCCCACTGGTTTTGAGGGATGAGATCCCTAAACAGGGGAGATGATCCCACTGGATAAGGGGGATTGATCCCACTATTTTTGGGGGGATTATCCCCTTGGAGAGCGACAATGACACCACTGGATATGGGGAATGATCCTACAGGAATTGGGGAATGAGATCCCTGGATGGGGTGGGGATGAGATCCCACTGTTTTTGGGGGATGAGAAGCCACTGGTTTTGGGGGAGGATCCAACTGGCTGAGGGGACTGAGATCCCTGGATAGGAGAGATGATCCCAATGGTTTTGGAGGGGATGAGAACCCTGGATATGGGGGATAAGATCCCACTGGTTTTGGGAGAGGATCCTGCTGGAGAGAGGGGGTGAGAACCCTGGATATGGGGGGTGAATTCCCTAAATGGGGGAGTGATCCATCTGGATCGGCGGGATGATCCCACTGGTTTTAGGGGATGAATCCATTGGATATGGAGGATGACATCCCTAAATAAGGGGGATGATCCCTCTGGACTGGGAGATTGATCCCACTGGATATGGGGGATGAATTCCCTAAATGGAGGAATGATCCATCTGGATTGGCAGGATGATCGATGGTTTTGGAGGATTGATCCCACTGGTTTTAGGGGATGATTCCATTGGATATGGAGGATGACATCCCTGAACAAGGGGGATGATCCTCTTAGATGGGGGGCATGAGGTCCCAAATAAGGGGGATGATCCCTCTGGATTGGGAGATTGATCCCACTGGATATGGGGGGTGAATTCCCTAAATAGGGGGAATGATCCCACTGGTTTTGGGGGATGAGATCCCTAGATATGGGGAATGAATTCCCTAAAGAGGAGGGATGATCCCTCTGGATATGGGAGATGAACCCACTGCTTTTGGGGGATGATTCTCTTGGGTAAGGGGGGATGACCCCGCTGGATTAGGGGATTGATCCCGCTGGATATGGGGGGATGAGATCCCAGTGCTTTTGGGGGATGATCCCACTGGTTTTGGGGATTAAACCTCCTGGATATGAGTGGGATCATCCAATTTTTCTAGAGGGATCGTCCCACTGATTTTGGGGGATTTAATCTCTTGGATAAGAGTGGGATCATCCCATTCTTCTGGAGGAATCATCCCATAGGATAAAGAGGGATCAACCCAGTAATTTCTGGCGGATCAAACCTCCTGGATATGAGTGGGGTCACCCCACAGGATGGGAGGATCATCCCACAACATAGGGATGATAATCCCACAGTTTTGGAGAGATCATCCCACAGGATAAAAGGGATCACCGCACAGGACAGGAGGGATCGCCTCACAGGCTAAGGGGGATTATCCCATTCTTTGGAGGATCATCCCACTGATTTCTGGGAGGGATCATCCCACTGATTTTTTGGCAATTGAACCTCCTGGGTATGCCTGAGATCATCCCACAGTTTTGGAGGGATCTGAGCCCCCCATATCCAGGAATCATCCAGCATTAATGGGATCACCCCACAATTCCCAAAACCTCCCAAACCCCATAACCCACCCACTCCTCCTTGGGGACAATTCCGAGGTGATGCTGCCGCGGGGCCGCTCAGGGCACGCTGAGGTCCCTCTGGCACACCCAGGGGAAGCTGAAGTTTGCATTGTGGTCGTTCCAGAGCCCCGCGCCCACCGGGTGGATTCGGACCCTTGGATAGGGGGGATGAGGCCTCTGGATTTGGGGGGTCATCCCACAGGTTTTGGAGGGATCATCCCACTAATTTGGGGGGAATTGAACCTATTAGATATGAGGGGGATCATCCCACTGATTTTTGGGGGATTGAATCTCTTGGATAAGAGTGGGATCATCCCATAGGATAAAGAGGGATCAACCCAGTAATTTCTGGTGGATCAAACCTCCTGGATATGAGTGGGATCACCCCACAGGATGGGAGGGATCATCAAACAAGATAGGGATGATCATCCCACAGTTTTGGAGAGATCATCCCACAGGATAAAAGGGATCACCCCCCAGGACAGGAGGGATCACCTCACAGGCTAAGGGGGATTATCCCATTCTTTGGAGGATCATCCCACTGATTTCTGGGAGGGATCATCCCACTGATTTTTTGGCAATTGAACCTCCTGGATATGCCTGAGATCACCCCACAGTTTTGGAGGGATCTGAGCCCCCCATATCCAGGAATCATCCAGCATTAATGGGATCACCCCACAATTCCCAAAACCTCCCAAACCCCATAACCCACCCACTCCTCCTTGGGGACAATTCCGAGGTGACGCCGCTGCGGGGCCGCTCAGGGCACGCTGAGGTCCCTCTGGCACACCCAGGGGAAGCTGAAGTTGCAGTTGTGGTCGTTCCAGAGCCCCGCGCCCACCGGGTGGATCCGGACCCTTGGATAGGGGGGATGAGACCTCTGGATTTGGGGGGTCATCCCACTGATTTGGGGGGAATTGAACCTATTAGATATGAGGGGGATCATCCCACTGATTTTTGGGGGATTGAATCTCTTGGATAAGAGTGGGATCATCCCATAGGATAAAGAGGGATCAACCCAGTAATTTCTGGTGGATCAAACCTCCTGGATATGAGTGGGATCACCCCACAGGATGGGAGGGATCATCAAACGAGATAGGGATGATCATCCCACACTTTTGGAGAGATCATCCCACAGGATAAAAGGGATCACCCCACAGGACAGGAGGGATCACCTCACAGGCTAAGGGGGATTATCCCATTCTTTGGAGGGATCATTCCACAGTTTTGGAGGATCATCCCACTGATTTCTGGGAGGGATCATCCCACTGATTTTTTGGCAATTGAACCTCCTGGATATGCCTGAGATCACCCCACAGTTTTGCAGGGATCTGAGCCCCCCATATCCAGGAATCATCCAGCATTAATGGGATCACCCCACAATTCCCAAAACCTCCCAAACCCCATAACCCACCCACTCCTCCTTGGGGACAATTCCGAGGTGACGCCGCCGCGGGGCCGCTCAGGGCACGCTGAGGTCCCTCTGGCACACCCAGGGGAAACTGAAGTTTGCATTGTAGTCGTTCCAGAGCCCCGCGCCCACCGGGTGGATTCGGACCCTTGGATAGGGGGGATGAGGCCTCTGGATTTGGGGGGTCATCCCACAGGTTTTGGAGGGATCATCCCACTAATTTGGGGGGAATTGAACCTATTAGATATGAGGGGGATCATCCCACTGATTTTTGGGGGATTGAATCTCTTGGATAAGAGTGGGATCATCCCATAGGATAAAGAGGGATCAACCCAGTAATTTCTGGTGGATCAAACCTCCTGGATATGAGTGGGATCACCCCACAGGATGGGAGGGATCATCAAACGAGATAGGGATGATCATCCCACACTTTTGGAGAGATCATCCCACAGGATAAAAGGGATCACCCCACAGGACAGGAGGGATCACCTCACAGGCTAAGGGGGATTATCCCATTCTTTGGAGGGATCATTCCACAGTTTTGGAGGATCATCCCACTGATTTCTGGGAGGGATCATCCCACTGATTTCTGGGAGGGATCATCCCACTGATTTCTGGGAGGGATCATCCCACTGATTTTTTGGCAATTGAACCTCCTGGATATGCCTGAGATCATCCCACAGTTTTGCAGGGATCTGAGCCCCCCATATCCAGGAATCATCCAACATTAACGGGATCACCCCACAATTCCCAAAACCTCCCAAGCCCTATAACCCACCCACTCCTCCCTGGGGACAATTCCGAGGTGACGCCGCCGCGGGGCCGCTCAGGGCACGCTGAGGTCCCTCTGGCACACCCAGGGGAAGCTGAAGTTGCAGTTGTGGTCGTTCCAGAGCCCCGCGCCCACCGGGTGGATCTGCACGCAGCGCTCGCCGCCCCAGCGGCCGTGGTCGGTGCTGTCCGGCTGCCCTGGAGCCCAAAAACTGCCCCGAAAGCACCGGTCAGCGGGGACAGCCCGCGGGATTAGGGGATCCCAGCCCCATGGATTAGTGGGGACATCCCGCGGGATTAGGGGATCCCAGCCTCCTGGATTAGTGGGGATGTCCCACAGGATTTAGGAGTACTGGATTAGTGGGATGATCCAATTGTCCCACAGGATTAGTGGGGTCATCCTGGTGGATTGAGGGGATCATCCCACTGGGTTAGGGGATTGATTTAGGGGATATGAGTCCCATGGATTAGTGGGATGATCCCAGTGGATTTAGGGGATCTGAGTCCCATGGATTAGTGGATCATCCTACTGAATTAGTGGGATGATCCCACTGGATTTAGGGGATCTGAGTCTCATGGATTAGTGTGATCATCCCACTGGATTTAGGGGATAATCCCATTGGATTTAGGGGATTATGCCACTGGATTAGTGGGATCATTCCAGTGGATTTAGGGGATCTGAGGCCCCCTGGATAGGAAGGAGCATCCCACAGGATTTGGGGAGATGAACCCTCCGGATAAGGGGGGATCGTCCCACAGGAAGGGAGGAATCATCCCACAGGATTTAGGGGATCTGAGCCCCCTGGATAAGTAGGATCATCCCACAGGATTAATGGAATCATCCCACTGATTTCTGGGGCATTGAACCTCCTGGATATGAGTGGGATGATCCACTGGATTTAGGGGATCCAAGCTCAGTGGATTTAGGGGATTTGAGTCCCCTGGATTAGTGGGATGATCCCACTGGATTTAGGGGATCTGAGTCTCATGGATTAGTGGGATCATCCCACTGGATTAGTGGGATTGTCCTGCTGGGTTTAGGGGATCACCCGACTGGATTAGTGGGATCATCCCACTGGATTTAGGGGATACGTGCCCCATGAATTAGTGGGATTGTCCCACTGAGTTAGTGGGATGATCTCACTGGATTTAGGGGATCTGAGCCCCCTGGATTAGTGGGGTGATCTCACAGGATTTAGGGGATCATCCCATTGGATTTAGGGGATCCTGCCACTGGATTAGTGTGATCATCCCACTGGATTTAGGGGATCTGAGCCCCCTGGATGAGAGGGACCATCCCACTGATTTTTGGTGGACTGATCCTGCTCAGCGCTCGGGGACAGCCGTGTCCCCAGGTGTCCCCCCGGTGTCCCCACCCCGCTCACCTGTGGTCGGGGGAATAGGGGGTCCCGTCCGACCAGCGCCAGGCGTCCCCCGGGCCTGTGGCCGCCAGCCCGATCCAGTAGGTGCCACCTCGGGCCTCCCGGGCCAGGTAGGCCTGGGGACACGGGGACGGGTCAGGGGACACGGGGACAGGTCAGGGGACAGGGGATGGGTCAGGGGACAGGGGAGGGGACACGGGGACGGGTCAGGGGACAGGAGACGGGGACGGGTCAGGGGACAGGGGAGGGGACACGGGGACAGGTCAGGGGACACGGGGACGGGACAGGGGACAGGGGAGGGGACACGGGAACGGGTCAGGGGACATGGGGATGGGTGAGGGGACACGGGGACAGGTGAGGGGACGGGGATGTGTGAGGGGACACAGGGAGGACAGGGGAACAGGGAGGATGAGGTGGGAAGTGGGACATGGACAGGGGGACACGGGGACAGGTGAGGGGACACGGAAATGGGGGACAGGGGAAAGGGGGCAAGGGGAACAGGTGGAAAGGGGGACATGGGTGGGGGGACAGGTGAGGCACAGGAGGGGACACGGGGCAATGTGGCAGGGGACAGGTGAGGGGACAGTGGAATGGGGGACAGGTGAGGGGACACAGCGGCAGGGGAGGGGACAGGGGGACAGGTCAGGGGACACAGGAATGGGGGGCATGGGAGGGGACAGAACATGGGAATGGGGGACAGGGAAAAGGGGGCAAGGGGAACAGGTGGGAGGAGGTGGGAAGGGGGACACGGGGACAGGTCAGGAAACATGGGAATGGGGAACAGGGGAGGGGACACAGAGACAGGGGAGGGGACACAGGGAGGACAGGGGAACAGGGAGGATGGGGTGGAAAGGGGGACACGGACAGGGGGACACGGGGACAGGTGAGGGGACACGGAAATGGGGGACAGGGGAAAGGGGGCAAGGGGAACAGGTGGGATGGGGGACATGGACAGAGGGACAGGTGAGGGGACATGGGGACAGGTGAGGGGACAGGTAAAGGGGCACAGGACAGGGCTTGGGGACAGGACAAGGTTTGGGGACAGGGGCTGTGTGCAGGGGTTGGGGACAGAATAGGGTTTGGGGACAGGCCAGGGGCTGTGTGAAGGATTTGGGGACAGGACAGGGGTTGGGGACAGGGACTGTGTGCAGGATTTGGGGACTGTGTGCAGGATTTGGGGACAAGACAGGGGCTGTGTGCAGGATTTGGGGACAGGGTTTGGGGACAGGGGCTGTGTGCAGGATTTGGGGACAGGACAGGATTTGGGGACAGGGGCTGTGTGCAGGATTTGGGGACAGGAGCTGTGTGCAGGATTTGGGGACAGGGCTTGGGGACAGGGGCTGTGTGCAGGATTTGGGGACAGGGGCTGTGTGCAGGATTTGGGGACAGGACAGGTGTTGGGGACAGGGGCTGTGTGCAGGATTTGGGGACAGGACAGGATTTGGGGACAGGGGCTGTGTGCAGGGCTTGGGGACAGGCCCCTACAGGTGCCCAGGCAGACGCTGCTCAGGTGGGAGGGGACAGAGCAGGACAGGACAGGAGTGGCGGTCCCCGGGGGTGTCCCCAGCCTCACCTGCTCCTCGGCGCTGGTGACAGAGGCCAGGTGCGCGTGTGTCACCGCGCAGGCGGCCTCGGCCGCGGCCCAGGGCAGCCGCTGGCCCGAGAACAGGTAAATCTTGCCCCGGTGGTAGCGCCAGCCCAGCGCCAGCGCCTGCAGCCACTGCCCTGCGCGGGGACACGGCGACATCGCTGTCACAGCCCTGTCACCGCCCTTGTCACCTCCCCGGCACCCCATAGCCCCGCGCGGGGACACGGCGACACTCCTGTCACACCCCCCCGTCACACCCTGTCACCGCCTTTGTCGCCTCCCCGAGCCGGGCACGCGGCGACATTGCTGTCACACTCCCCTGTCACACCCCTGTCACCGCCTTGCCACACCCTCTGTCACCTCCCCGAGCCCGGCACCCCACAGCCCTGCGCGGGGACACGGCGACACCCCTGTCACACCCCCCCTGCCACACCCGTGTCACCGCCTTTGTCACCTCCCCCCGTCACCCACCGAGCTGGTCCTGCCGCCGCTGTGCCGCTGAAGCGGTGTCACCTGTGGGGACATGGGGACAGGGACAGCAGTTGGGTTTGGGGATGGGGACAAGGTTTGGGGACAGGGGACGAGGTTTGGGGACAGGGACAGGGGACAGGGACTGCAGGTGGGGACAGTTTGGGGACAGGAGCTGGGGACAGGGGACAGGATTTGGGGACGGGGGCTGTGAACAGGATTTGGGACCAGGACAGGATTTGGGGACAAGTCAGGGTTTGGGGACAGGACGGGACTTGGGGCTGTGTGTGGCACTTGGGGACAGCGGGTGCAGAGCGGGGGCTGCAGGCAGGGTCTGGGGACAGGTTGGGGACAGTGCCAGCCCCGGGGGTCCCTCACCGTCGGGGCTGGGCCACAGGGGGGTCGGTGGCCGCTGCCAGCTTCGCCCGCGCCGCCCGCAGCTCCACCCGGCCCTGCACGTCTGGGGGGGACAGGGGCGTGACAGGACCCCCGACCCCGCCCGGGGTCCCTGCCCGGGGGTCCCTGGGGCCCCCAATCCCTGCCCGGGACCCCCGACCCAGAGACCCCCCCCCAGCCCGGCCTGGCCGTGCCCATTTTGGGGTGGGGACAGCGCCGGGAGGGGACCCGCGACCCCTGCCCGGGACCCCCGACCCCCACCTGCTCCAGCCCCCTGCCTGGGGACCCTGGCCACTCCCTGCCCGTTTCCAGACCCCCCAGCCCCAATCCCCGTCTCTCTCCCAGCCCCTTTCCCACCCCCTCTCCCACCCTTTCCCTGCTCCCTCCCAACCCCCCAGCCTCTCTCCAGCCCCCTGCCCACTCCCAGTCCCTTTCCCACCTCCCTGCCCTTTCCCAGTCCCATTCCCCTTCCCAGACCCCTCCCCATCCACTCCCAGCCCCTCTCCCAACCCTTTCCCAGCCCCTTTCCCACCCCCTGCCCACTTCCAGCCCCTCTCCCAATCCCTGTCCTCTCCCAGCCCCTCTCCAGCCCCTCTCCTATCCCACTCCAAGCCCCACTTCCAGGCCCTTCCCAGCCCCTTTCCCAACCCCTCTCCAAGCCCCAGCCCCTTCCTAACTCCTCTCCCAGCCCCTTTCCAGCCTTTTTCCCAGTCCCTCCCCAACCCCTCTCCTAGTTCCATCCCCTTCCAACCCCTCCCCAAACCCGGTCTCACTCCCAGCCCCTTTCCCGACCCCTCCCCAGACCCTCCCCAAACCCCAGCCCCTCTCCAGCCCCTTTCCCAATCCCTCTCCCAGCCGTCCCCATTCCCAGTCCCTTTCCCAACCCCTCCCCAAACCCCAGTCCCTTTCCCGACCCCTCCCCAGCCTCTTCAACCCCCATTCCCATCCGCTCCCAGCCTCTTTCCAAGACCCTCCCCAAACCCCAGCCCATTCCCCAAAATCCCTCTCCCACTTTCACCTGCTCCCAGCCCCTTCCCAGCTTTTTCCAACCCCACTCCCATCTCCTCCCAACCCCTCCCCAGACGCTCTCCAAACCCCAGCCCCTTCCTAACCCCTCTCCCAGCCCCATTCCAGCCTTTTTCCCAGTCCCTCCGCAACCCCTCTCCCACTTCCATCCCCTCCCAGGCCCTTTCCCTTTCCCTCCCCAGCCCCTCTCCAAATCCCAGCCCCTTCTCCAAAATCCCCTTCCCACTTCCATCCGCTCCCAGACCCTTTTCCAGCCCCTCCCCAAACCCCAGCCCCTTTCTCGACCCCTCCCCAGCCTCTTCCACCCCCATTCCCATCCACTCCCAGCCTCTTTCTGAGACCTTCCCCAAACCCCAGCTCCTTCCCCAAAATCCCTCTCCCACTTTTATCCGCTCCCAGACCCTTTCCCACCCCCTCTCCCATTCCCAGCCCTTTCCCGGCCCCTCTCCCACCTTCCCGCGTGTCCCCCGCCCGTGGCTGTCCCCGCTGTCCCCACTCACAGAGGGTGGCCAGCGCCGCCAGCGCCGCCACCAGCAGCAGCAGCGCGGCCGTGCCCAGCGCCCGGCGACACGAGCGACACCGCGGGGACATCGCCGGCGGCCCGGGGTCCCCGCGGGCCCGGGGGGGCGGGTACCGGATCTCCAGGGTCTCGTACAGGTCGGGGCTGCTGGCCATGGCCCTGGGGACACGCTGGGGACACGTTTGGGACAGGGACGGTGCCGGGCCCGCTTCCTGCCCCGTGCCCGCCAGGGAACAGGAACCCCGCTGGTGCCACCCGCCCGGCGTCACGCGTGTCCCCACGCCCCCAGGGGACAGCCAGCCCGCCCTGGGGACAGGCAGGGGATGAGGGGCTGGAGACTGCGGCCACCCCTGACTCTGTCCCTGCGTGTCCCTGGTCCTGTCCCCATCCGTGTCCCTGTCCCCAGTCCTGATTCTGTCACTGGACTGGTCCCTAACTCTGTCCCTGATCCTTTTCCCCATCCTTGTCCCTGATCCTTGTCGCTGTCTGATCCTGTCCCCATCCTGGACTGGTCCCTGTCTGTCCCTGATCCTGTCCCCATCCTTGTCCCTGATCCTGTCCCTGTCTGATCCTGTCCCCATCCTTGTCCCTGTCTCTGTTTCTGTTCCTGATTCTGTCACTGGACTGGTCCCTGTCCCTGTCTGTCCCTGATCCTGTCCCCATCCTTGTCCCTGATCCTTGTCCCTGTCTGATCCTGTCCCCATCCTGGACTGGTCCCTGTCTGTCCCTGATCCTGTCCCCATCCTTGTCCCTGATCCTGTCCCTGTCTTTGATCCTGTCCCCATCCTTGACCCTGTTTCTGTTCCTGATCCTCTCACTGGATTTGTCCCTGTGTCTGTCCCTATCCTTGTTCCCGTCTCTGTCCCCAGTCCTGAACCTGCCACTGAACTTGTCCCTGCCCGTCCCTGAACTTGTCCCCATCCCTGTCCTTGTCCCTGTCCTTGTCCCTGTTCCTGTCCCCGATCCTGATGCTGTCACTGGACTGGTCCCTGCCCCTGATCGTGTCCCCAGTCCTGTCTCCATGCATGTCCCTGATCCTGTCCTTGTCCCTGTCTCTGTCCCTGTCTGATCCTGTCCCCAACTGTGTCCCTGTCCCCAGTCCTGATTCTGTCACCGGACTGGTCCCTGTCTGTCCCTGTCTGTCCCTGATCCTGTCCCCAGTCCTGTCCCTATCCTTGTCACTGACTCTTTCTGTCCCTGACCCTGTCCCCATCTTTGTCCCTGATGCTGTCCTTGTCCCTGTCCCCGACTCTGTCCCTGATCCTGTCCTTGTCCCTGACTCTGGCCCTGATCCTGTCCCCGAATCCTGTCCCTGTCCTTGTCACTGACTCTTTCTGTCCCTGACCCTGTCCCCGACTTTGTCCCTGATCCTGGCCCTATTCCCCATCCTTGTCCCTGTCCCTATTGCTGACCTTGTTCCAGATCCTGAACTTGTACCAGTCCCTGTGTCCCTAAATCCCTGTGTCCCTAAATCCCTGTCCCTGTGTTTCTGTCCCTGTGTCCCTAAATCCCTGTATCCCTATATCTCTGTGTCCCTGTCCCCACAGTTCCTCCCCAGCTCACTTCTCCCACCCTCAGACACGGAAATCCCAGAGAAACCCCGGAATCCCGGTGGGATCCAACTCCCCGATCCCAACCCCCGCCCTGGGAGGGTCCCCCCGGCTTCTCCGGGAACCCCGGAATGCTTTGGGCTGGGAAGCGACCCCAAATCCCATCAGTCCCATTCCCAGGTGGCTCCAAACCCCAATGTCCAACCTTGGACACTTCCAGGGATGGGGAATCCACAGGGAAACCCCAAATTCCCTGGAATTTTGGGGCGCTGGCCTCATCCTGCTCCTCTTTTTTTTTTCTTTGGGGTTCCCGCTCCTTAAGAGGGTTGGGAATCCCTGGATTGGGTTCTCCCAAGGGGATATTCATCCAAACAGGGAAAATTCACCCCAAAAATGGATCCAGTCACCCCAAAACTGCACAAATTCACCCTAAACTGGGAGCAGACACCCCAAAACTGGGCATAGAAACCCCAAAACTGGGCAAATTCACCCCAAATCTGGGTGAATTCAAACTGAACAAATTCACCCCAAACTGGGCAAATTCAATCCAAAACTGGATCCAGTCACCCCAAAACTGGGGTTGATCACCCCAAAAATGGACAAATTCACCCCAAAAAAGGATCCAGTCACCCCAAACTGGGAAAATGCATCCCAAAACTGGGCAAATTCCCCCTAACTGGCCAAATTCACCCCAAAAAAGGATCCAGTCACCCCAAACTGAGAAAATTCATCCCAAAATTGGGAAAATGCATCCCAAAACTGGGCAACTTCACCTCAAAAATGGATCCAGTCACCCCAAACTGAGACAATTCATCCCAAAAATGGAAAAATCCGTCCCAAAACTGGAAGCTTCCCCCAAAATAGGCCAAATTCACCCCAAAATTGGCCAAATTCACCCCAAAATTGGCCAAATTCACCCCAAACTGGGCGAATCCTCCCCAACCCGGGGTGTTTGGGGTCTGTGGGAACACAGGCCCCCATTTGGGGTCTGTCCCCTGCTGGGAATTCCCGTCCCCCCCCCGAATCACCCCCCGTCCCCATCCCCCCCTTGCGCAATTCCCGTTTCCTTCCCCCTTCCCGTGGCCCCATCCCGGATATTGGGGAACGTCCGGCCTGAGTCACCCCCGGGTGTCACCGACACCCCCTGAGGTCCCCCTGGGGCTCAATCCATGGGGAATTCCATGGGGCAAGGTGAAAAAAATCCTGGAGTTCCTGCCCAGAATTGAGGGTTTTGGGGTTTTTTTTAATTTTTTTCCCCACCCCAAACCATTCTGGGATGATGGGGTTGATGGAAAACCTCATCCCAACGATCCTGGAATCTCCACGGGATCAGTTTGGGGGGAATTCTCCCAGTTTTGGGGTGAATTCTCCCAGTTTTGGGAGAAATTTTCCCAGTTTGGTGTGACACGATTCATTTTTGGGGTGAATTTGCCCAGTTTGGGGTGACCAGTTCCAGTTTTTGGGTTTCCATGTCCAATTCTTGGATGTCTGCTCCCAGTTTGGGGTGAATCTCTCTGATTTTGGGGTGACAGGATACATTTTTGGGATGAATTTGCTCAGTTTTGGGGGAATTTTCCCAGTTTGGGATGACCAGTTCCAGTTTTTTGGTGACTGGATCGAGTTTGGGGTGAATTTTCCCAGTTTGGTGTGACAGGATCCATTTTTGGGGTGAATTTGTCCAGTTTGGGGTGACTGGATCAATTTTTGGGGTGAATTTGTCCAGTTTGGGGTGACTAGTTCCAGTTTTTGGGTTTCCGTGTCCAGTTCTTGGGTGCCTGCTCCCAATTTGAGGTGAATCTGTTCAGTTTTGGGGTGACTGGCTACATTTTTGGGATGATTTTGCTCAGTTTTGGGGGAATTTTCCCAGTTTGGGGTGAATTTGCCCAGTTTGGTGTGACTGGATCCATTTTTGGGGTGAATTTGCCCAGTTTGGGGCAACCAGTTCCAGTTTTTGGGTTTCCATGTCCAGTTCTGGGGTGGCTGCTCCCAATTTGGGGTGAATCTGTGCAGTTCTGGGGTGAATCTCTCTAATTTTGGGGTGACAGGATACATTTTTGGGATGAATTTGCTCAGTTTTGGGGGAATTTTCCCAGTTTGGGATGACCAGTTCCAGTTTTTTGGTGACTGGATCGAGTTTGGGGTGAATTTTCCCAGTTTGGTGTGACAGGATCCATTTTTGGGGTGAATTTGTCCAGTTTGGGGTGACTGGATCAATTTTTGGGGTGAATTTGTCCAGTTTGGGGTGACTAGTTCCAGTTTTTGGGTTTCTATGCCCATTTCTTGGGTGCCTGCTCCCAATTTGGGGTGAATCTGTTCAGTTTTGGGGTGACTGGCTACATTTTTGGGATGATTTTGCTCAGTTTTGGGGGAATTTTCCCAGTTTGGGGTGAATTTGCCCAGTTTGGTGTGACTGGATCCATTTTTGGGGTGAATTTGCCCAGTTTGGGGCAACCAGTTCCAGTTTTTGGGTTTCCATGTCCAGTTCTGGGGTGGCTGCTCCCAATTTGGGGTGAATCTGTGCAGTTCTGGGGTGAATAATTTTGGGGTGACAGGATACATTTTTGGGATGAATTTGCTCAGTTTTGGGGGAATTTTCCCAGTTTGGGATGACCAGTTCCAGTTTTTTGGTGACTGGATCGAGTTTGGGGTGAATTTTCCCAGTTTGGGGTGACAGGATCCATTTTTGGGGTGAATTTGTCCAGTTTAGGGTGACTGGATCAATTTTTGGGGTGAATTTGCCCAGTTTGGGGCGACCAGTTCCAGTTTTTGGGTTTCTATGCCCATTTCTTGGGTGTCTGCTCCCAATTTGCGGTGAATCTGTTCAGTTTTGGGGTGACTGGCTACATTTTTGGGATGATTTTGCTCAGTTTTGGGGGAATTTTCCCAGTTTGAGAGGAAATTGCCCAGTTTGGTGTGACTGGATCCATTTTTGGGGTGAATTTGCCCAGTTTGGGGTGACCAGTTCCAGTTTTTGGGTTTCCGTGTCCAGTTCTTGGGTGCCTGCTCCCAATTTGGGGTGAATCTGTGCAGTTCTGGGGTGAATAATTTTGGGGTGACAGGATACATTTTTGGGATGAATTTGCTCAGTTTTGGGGGAATTTTCCCAGTTTGAGAGGAATTTTCCCAGTTTGGTGTGACTGGATCCATTTTTGGGGTGAATTTGTCCAGTTTGGGGCAACCAATTCCAGGTTTTGGGTTTCCATGTCCAATGCTTGGGTGTCTGCTCCCAGTTTGAGGTGAATTTGTCCAGTTTTGGGGTGCTCAGACCCATGTTGGGGTGACCGGACCAAGTTTTGGGGTGAGTTTTCCCAGTTTGGGGGAATTTCCCCAGTTTGAGAGAGATTGCATCTAGTTTGGGGGTAACTGTATTCATTTTTGGGGTGGATTTTCCCAGTTTTGGGATGATTTTTCCCAGTTTTGGGAGATTGGACCCAGATTGGGGTGAATTTTCCCAGTTTTAGTGTGAATTTGTCCAGTTTTGGGGTGACCAGACCCAGTTTGGGGTGACTAGACCAAGTTTTGGGATGAATTCACCCAGTTTGGAGGAATTTTCCCAGTTTGGGATGAATTTTCCCAGTTTTGGGGTGAATTTGCCCAGTTTGGGGTGACTGGATCCAGTTTTTGGGATGCCAGTGCCCAGTTTTGGGGTGAATTTGCCCACTTCGGGGTTTCTGTGCCCAGTTTGGGGTGAATTCACCCAGTTTGGAATGAATTTGGCCGGTTCTGGGATTCAGTGCCCAGTTTTGGGGTGAATGTTCCCATTTTGGGATTTCAGTGCCCACTTTGGGGTTTTCTCTGCCCATTTCTGGGGCACAGAATTTCTCCAATTTTTGGGGTGTCTGTGCCCATTTTTGGGGTATCAATGTTCATTTTTGGTGCTTCAGTGTTCATTTTGGGGGGTCAGTGCCCATTTTTGGGGTGTCAGCTCCCAGCCTGGGGTGAGTTTACCCAGTTTGGGTTTTCTGTGCCCATTTCTGGGGCTACTTCTCCCAGTTTTGGGGTGTCAGTGCCCACTTTGGGGTTTCAGTGTTCATTTTTGGGGTGTCACTGCCCATTTTTGGGGCTCCAGCCCCCAGAATGGGGTGAATTTACCCACTTTGGGGTTTTTGTCCCCATTTTGGGGTGGCCCCTGCCTTGCCCCTACCCTCACCCAAGGTGGCCGCGGGGGCTCTGACGTCACACCGGGTGTGACCCTGACGTCACCATGTAGGCGTGACCCTGACGTCACCACGCGCGCACAGGGCGCCCCCTACCGGGCCCCCCGGCCAATGCCGGGGTGTCCCCGCGCTCGCCCGGCGGCGACAGCGGACAGGGGAGGGTGGCACTGTCCCCTCGCCCCTCGGGGTCACCTCTGCCACCCCCAGGGGGGCCTGGTGGCTTTGGGGTGGCCCTGGGGATGTGGGGAATGAGCCCCCACCCCATTCCCGATGGGAATCCCGTGGGATAAAGCCGGTCCCCCCGCAGTGACCCCAAATCCCTCCCCCAGCGCCATTTGGGGTCCCCCGGTGTCCCCCCGGCCCCGCTGTCCCCTTTAGGGACCGTTTGGGGTGCAGATCCCAAAGGAGCCGATCCCGGGGATCCCGCCTGGAATGGGAATGGGGGCGGGGAGAGGGGACGGTCCTGGGGGATCGGGGCGGGATGGACAGATGGACACTGGGATGGACACGTGGACAGATGGACACGGGGGTGGACACGTGGAGGGATGGACACTGGGAGGAACAAATGGACACTGGGATGCGCAAATGGAGAGATGGACGTTGGGATGGACAAATGGACACTGGGATGGAGGGATGGACACTGGGAGGGACAAATGGACACTGGGAGGGACAAATAGAAGGATGGATGTTGGGATGGACACATGGACACTGGGATGGACAGAAGGACATGGGTAGACAGGGTCATGGACGGATGGACAATAGGATGGATGGACGGACGGACGGAGAGAGAGACAGTAGGATGGGCAGGGCCATGGACAGATCAACAATGGGAGGGAGGGATGGACACTGGGATGGACAGGGTCATGGACAGATGGACACTTGAATAGGTGGATGGATGGACATGGCAGATGGACACTGGGATGGACAGATGGACAATGGAATAGATGGGTGCGTGGATGGATGATGGATGGATGGATGATGGATGGATGGATGGATGGATGGATGGATGGATGGATGGATGATGGATGGATGATGGATGGATGATGGATGGATGATGGATGGATGATGGACAGGGGGATGGATGATGGATGATGGATGGATGGATGATGGATGGATGATGGATGGATGGATGATGGATGGATGATGGACAGGGGGATGGATGGACAGACAGATGGACATAAGGATGGGTGGGGGCATGGACAAAAGGACACTGGGATGTATGAATGCACACTGGGATGGACAAATGGATGCTGGGATAGATGGACAGATGGATGGACAGATGGTGAGATCAGTGCAGCTGTTGTTGGATGGACACCAGGATGGACGAGATCATGGACAGATGGACACTGGGATGGATGTTGAGGTGGACACGGGGACAGACAGAGGGACACTGGGATGGACGAGGACACGGACACCCACGGGACCCCTGGGACCTTTTTGGGGTCACCGCGGGGTGTCCCTGGAGATTCAGAAGGGTCTCCCTGGGATACCCCAGAAGCAGTTTGGGGTCACCCCAAGGACACTTTGGGGTCACTTTGGGGCTCCCGTTTGCGGCCTCTCCAGGATGTCCCTGTGGCTCCAGCGGGATTCCCTGGGACGTGTCCAGAGCTTCTTTGGGGTCACCCCGGGGTGTCCCTGGGGCTGGTTTGGGGTCACCCCGGGGCATCCTGGGGGACACCTGGGGATCACTTTGTGCCAACCCTGGCTCCCATTTGAGGTCCCCCTAGGGAACACATAGGGGTCACTTTGTGCCATCCCAGGCACCCATTTGGGGACATATTTGGGTCACTTTGTGCCACCCCTTTGGGGACACACTGGGGACACACTGGGGTCACTTTGTGCCACCCCTTTGGGGACACATTGGGGACCCACTGGGGTCACTTTGTGCCATCCCAGGCACCCCTTTGGGGACCCACTGGGGTCACTTTGTGCCACCCCTGCCACCCCTTTGGGGTCGCCCCAGGGTGTCTCGGGGGACACCCTGGGGTCACTTCTCGCTCCCCCCGGGCCCCATTTGGGATTTCCCCGGGGTCTCTCCCGGGGGTCTCTCCGGGGGTCTCCCCTCGGGGTGCCCGGCGCCCCCCGCGCGGCGCGGGGAGGGACCGCTCCTCCCCGGAATGATGTCAGCCTGGCCGGCCGCGGCCCCCGCCTCCCCCGGCGGCTCCGGCCCTGCCTCCCCGGGGAGGCGGCGGCGGCGGCGGCGGTGCCGGGATGGCCCGGGCCGGCGGGGCGGCGGCGGGGCGGCGGCAGCGAGCGCTGCTGCTGCTCATGGTGCTGCTGCCCGAGCCGGGCCGCCGGGGCCGGGCCGGGGGGGCGGCGGAGGCGGCGGGGAGAGGGCGGTGATGGCGTTCCCGGGACCCCCGGGCCGCCCCCCGGCCGCCCGCTGCTGCTGCTGCTGCCGCTGGCGCCGCCGCCGCCGCTGCCTCCGCCCCGCGCCGCCGCCGCCGCCGCCCGCCCGGTAACGGAACCGAGCCCCCGCCCCCGGCCGGGCCCCCCCGGCCGCCTCCACTCCTCCCCTGCGCCTCGGCCGGCCCTCCCTCCTTCTCTCCCTCCCTCCCTCCCTGCGAGCCTCCATCCCTCCGGTGCCGCGCTCCATCCCTCCACTCCTCCTCCTCCTCCGAGCCTCCCTCCATCCCTCCCTCTGCCGCGCTCCATCCCTCCTCCGAGCCTTCCTCCAGCCCTCCTCTCCCTCCTTCCATCCCTCCACTCCTCCTCCATCCCTCCCTCCAGCCCTCCTCTCCCTCCCTCCATCCTTCTACTCCTCCTCCGGGCCTCCCTCCATCCCTCCCTCCGCCGCGCTCCATCCCTCCACTCCTCCTCCCGGCCTCCCTCCCTCCTCTCCTCTAAGCCTTCCTCCCTCCCTCCTTCCTCCCTCCCCATCCCTCCCTCCACTCCTCCCTCCCTCCCTCTCCCCCCGCGCCTCCCCCCGCCCCTTCCCCTCCCCTCACTCGGCTCCGGGGCTCCTCCAGCTCCAACTTCTCGGGCTCTGCCCCCTCCCGCCCCCTCCTCCCTCCCCCCGAGCCCCCCGGAGCCTCCCCCTCCCTCTCCCCCTCCCTCTCTCCCTCCCTCCCTCCGCAGATGCCGCTTCCCCGCCGGCCGGGACGGCGGCCCCCGGCACCTGCCCGGTGCTGAGCCCGGGGCTGGGGGGGGGTCCGGGGGTCCCCCTGAGCCCCCCGGTCATGTTCTCGGTGCAGGAGGCGCTGCCCCGGGGGGGGGGTCCCCATGAAGGAGGAGCCGCTGAGCGCGGGGCTCCCCGCCGGCCGCTGGCTGCAGGGCACCGGCATCCTGGACGCCAGCACGGCGGCGCAGAGGTAAGGGACAGCCCGGGGCCAGCCCGGGGACAGCTTTGGGGCACTCTGGGGACAGATTTGGGGCACTCTGGGGACAGCCCCGTGGCTCCGGGGGCTGCGGGATGGATGCAGCCCGAGCTCCGCGGGCATCCCGAGGTCGGTGGGCATCGCGGGTTCCACGGGAATTCCGGGGGCTGGAGGTGTCCCGGGGGCTGTGGGCATTCCAGGGGCTGTGGGCATCCCGGTTTTGGTGGGTATCCCGGGGGTTCTGGGCGTTCCAGGGGCTGTGGGCATTCTGGGCTCCTCGGGTATCCCGGCTTCCGTGGGCATTCCAGGGGCTGTGGGTATCCCAGGGCTGTGGATGTGCCAGGCTCCGTGGGCATCCCAGATTGCAGGGGCATTCCAGGCTCTGCTGATATCCCAAATTCCAGGGGCATCCCAGCCAATATCCCAAATTCCAGGGGCATCCCAGCCGATATCCCAGATTCCACGGACATGCCAGGCTCTGCCGATATCCCAAATTCCAGGGGCATCCCAGGCTCTGCCGATATCCCAGATTCCAGGGGCATCTCGGGCTCTGCAGCCCTTCTGGGCACTGCGGGCATTCCAGGGGCTGTGGGCATCCTGGGCTCTGGGAGTGTCCTGGGATCCGTGGGAATTCCGGGTCCTGTGGGCATCCAGGGCACCCTGGGCATCAGCTGTGGGCGTTCCAGGGTATTCCATGCCCCGTGGGCATCCTGGGCACTGTGGGCATTCCTGGTTCCATGGGCATTCCGGTGTCCTGGGTCCCACGGGCATCCCAAGATGTGCCCCCCCGCCGTTTTCCCTGGCATTCCTTGGGCCTCTGGATCCCCTATCCCGGTGCCCTGGGTATCCCGGGATTCCTGTGGGTTTGAGCTGCCAGGGGTCTGTGCCAACGGGAATGGGGTCTGTGCCCATCCCTGCCTTTTCCAGGGGGCTCAAATCCCTTTCCCTGCCATCCTGGAGGGCTCAAATCCCATTCCTGCCTTTTCCAGGGGCGTTCAAATCCCATTTTCTGCCCTCCTGGGGACTAAAATCCCATTCCCTGCTTTTTCTGGGGTCCTCAAATCCCATTCCTTGCCTTTTTGGGGTCCTCAAATCCCATTCCTTGCAGTTTTGTGGGGCTCAAATCCCATTCCCTGCCCTTTTCAGGGAACTCAAATCCCATTCCCTGCCCTCCCTCCGCGTCCCCTCTCCCCTGTCCCTCTCTCCCGCCTGTGCCCAGAGGGGTCAGTGCCACCTCTGTCCCCTGTCCTGCTGTCCCCTCTGCCGCCTTTGGGGTGTCCCTAAGGGGTCATGGTGGCTCCCTGGGCTCCCCCCAAAACTTTGGGATGCTGGAAAACCTCAGGGAACTCCCCCGCACCCCAAAGGGACCCCAGCGCGGTGACAGCCACCCCCGGGGGTGACAACGTGACACAGCTGAGGGACAGCAGTGCCAGGCTGGCGTCCCACGGAGGCGCTGGCCCCAAAAACTCCCCGGGACCCCCGCAAGGGCACAGAGGGACACACCCGGGGCTGGCAGGGGTGACAGGGATGTGTCACCCAGCGGGGTGTCCCCTCCCGCCCTCCCTGTGCCACCCTGCTGGCAGCTGGGCGTGTGCCACCCTGCTGGCAGTGCCACGCGTGGGGACACCGCACCCCACCAACACCAGCGTCCCCCTCGCGTGTCCCCACGGCCACCGCAGTGTCCCCGAGGGGCTGGCACTGAGCTCCTGCTCCGAGGGGTGGCCCCAGGATCCCCCAAACCTCCCGTCCCGCAGTGTCCCCAAGGGCTTGGCGCCGAGCTCCGGGGTCCCCCGGCAGGTCCGGGGTGTCCCCGCGGTGTCCCCGAGGTGGGGTGGGGTCCCCGGGCCCCCGACCCCCGGGAGCCGCCTCAGGGCCGTGCCCGGGGCCGCCGCCGCTTTCCTGGAAGCGCCGGGGCCGCGGCTGCTTGGAAATGCTTGATTGCCTTTAATAATTAATTAACGCGGCGGGCGGGGCTGGCAGCGCGGGGGGGACACGGCGGGGGACAGCGGCGACAGCCAGAGCCACCCCCCGCGTGTCACCGAGGCCGTTCGGGGGGCGCGGGGGGGAAGTTTTGGGGTTGGAAGGAGCCGCGGGCGCCGCCGTCCCGTGGTGGGGGGGACAGGGAGGGGACAGAGGTGTCCCCGCGGGGGTGGCACCCTGAGAGCGGACAAGGGACACGCCGCGGTGTCCAGGACAGGTGTGGGGACACGATGTGACCCGTTTGTGGTGGCCGCGCACAGGTATTGTCGCCTCGCCAGGTGTGGCCCCGCGGGTGTCCCTGGGGACAGTTTGGGACCCCGCGAGTGACCCTGGGGACAGTTTGGGACGCCGGGGAGCAGCTGAGGGAGCTTGCCCTCGGAGAAATGTCCCCAGAGTGTCGCCAAGGTCCCCTGGGCTGGGTTCGCGTGTGGCCCTGGCTGTGGCGGGGGTGACACCGGGGACCCGCTCCGCTGCTGCCGGGGGGACACCGAGGGGACAGGGGCCACCAGCGGGGTGGGGACACGGTGGCAGTGACGGGGACTGTGCTGGAGCCATCGTCCCTGAAGCGGCGGTGCTGTCGCCGTCCTGTCACCGCGGGTGCCGGGGCGGGGACAGCAGCGGTGACAGCGGCGAGCCCAGAGGTGGCACTGAGCGATGGCAGCGCGGGTGGCCTGGGCGGGGAGGGCTCAGGGGTGTCCCCCCTGTCCCCTTCTGTCCCCTCGTGTCCCCGATGCCAGGGGCAGGATGTCCCCATGTGTGTCCCCTACCCTGGACAGCGAGGGGGTGCGGGGTGTCCCATCGTGGGGTGCTGGGGACACCTGGTGGCCCTGGGGACGGGGTCCCGGTGGCCCTGGGGACGGGGTCCTGGTGGCCCTGGGGACAGGGTGCTGTAGGTTTTTGGGGGTCCCAGGCCAGGGTGCTGGGGGTCCCAAGGACTGGATTTGGGGATTTTGAGATTCTGGGGGTTCCAGGGACATCGTGCTGGGGGTCCCGGTGCTGAGATTTTGGGTGTCCCAGTATTGGGGTGCTGGGGACCCCCGGGATGGGGCGCTGGTGTCCCATGGAGGAGGTTTTGGGGGGTCCCGCGGTTCTGGTGTCCCGTGGAGGAGATTTTGGGGGTCCCAGTGCTGAGTTTCCGAGTGCCCTGGTAATGGGGTGCTGGAGGTTCCCCGTTTTGGGGGTCCCCGAAATTGGGGTTCTTGGGGATGGGAATCCTGGTAATGGGGTGCTGGTGTCCCATGGAGGAGGTTTTGGGGTTCCCGGTGCTGGGGGTCCCCTGGATGGGGTGCTGGGGTCCCGGTACTGGGGGTACCCAGGATTGGGGTTCTCAGGGATGGGGATCCCCAGAATGGGGTGCCGGGGGTGTTGGTGTCCCATGGAGGAGGTTTTGGGGTTCCTGGTAATGGGGGTCCCCAGAATTTGGGTTCTCGGGGATGGGGATCCTGGGAATGGGGTGCTGGGGGTCCCGGTGCTGGGGGTCCCCGGGATGGGGAGCTGGGGGTGCCGGTGTCCCATGGAGAAGGTTTTGGGGTTCCTGGCAATGGGGTGCTGCAGATTCCCAGTCCTGGTAATGGGGTGCTGCGGGTCCCCGTGCCAGAGTGTTGGGGGTTCCCAGTGTTGGGGGTGCCAAGGATTGGGGTTCTCGGGGATGGGGAATCCCAGAATGGGGAGCTGGGGGTCCCAGTGCTGGGGCTCCCCAGGACGGGGTATTGGGGATGCCCAGGTCTAGGGTTCCTAGGGATGGGGTGCTGGGGGCCCTCGAGATGGGGCATTGAGGGTCCCAGTCTTGGGGGGTCCTCCGGATGGGGTATTGGGGGTTCCGGTGCTGGGGGTCCCCAGGATTGGGGTTCATGGGAATGGGGATCCCCAGGATTGGGGTCTTCCTTGCTGGGGATCCCCAGGATTTGGGTTCTGAGGGATGAGGATCCCCAGGATTTGGGATCATGGGAATGGGGATCCCCAGGATTTGGGTTCCTGGTGCTGGGGGTCCCCAGGATTTGGGTTCCTGATGCTGGGGATCCCCAGGATTGGGGTTCTCAAGGATGAGGATCCCCAGGATTTGGGTTCTTGAGAATGAAGATCCCCAGGATTTGGGTTCTCGGGGATGGGGATCTCCAGGAATGGGGTTCCTGATGCTGGGGATCCCCAGGATTTGGGTTCTCGAGAATGAAGATCCCAGGACTTTGGTTCTCGGGGTTTGGGGTTCTTGGAGTTTGGGGTTCCCGGGGTTTGGGGTTCCCGGGGTTTGAGGTTCCCGCAGCGGGGCTCCCTGCGCCGCGGTGGCAGGGTGGTGGCGCTGTGCCGGCTGTCCCCACACCGTGGCCTGTCGCAGCGGGGTGTCGCTGGCCCGCGCTCACTTCGAGAAGCAGCCGCCGGCCAACCTGCGCAAGTCCAACTTCTTCCACTTCGTGCTGGCCATGTACGACCGCCAGGGCCAGCCCGTGGAGGTGGAGCGCACCTGCTTCATCGACTTCGTGGAGAAGGAGCGGGTGAGGAACCCCCAAAAAACCACGAAATCACCCCCAAAAAATCCCTCAAACCACCCCAAAATAGCGAGGTGGGGCAGCCGCGGTTGAGGCCAGAGCGCGACCCCAAATCATGGCACGAGTGACCCCAAAGCAGGGTGGGGGTGACCGGGAGGGGACAGCGGGTGACCGGGAGGGACAGCGGGTGACCAGGAGGGACGGTGGGTGGCCAGGAGGGACAGCGGGTGACCAGCTGACCCCTCGCCATGAATTTTGTCCCCCCAAACCCCTCCAGGAGCAGAACGGGGAGAAAACCAACAACGGGATCCACTACCGGCTGCAGCTGCTCTACAGCAACGGTGGGTGCGGGGTTTTGGGGGGCTCCAGGCGGGGTTTGGGGCGTCCCCAAGGGGAGGTGACAAGCGGGGTGACCCCCCCCGGTGTCCCCGCAGGGCTGAGGACCGAGCAGGATTTGTACGTCCGCCTCATTGACTCCATGTCCAAGCAGGTACCGAGACCCCAAATCCCCCCCAAAATCCCCCAAATCCCCCCGACCCCACCCGCGGGGAACACCTGGATGTCGCTGCGGCCACATCTGGCCGCGGGCGGGGAGGTGGCGCAGGTGACGGGGCCCGGGAGCGCCTCCCTGGTGCCACCCCGGTGTCGCGGCTGTCCCCTCGGTGTCCCCTGCAGGCCATCATTTACGAGGGGCAGGACAAGAACCCCGAGATGTGCCGGGTGCTGCTGACGCACGAGATCATGTGCAGGTGCGTGGGGACAGCCGGGGGGGACAGGGGTGTCCCCAAGGTCCCTTCGACCCCATGTTAATTAACGAGCCGAGCCAGCGTCGCTAATTAACCCCCGCGACAGGGGACAGGCCACCCCCGGTGTCCCTGCTCGTGGTTGGGGACTGCGGGTGGCCCTGCTGTGTCCCCCGCGGGTGACACGGAGCCCCGGGGTGGGTCCCCAACCCTTTCAGAGCCACCCGGAGGTGACACGGAGTCCCCAGGACCCCCAAATGTGTCCCCAGCCCCATAAAGGGGTGGAAAAGTGACACCCCCGAGTGTCCCCCCTGCCGTGTCCCCTCCCTGCTGTCCCCACTCCTGAGCGACGGGGCGGTCCGAGGGTGGGACACGGGGACCTGGCGCGTCCCCCGCGGCGTTTGGGGGTCCCTCGGGCCTCGCTGTCCCCTGATGTCACCCGCTGTCCCCTGATGTCACCCGCTGTCCCCGTGTCCAGCCGCTGCTGTGACAAGAAGAGCTGCGGGAACCGCAACGAGACCCCCTCGGACCCCGTCATCATCGACAGGTGCGGGGGACACTGGGGACATCGGGGACACTGGGGGCTTCAGGGACATCAGGGGACCTCATGGTGACCTGGAGGGGGTGGCAGCCACCGCGGGTGTCCCCAGGCTTGGGGACATGATGCTGCCGAGCCGAGGGACAGCAGAGGGCACTCCGGGTGTCCCCAAGTTGTGACAGATGTCACATCCATAATGGAGGTGGCACCGGCCCGTTGGGGACATCCCAGGGTGGCCGTGTCCCCGTCCCTGAGGTGCCTCTGTTCCTGTCCCGGTGTCACCTCCCTGGTGCCACCAAGCCAAGCCCGGGGCTGTCACCTGTTGTCCCCTTGTCACTGCCACTGTCCCGTGTCCCCTGTCCCGCAGGTGCCCTGGGGCTGTCCCCGCGATGGCGCTTTTGGGGTCACAGGACACCCCCGGGACCGGCGTCCCCTTGGGAGGTGACACCCCGATGGTTGGTGGCACTGTCCCAAACGTCCCAAATGTCCCTGCGTGCCCCCCTCAGCCCCAGGACTTTTGGGGGGTCCCCCAGTGCCAGGCGTGTCCCCAACCCGCCCCAGGGCTTTTGGGGTGTCCCCAGTCCCTGTCCCCATCCCCATCACTTTTGGGGCGTCACCCACTTCCAGGAGTGTCCCCAACTTGTCCCCTCAGCCCCAGGACTTTTGGGGTGTCCCCAACCCGCCCCAGAACTTTTGGGGTGTCCCCTGTCCCCATCCCCAGCACTTTTGGGGTGTCCCCAACCCCTCTCTCCATCCCTTTGGGGGGGTCATGCAGTTCCAGGCTTGTCCCCAACCTGTCCCCACCATCCCCAGAAATTTTGGGGTGTCCCCTCTCCCCATTCACAACAGTTTTGGGGTGTCCCCTACCCGCCCCAGGGTTTTTGGGGTGTCCCCATTCACAGCACTTTTAGGGCATCCCCTATCCCCATCCCCATCATTTTTGGGGCATCGCCCACTTGCAGGAGTGTCCCCAACCTGCCACAGGACTTTTGGGGTGTCCCCTGTCCCCATCTCTGTCATTTTTGGGGTGTCCCCAACCTGCCCCAGGACTTTCGGGGTGTCCTCATTGCCATGAATTTTGGGGTGTCCCCTGCCCCCATCTCCATCACTTTTGGGGTGTCCCGTGTCTCCGTCCCCATCCTCGTCATTTTCGGGGTGTCCTCTGTCCCTATCCCCGTCACTTTTGGGGTGTCCCCGTCCCCATCACTCTCTGGGTGTCCCCAATCCCCTGTCCCCATCCCTGTCATTTCAGGGTGTCCCCTGTCCCTGTCCCCATCCCCATCACTTTTGGGGTGTCCCCACCCGCCCCAGGACTTTCGGGGTGTCCTCATTCCCACCACTTATAGGGTGTACCCCTGTCCCCATCCTCGTCACATTCGGGGTGTCCCCTGTCCCTGTCCCCATCACTTTCGGGGTGTCCCCATTCCTGTCACTTTTGGGGTGTCCCCAACCCACCCCATCACTTTCGGGGTGTCTCCAATCCCTTGTCCCCATCCCCGTCCCTCTCGGGGTGTCCCGTGTCCCCGTCCCTCTCGGGGGGTCACGCAGGGCCAGCCGTGTCCCCAGCCCTCCCGCGGAGCCCCCCCTGTCCCCCCTGTCCCCCGTGTCCCCCCCCGGGCCAGCCCCGCTGGTTTGAGAGCGCGCTAAGTGCCCCTCTCGCGGCGTTAATCAAATTACCCGGCAGCGAAAATTGACGCTTCTCATTAATTAGCCACGATTATGCTAATTGCGCATTCAAATTTATGCGCCGCGAGCAGAAGGTGCTCGGCAGCGGCGCCGGGCATTTGCATATTCAATGGTAATTAGCGATGCTAATTAATGCGCCGGCCCCGTATTTTTAACTCGCGGGGGTTCAGCCCCAGCCCCCCTACCTGGGGCAGGGATTTGGGGGGGATTTTGTGGGGTTTTTTTTGGGGGTTTGGGGTTCTCCCCCGGCCGCGCTGTGCCGGGGATGGCGGGGCCGTTTTCGGGCCGTTTTCGGGCCGTTTTCGGGGCGTTTTTGGGGCGTTTTCCCGGCTTTTTTGGGGCGTTTTGCAGCTCCTTCCTTGCCCTGATTACCACCCGCGGGGAGGGAATGGGATTGTGGGAATGTGGGGAATGGGGGGACCCCCCTTTTCCTGTGCTGTCCCGTAAGGTGTGACCCCCTTTCTGTGGGGTCGGGACCCCCTCAGTGTGAGACCCCTCTTTGTGGGGTCCCCCCTTTTCCATGGGGTCCTAGAAATGAGAATCCTTTTTGTGGGGGTCCCCCTTTTTGTGGGATCCCCCTTTTTTGTGGGATCTCCCTTTTTTTAGGATCCCCCTTTTCCATGGGATCCTCTCTCCCTGTGACCCCTCCCTCCATGGGATCCTGTAAATGAGACCCCTTTTTCTGGGATCCCCACACCATGGGACCTCCTTTCCCCAGAATCCCCTTTTTTGTGGGATCCCCTTTTTGTGGGATCCCCTCATCCATGGGATCCCCTGATTTGTGGGATCCCTGTTCCCTGGGACCCCGCTTTCCGTGTAATCCCTTTTTTGTGGGATCCCTGAGATCCTTTTCCCCTGTGACCCCTTTTTTGTGGGATCCCCTCTCCCTGAAACCCCTTTTCCATGGGATCCCCTTTTTCTGGGACCCCCTTTTCTGTGGGATCCCCTTTTTGTGGGATCCCCTCTCCCCGAGACCCCTTTTCCATGGGATCCCCTTTCCCTGGGACCCCCTTTTTTGTGGGATCTGCTTTCCATGTAACCCCTTTTTGTGGGATCCCCTTTCCCTGGAATCCTCCTCCGTGTCCCCCCTGCCTGACCCGGGGGTGACCCCGCTTGGGGTCCCCCAGATGTCCCCAAACCCGCTGTGACCCCGGGGATGGGCCCGAGGGTCCCAATGATCCCAGGGACCCCGGTGTCACCCCCAGTGGGATGGGGACAGAATGGGACACTGGGATGGGGACAGAATGGAGATACCAGGATGGGGATGGGGACATTGGGATGGGAACACAGAGCAGGACACAGATGGGGACAAAAAGGGACATTGGGATGGGAACAGAGCAGGACACGGATGGGGACAAAAAGGGACATTGGGATGGGGACAGAGTGGGACAGGGATGGGGACATCAAAATGGGGATGGAGACAATGACGGGGTGGTGACAAGAAGGGGCAGCGGAACTGGGGCAGAATGGGACATTGGGATGGGGACGCCAGAACTGGGGACACAATGGGGACACCGAGATGCGGATGGGGACACTGGGACGGGGACAATAATGGGGTGGTGACAGGAAGGGACAGCAGAACAGGGACAGAATGGGACACTGGGATGGGGACACCGGGATGGAGATTGGGGACACTGGGATGGGGACAATGGTGACAAGAAGGGACATTGGGATGGGGCAGAATAGGACATTGGGATGGGGACAACAGATGGGGATTTGGGGACACCATGGGGACACGTTTGTCCCCTCTTTTTTTTCCCCCCATTCCAGGTTTTTCCTCAAGTTTTTCCTCAAGTGCAACCAGAACTGCCTGAAAAACGCCGGGAACCCGCGGGACATGCGGCGCTTCCAGGTGACACTTGGGGACATCACTGAGAGGGTGGAGGGGACACCAGAAAGGTTCCCCAAAGGGATCGAGGGGAACTGGGGGCTCGATTCCCCCCAACCCCTTTGAAAAATCCCGAATTTCCCACCACCCTAAAAAATCTACCGCCACCCTATAAGAAACCCCAAATTTTGACCCCAAAAAGGGGTTCAGGTGGTCCCAAAAAGATTCCCCAAAGGGGTCGAGGGGAAATGGGAACTCGATTCCCCCTGTTTGGGGGGAATTGAATCTCCAGTTCCTCTCGACCCCTTTGAAAATCCCAAATTTCCTGCCACCCTATAAAAGGTGACACTTCCAGGTGACACCTGGGGACATCATGGAGGAGATCCCAAAAGGAGGTTCGGGTGACCCCAAAAAGATCCTCCAGGGGGTCGAGGGGAATTCAGTCCCCAATTTCTCTTGACCACTTTGAAAATCCCAAATTTCTCGCCACCCTATAAAATACGCCTCCACCCTATATGAAACCCCAAATTTTGACCCCAAAAAGGGGTTTGGGTGACCCCAAAAAGGGGTTTGGGTGACCCCAAAAAGATTCCCCAAATGGGTTGAGGGGAATTGAGTCTCCAGTTCCCACTGACCCCTTGGAAAATCCCGAATTTACCGCCACCCTATAAAATAGGCCGCCACCCTATATGAAACCCCAAATTTTGACCCCTAAAAGGGGGGGTGAGGTGCAGGTGACCCCAAAAAGATTCCCCAAAGGGGTCGAGGGGAATTGGGGACTCGATTCCCCCCGTTCGGGGGGAATCGAGTCCCCAATTCCCCTCGACCCCTTTGAAAAATCCCAAATTTCCCGCCACCCTAAAAAACCCACCGCCGCCCTATAAAAAAAAACCCCAAATCCGGCCTGAAAACCCCAAAATCTCCGCCCCCCCCCTCAACCCCCCCCCCGGTCGCAGCTGGGTCCTGGCCCCCCCCGAAGTTCATCAGGGCTCGGTAACGAGATGTTAATTATGACATTTCGGTGATTAACGACCCCATTTGCATCGCGGCATCGGCGGCGGGAGAGCGGCGGGAAAGGGGGGGGGGGGTTTGTGGGATTAGGGGGGGACGGGAATGGGGGGGGGGGTTCCCTTTTAGGGGATGGGGGGCTGGGGGTGGTCCTAAGAGGGGGTTTGGGGTCTCCTGGAGGGGTCCCAAGGGGGTTTCATGGTGGGTTTGGGGTCCCCTGGGGGAATTTGGGGGACTGGGGGTGACCCTAAAAGGGGTTTGGGGTCCTCTGGGGGGAATTTGGGGGGCTGGGGGTGGCCCTAAAAGGGGGTTTGGGGTCCTCTGAGTGGAATTTGGGGGCCTGGGGTGACCCTAAAAGAGGTTTGGGGTCCTCTGGGGGGAATTTGGGGGGTTGGGGGTGGCTCTAATGTCTTTGGGGTCCTCTGAGGGGGAATTTGGGGGACTGGGGGTGACCCTAAAAGGGGTTTGGGATTTCCCAGAGGGGCTGGAGAGGGAGTTTGACTTCGGGGAATTTGGGGAGTTGACCTTAAAAGGGATTTGGGGGACTGGGGGTGGCCCTAAAAGAGGTTTGGGGTCCTCTGGGGGGGATTTGGAGGACTGGGGGTGGCCCTAAAAGGGGTTTGGGGTCCTCGGGGGGGAATCTGGGGGGGTTGGGGGTGGCTCTAATGTCTTTGAGGTCCTCTGAGGGGGAATTTGGGGGACTGGGGGTGACCCTAAAAGGGGTTTGGGATTTCCCAGAGGGGCTGGAGAGGGAGTTTGACTTCGGGGAATTTGGGGAGTTGACCTTAAAAGGGATTTGGGGGACTGGGGGTGGCCCTAAAAGAGGTTTGGGGTCCTCTGGGGGGGATTTGGAGGACTGGGGGTGGCCCTAAAAGGGGTTTGGGGTCCTCGGGGGGGAATCTGGGGGGGTTGGGGGTGGCTCTAATGTCTTTGAGGTCCTCTGAGGGGGAATTTGGGGGACTGTGGGTGACCCTAAAAGGGGTTTGGGATTTCCCAGAGGGGCTGGAGAGGGAGTTTGACTTCGGGGAATTTGGGGAGTTGACCTTAAAAGGGGTTTGGGGTCCTCTGGGGGGAATTTGGGGACTGGAGGTGACCCTAAAAGAGGTTTAGGGTTCTCTGGGTGGAATCTGGGGGCCTGGGGTGGCCCAAAAATGAGTTTGGGGTCCTCTGAGGGGGAATTTGGGGGCTGGGAGTGGCCCTAAAAGGGGTTTGGGTTCCCATAGAGGGAATGTTGGGGGCTGGGGGGGACCCTGCAATGGGGTTTGGGGTTCCCTGGGGGGCCTGGGGAGGGAGTTTGACCTGGGGGAATCTGGGGGACTGGGGGTGATCCTAAAAGGGGTTTGGGGTCCCCTGGGGGGGTTGGGGAGGGGTTTGGACCTGGGGGAATTTGGGGAGTTTACCTTAAAAGGGGTTTGGGGTCCTCTGGAGGGAATTTGGGGGACTAGGGGTGACCCTAAAAGGGGTTTGGGGGGAATTCAGGGGGTTGGGGGTGGCTCTAATGTCTTTGAGGTCCTCTGGAGGGAATTTGGGGGTTGGGGATGGCCCCAAAAGGGGTTTGGGGTCCTCTGGGGGGTTAGGGGCGGTCCTAAAAGGGGTTTGGGGTTCCCTTGAGGAGCCGGGGTGCGGTTGGGGGTGGCTCTAAGGGGGTTTGGGGTCCTCTGGGGAGAATTTGAGGGATTTGGGGTGACCCTAAAGGGGTTTGGGGTCCCCTGGGGGGGTTGGGGTCCCCTAGGGGTCCCCAGAGTGTCCTGGGGGAAGGAGCTCGGCGGTCTGGGGGTCCCCTGGGGGGGCTGGTGACCCCAGGCTGTGGGGGCCACCCGCGGGTGACACCGTGGGGACACCACTGCTGGCACCTCCTGTGTGTGACAGGGCTGTGACAGGGGAGGGGACACCCCTGGGGCACTACAGGGAGGCCACCCCCAGTGCCAGGCCCGGGGACACGGCGGGGGTGACGTGTCCCTTGTCCCCGCAGGTGGTGGTGTCCACCACGGTGCACGTGGACGGCCACGTCCTGGCCGTGTCCGACAACATGTTCGTCCACAACAACTCCAAGCACGGCCGGCGCGCCCGGCGCCTCGACCCCTCCGAAGGTCAGGGGACACCTGGGGACATCGTGGGGACATGTGTTGGGGCCCTGCCCATGGCCTGGCATCCCTGGGGTGGTCCCTATGTCCCCACCCTGCTGTCCCCAATGTCTGGTGGGCCCATCCATGCGTGTCTCTGTTTGTCCCCACCTGTGTCATCATGGCCACCTTGGGGACATCTTGGGGACAAGTTTTGGGAGCCCCCAGCCTGGTCTGGCACCCGCAGGGTGATCCCTGTGTCCCCACCCTGCTGTCCCCACCCTGCTGTCCCCAAGTGTTCATGCCCATCCAGGCTGGGTGTCTGTGGGTGCCTCTGTTTGTCCCCACCCTTGTCACCTTGGTCACATGTGTGTGTCCCCAGCCACGTCCGTGTGGCCACCTGTGATTGTCCCCATCTGTGTCCGTATGTCTATCCCGGTCATGTCCCTGTGGCCATGTCCATGTCCCTGTGGCCACTTATGTGTCCCCAGCCATGTCCCTGTGTCCCCATATCCATTCCAATTTGTGTCCCCATGTCCCTGTGGCCGCCTGTGTCTGTCCCAATCCATGTCCGTGTCTGTCCCAGCCCACGCCCTCATGTCCCCATCAATGTCCATGTCCCCACACCTGTCCCTGTGTCCCCATGCCTGTCCCCACATCTGTCACAATCCATGCTCATGTCCCCATCCGTATTTGTGTCCCCATGCCGGTCCCTGTGTCCCCACATCTGTCCCACTCCATGTCCATGTCCCCATGCCTGTCCCTGTGTCTGTCCCACTCCATGTCCATGTCCCCATGCCTGTCCCCGTGCCTGTCCCAGTCCATGTCCCCATACCTGTCCCCATGTCCCCATGCCTGTCTCTGTGTCCCCATGCCTGTCCCCATATCTGTCTCTCTCTATGTCCATGTCCCAATGTGTGTCCCGGTGTCCCCATGCCTCTCCCAGTCCATGTCCCTATGCCTGTCCCCCTGTCCCCATGCCTGTCCCACTCCACGTCCACGTCCCTATGCCTGTCCCCATGTCCCCATGCCTGTCCCCGTGTCCCCATGCCTGTCCCAGTCCAGGTCCCCATGCCTGTCTCTGTGTCCCCATGCCTGTCCCCATATCTGTCTCTCTCTATGTCCATGTCCCAATGTGTGTCCCGGTGTCCCCATGCCCGTCCCACTCCATGTCCATGTCCCCATGCCTGTCCCCTCTTCCTTGCTCCCACCCCACCACCCCAAAGCCCCCCCACCCCTCTGTCCCCACCATTGCTGTCCCTGTCCCCTCCCCACGCTGTCGCTGTCCCCTCCAGCAGCCACCCCCTGCATCAAGGCCATCAGCCCCAGCGAGGGCTGGACCACGGGCGGTGCCACCGTCATCGTCATCGGGGACAACTTCTTCGATGGCCTCCAGGTGCTCTTCGGCACCGTGCTGGTGTGGAGCGAGGTAGGGGCAGGCCGCGGGTGGCGCGGGGACACCTCGGGGACGCCGCGGGCCGGGCTGAGGCCGTGTCCCCCCCGCAGCTCATCACCCCCCACGCCATCCGCGTGCAGACCCCCCCCCGCCACATCCCGGGGGTCGTGGAGGTGACGTTGTCCTACAAGGCCAAGCACTTCTGCAAGGGCGCCCCGGGACGCTTCGTCTACACTGGTGAGGGACGGGGACGGCTGGGGACAGCGGGGCTGGGGTGGGGACACCTAGGATTGGGATGGGGACAACCAGGAGTGGGATAGGGACCACTGGGATTGGGATAGAGACACCTGGGAGTGGGATGGGGACATTGGGACTGGGGAGGGGACATTTGGATTGGGATGGGGACACCTGGGAATGGGATGGGGACACCTGGGAATGGGATGGAGAGCACTGGGATTGGGATGGGAACCCGTGTGGTTGAGGTGGGGACGTTGGGATTGGGATGGGGATACCTGGGAATGGCATAGGGATATCCTGGAACTGGGATGGGGACATTGGGAATGGGATGGGGACGTTGGGATTGGGATGGGGATGCCCGGGAATGGGATAGGGACCACTGGGATTGGGATAGAGACATCTGGGACTGGGGTGGTGACCTTGGGACTGGGATGGGGACACCTGGGAATGAGGTAGAGACTGCTGGGACTGGGAAGGGGGCATTGGGACTGGGATGGGGACATTGGGACTGGGATGGGGACATCGGGACTGGAATGGAGAGCACTGGGATTGGGATGGGAACCCGCGTGGTTGAGGTGGGGACATTGGGAATGGGATGAGGAGATTGGGAATGACATGGGGACACCTGGGAATGAGATGGAGAGCACTGGGATTGGAATGGGAACCCCCAGGGCTGAGATGGATGGGAACATCGGGATTGAGATGGGAACATCGGGATTGAGATGGGAACATCGGGATTGAGATGGGGACATCAGGAATGGGATGGGGACATCAGGATTGGGATGGGGATAACTGGGAATGGGATGGGGACATTTGGATCGGGTCTGGGAATGGGGTGGGGACACTGGGATTGAAATGGTGACTCCTGGGATTGGGCTAGGGGTATCCTGGAATTGGGATATGGACATCGGGATTGGAATGAGTACACCCAGGATTGGGATGGAGACATCGGGATTGGGATGGGAACATCAGGAATGGGATGATGACACCTGGGAATGGGATAGGGATATCCTGGAATTGGGATGCGGACATCGGGATTGGAATGAGTACACCCAGGATTGGGATGGAGACATCAGGATTTGGGATGGGGACACCTGGGAATGGGATAGAGAGTCCTGAGATTGGGATAGAGACCTGGGAAGGGGACACATAACCCCATAAAGGGATGGAGACCCCTGAGATGAGGATGGAGACCACCTGGGACTGGGATGGAGAGCACGGTGAATGGGATTGGAGCAGTGGGATTGGGACGGGGACACCTGGGGCTGTGACACACACTCGTGGGATTGGGACACAAACGGCAGGAAAGGAGCACAGGCCCCCGGAAGGGGACAGAGCCCCTGTGACAGTGACACAGACAGCTGGGACAGTCCCCATCCCCCTGGGACAGTGTCCTAGCCCCCAGGACATGGTGACAGTGACAGTGACACCGCGGTGTCCCCTGTCCCCAGCCCTGAACGAGCCCACCATCGATTACGGCTTCCAGCGGCTGCAGAAGGTGATCCCGCGGCACCCCGGGGACCCCGAGCGCCTGCCCAAGGTAGGGGACAGCGACACCCCGGGGACAGCGACACCCCGGGGACAGGAGGGACACCCCGGGGATTCCCTGGCACTGCCCCAGGGGCAAAGGACAGGGAGGGGGTGACAGTTCTTGTGTCCCCCAGGTCTGGCAGGGCTTGGGGCAGGGAGGGGCAGGGGGCTTGGGGACACAATGGGGACACGGGGGGGACACTGGGGACACAGAATGGGGGAACAGGGGTGGTGACCAGGAGGGACACAGGAGGGGCTTTGGGGACACAGAATGGGGACATGGGGGGACCACGGTGGGGACAAAGGGGTGGTCATTGGGGGCACAGAATGGGGGGGGCAGGGGGACACTGGGGACACAAAATGGGGACACAGGGAGGCCATAGGGGGTGGGCTGGGGGTGCAGCACCCCCTGACCCCCCCGTCCCCTCCCCTGTCCCCTCGCTGTCCCCAGGAGGTGCTGCTGAAGCGCGCGGCTGACCTGGTGGAGGCGCTTTATGGGGTCCCCCACAGCAACCAGGTGTGCGGGGACACCCCTGGGACACCCCTGGGACCTCCCCAGGACTCCCCATCCTGGGACAACCCCTGGGACCCCCTTGGGGACACCCCTGGAACCCGCTCTGCCACACCTGGAGGGTCCCAGTCCCCTCCCCAACCCCCTCCTGGCCCGTGTGTGCCCCGGGAGGTGACACCAGCTGGGACAGTCCCAGCCACCCCTGGCCCACCCTGGGGTCACCCCGGGCTCTGTGGGTGGTGGGGTGACACCGAGGGTGACACCGAGGGGTGATGCCGTGGGGCACCGTCAAGGGGTGACAATGAGAGGTGACACTGAAGGGTGACACCAAGGGCTTACTCCGTGGGATGACACTGTGGGGTGACACTGCGGAATGGCACTGCGGGGTGGCATCGAGGGGTGACATCAAGAAGTTACTCTGCGGGGTGGCACCGTGCTGGAGGGTGACACTGTGAGGTGACACTACGAGGTGGCACTGCAGGATGCCACCCAGAGGTGCCACCAAGCAGTGCCACCCTCACTCGGTGACACACTGCCGTGTCCCCAGGACGTGCTGCTGAAGCGGGCGGCCGACGTGGCCGAGGCGCTCTACAGTGTCCCCAGGGCCCCCGCGCATGTCACTGTCCCCTCCTTCGGCGGGGGACAGCTCGGCCTCGCCATGGGCGACTCCCCGCAGGGCTCCGAACAAGGTGCGCGGTGGCCTCGGGGTGGCAGGAGGGGTTTTGTCCCCTCCCTGGCTGGTGCCACCTGTGGCTGTCCCCTCAGGGCTCCCCATAAGGTGTGCGGTGGCCTCGGGGTGGCGGGAGGGCTTTTGTCCCCTGTGCAGGCGGTGCCACCCGTCCCTGTCCCCTCAGGGCTCCCCATAAGGTGCGCAGTGTCCTCGGGGGGTTGTGTCCCCTGTGCAGGCGGTGCCACCCGCCCCTGTCCCCTCAGGGCTGTGACCAAGGTTCAAGGTGACCTCGGGGTGGCCTCGGGGTGGCGGGAGGGCTTTTGTCCCCTCGCCGGCGGGTGCCACCCATCCCTGTCCCCTCAGGGCTGTGACCAAGGTGCGCGGTGTCCCCGGGGTCGGGGGCTCCGGAGAGTCTTTGTCCCCTCGGCAGGCGGTGCCACCGTGTCGCTGTCCCCGCAGGGTTCTCGCGCAGCCCCGGGACGCCCCCGGCGCGGGGGTTCGGCCCCCCGGGCTCGGCCCCCCAGCAGGGCTTTGCCGGGGCCACCGGGGGCTTCGGCGGGGCCACCATGGCCGGGCTGGGGGTCCCCGGGTCCCCTCCGAGCTTCCTGAACGGCTCCACAGCCACCTCCCCCTACGCCAGTGAGTGACACGTCTGGGGACATCCGTGGAGGGGGGACACGGGTTCATGGAGGGTGCCCAAAGCCGTGTGACAGCCCTGGGGACGTTCCTGAAGTCATCGCCCCAAAGGCATTGTGGGGTTCCTGGGGGTCCCCAGAGTCACGGGCTGGCCCTGTGGGATCCCCAAAGACATGTGACAACCCTGGAGTGTCCCCAAAGCCATCACTGAAGGCAGGAGAGGGAGCGGGGACATGGCCAGCTGAGGTGGGATAGTTTTGTCCCTGTCCTTGTCCCCATCCCTGTCCTGGCCCATCGTTGTCATTGTCCCTGTCTCTCTCACTGGTCCTGTCCCCATCCCTGTGCCTGTCCCTATCCTTGTCCCCATCCCTGTCCCACCGCCATCCTTGTCCCTGACTCTGCCTCTGTCCCTGTCCCCATCCCTATCCCTGTCCCCAACCCCATCCCTGTCCTTGTCCCTGTCTCTACCTCTCTCCCTGTCCCCATCCCTGGCCGTGTCCCCATCCCTGTCCTTGTCCTTGTCCCCATCCCCATCCCAGCTCCATCCCTGTCCTGTCCCCATCCCTGTCCCATTCCCACCCCTGCCCGTCCCCTCGCGGTGTCCCCTGCCCCCCTCCGAGCCGTGTGTGGCTGTCCCCTCAGTCCTGCCCGCCAGTCCCCCTCTGGGTGCCTCGTCCGTCGCTGTCACCTCGGGCCCGGGCACGGCCACCTCGCCCGGTGGCTTCTCCTTCTCTCCGGTGACGATGATCTCGGCCGTGAAGCAGAAGAGCGCCTTCGCCCCCGTGCTGCGGCCACAGGGGTCCCCCCCGCCCGCCTGCGCCAGCGCCCTGCAAGGTCAGGCTGTCCCCAAGGCCACCAAGGTCTCTGACACCCAGCCCCGGGTGGCCCCTGCCCCATGGAGGGTCCCCGGTGTCACCACGCTGCTGATGTCCTGTACCTGGGCGTGGTTGGGGCTGCCCTGTGCCACCCGTGTCCCTCTCTGTCCCCACGGTCCCCAGGGTCCCTGACATCTGTCCCCAGCCCCATGGAGGGTCCCCAGTGTCACTGTGCCCCTTGCACCTGTCTGGCTCTCTGGTCAGGGCTCTGCTCTGTGCCACCCTTGTCCCCATCCACCAGTGTCCCCAGAGTCCCCAAGGTCCATGACATCTGTCCCTGGGTGGCCCTGTCCCACAGAGGGACCTCGGTGTCACTGTAACCCTTGGACCTGCCCAATGTCCTGCCTGGAGCTGCCCTGTGCCACTCTGGGGCCTGTCCCCCGCGTCCCCAGTGTCCCCAACACCCAGCCCGAGTCCCCCTGCCCCACGGAGGGTCCCCGGTGTCACCACACTCCCTTCCTGATGTCCCTGCCCATGTGACGCCCATACCCGGGGTGTCCCGTGCCCCCCGCGTCCCTGTCCCGCTGTGTCCCCGTCCCGCTGTGTCCCCAGTGTCCCCTGGCTGACGCTGTCCCTGCCCTGCCCAGACCCAGCTTTCGAGGACTCGGACAAATTCCACGCTCCGGCGCGGCCGCTCCAGGGATTGGCCTATTCCTAAGGAAGGCGTGTCCAGAGGGGCTCCGGACCCCCCATCCCGCCGGGACAAGGACTGGGGACATCCCTGTCCCCTGTGCCCTCCCCTCAGAGCTGGGCGGAGCCGCCACGCGGAGCGGGATGAGGGGACCCGGCCCCCTGATGTCCCCACCCCTGGTGGCCCCGGCCTGGCCCGGCTGAGGGGGGACTTGGGGAAATCCTGGAATGAGCCAAAATTCCTGGGTTCGGCTTCGGGAAGAGGCAGAGAGAGCCGGGAATGGGGCAGAGGAGGGAGCGGGGTGGAGACGCCGGGATGGGCAGGAGGGGTGGGCCAGGATGGGAGGGATGATCCAAGGTGGGATGGATGATCCAAGGTGGGATGGAAGCTCTGGAAAAGGAAGGATGATCCAGGTGCAACGGGTGATCCAAGGTAGGATGGATGATCCAGGTGGGATGGAAACTCCAGGATGGGTTGGATGATCCAGGTGGGATGGATGCTCTGGGATGAGATGGATGTTCCAGGTTGGGATGCGTGATCCAAGGTGGGATGGATGATCCAGGGTGGGATAAGATGCTCCAAGGTTGGATGGATGTTCCAATATGGGATGGATGCTCCGGAAAAGGATGATCCGAGGTGGGATGGAACCTCCAGGATGGGTTGGGTGATCCAGGTGGGATGGATGATCCAAGATGGGATGGATGTTCCAAGGTGGAGTGGATGATTCAGGAGGGACAGATGATCCAGGATGGGATGAAAGCTCCGGAATAGGATGGATGATTCAAGGTGAGAGGGATTATCCAAGATGGGATGGATGCTCTGGAAAAGGAAGGATGATCCAAGGCAGGATGAATACTCCAGAATGGAAGGGATGTTCTAGGTTGGATGGAAGCTCGAAGGTGGGATGGAAGCTCTGGAAAAGGATGGATGATCCAAAGTGGGATGGATGACCCAAAGTGGGATGGATGCCCTGGAATAGGGTGGATATTGAGGGTTAGAGGGATGATCCAGGAGAAGATGGATGCTCCTGGGCAGGGGGGATGATCTGGAGTGGGATGGATGGATGGATGGATGGATGGATGATGGATGGATGGAGGATGGATGATGGATGGATGGATGATGGATGGATGGATGGATGATGGATGGATGGATGATGGATGGATGGATGGATGATGGATGGATGGATGATGGATGATGGATGGATGGATGGATGGATGGATGATGGATGGATGGATGATGGATGATGGATGGATGGATGATGGATGGATGGATGGATGGATGATGGAGCCATGGGTACTCCAAGGCAGGAGGGCTGATCTGGGGCAGGATGGACGTGCCCAGGAGAGATGGATACTCTAAGGTGGGACAGATGCTCCGGGTGGGAATATCCTGGATACCCCAGGACAGGACGGATGCTCCGGTGGGACCCGGCTCCTCCCGCCTTTCCTGGCTCTCTCCCCACTCCAATCCAGAGCCTCACCCACAATTCCAGAATCTGATCCCAGATCCCGGATCTCCGCCTGTCCGGGATGAGGATCCTGATGCCACCCGGGGTGTGGGGACACCGCGGTCCCTGTCCCCTGCCATTAATTATCGCCATTATTATCGATATTAATTATCAGATTTATTTTGACCACAGGGAGGGGGGCGGTCCCTGGGTGTCCCTGTCCCCTCCCCCAGCCGGGAATTTTGTACATAAAACGGGAAGAATTCCCAACATTCCCCTTTTCCTCCACTCGGGGGTCGCTCGTGTCCCTCCCCTCGTGTCTGTCCCCTCTCGGTGTCACCGCGTGTCCCCCCCACCCCGGGCTGGGGGGGGTGACCTTTGGGGACAATGTCCCCCCCTTGCGGAGGTGGCGCAGGGCGTGGCCGGGGGCCCGAGTGGGAATTAAAGACCTCGTGGAAAAGCTGCGACTCCCGGGATTTGTCACCCCCGGGATGGTGACACCGGTGTCACCCCGCTGTCCCCACCCCTTGGGGACACAGCGGGGATGTCCCCACGCCCAGCCCCGGCTCATTCCCAACGCTGGAATCCGGGAATGCTCCCGGGAGCTGCCCCAGCCCCGTGTCCCCCCCGCCCAGGCCACCCCCGGTCCCCTCCAGCTGCGGTGTCACCTCTTGTCACCTCCCCCCGCCCCCGCGCGCCGGGATGAGCGCAGGAGGAGCTGGAATTAATTGCGTTAATCAAGAAAGGTTAATGAGGAGGTGGCGGTGCCAGCGCGGGGGGGGGGGGCGGTGGCACAGCTGGCACCGGCACGGGGATGGCGACACGGGGCGGGGACACCGAGCGGCGACACGGGGCTGGCAGCGCGGCTGGGGACACCGCGTGACCCCCGTGGGGACAGCTGGTGACAGCCGTGGGGACGGGCCACGCGTGCTGGGGACGGGGGTGACACCGTGACCAGCCTGGGGTGGTGGCACCGTGAGTGGTGGGGACACGCACAGGTGTTGGTGACATGCAGAGGTGTTGGGGACACACGTGGCACATGTACGGGGACACTCACATGACACATGTTGGGGACACACACAGGTGTTGGGGACAGTCACAGGCGTTGGGGACACACAAGTGGCACATGCCATTGGGGCACTCCCAGGTGTTGGGGACATGTGATGGGGACACTCAATGGCACAGGTGTTGGGGACACACATGTGGCACTTCCCATGGGGACATTGAGAGGCGGTGAGTTCACGCCCAGGTGCTGGGGACATGAGGTGGGGACAGGCACGGGTGTTGGGGACACACAAGTGGCACAGGCGTTGGGGACAAGCTCAGGGCACGGGTTGTGGGGACACTCACAGGGCTTGGGGACACTCACATGGCGCAGGGCTTGGGGACATGCACCGATGTCCCTTCCCATTCCCGTGGGTGCCCTCGGCTTTGGCCTCCCCTAAATCCCAAATTTCTCCCAAATCCCGAATTTCCCCCAAATCCCCAGGTCCCAATCCTGGCTCTGCCGGCTTTGGGGTCACAGCTGATCCCGGGATTTGGGGCCAGGAAAAATGGGAAGGGATAAAGCCAAGAGGGAAAAGTAGGAATGGGATAAACCCAAAGGGGGAAAAATGGGAAAGGGATAAACACAAAGGGGGAAAAACTGGAATGGGGTCGGGTAAACCCAAAGAAGGAAAAACTGGAATGTGATAAACCCAAAAAGGGAAAAAACTGGAATGGGATAAACCCAAAGAAGGAAAAACTGGAATGGGATAAACCCAAAGAGGGCAAAGAGTGAATGGGGTCAGATAAACCCAAAGAAGGAAAAATGGGAACGGGATAAACACAAAGAGGGAGGAGCGGAAAGGAGGGGATGGGATCAGGGGGATATCAGGGAAAAGGGGATCCCAGATTCCAGATCCCATCCTGGTTTGGGTTGAGATCAGGGATCCCAGATCCCAATCCCATCCCAGTTTGGGTTGAGATCAGGGATCCCAGATCACAGATCCCCATCCCGGTTTGAGGCAGGATTGGGGATCCCAGATGTCGGATCCCATTCTGTTTGGGATGAGATAGGGATCCCAGATCCCATATCCCATCCTGGCTTGGGGCAGGATCAGGGATCCCAGATCCCATCCTGGTTTGGGGTGAGATCAGGGATCCCAGATCCTGGATCCCATCCTGGTCTGGGGCAGGATTGGGGATCCCAGATCCCATCCCGGTTTAGGGCAGGATCAGGGATCCCAGATTGTGGATCCCATCCTGGTTTGGGGTGAGATCAGGGATTCCAGATCCCAGATTGTGGATCCACATCCCAGTTTGGGCAGGATCGGGAATCCCAGATCCCGGAGCCCATCCTGATTTGGGAATCCCAGATCCCATCCCAGTTTGGGGTGAGATCAGGGATCCCGGATCCTGATTTGGGGCAGGATCTCCCGGGGCTGCTTTCTGGGAAAGGCCTGGGCTGGAAAGAATTCCCAAAAATAGCCGGGGGCGGGGCCATTCCCAGCTGTTCCCGCCGGGAATGCCAATCCCACAATGGGGGTGGGGAATCCAAATCCCCCATGGGACACAAAAAGGGGGTTGGGAATCCCAAATTCCCATCCCAGGGAAAACTGGGGAGGTGGGGATCCCAAAATTCCCTCCTTAGGGATCCCGGGGGGATTGAGGACCCCAAAAGCCCCTTGATGTCCCCAAAGTGGGGTTGGGGACCCGAAAATTCCCTGCTTGGGGACAATGAGGGAGTGGGAACCCCAAAATCCCTCTAAATGTCTCCCAGGGAGGGGTGAGGACCCCAAAATTCCTTTTCTGGGGACACTGAGGGAGTGGGGACACCAAAATCCCTCCCAATGTCCCCAAAAAGGAGGGTGAAGACCCCAAAATTCCTGCCTTGGGGACAGTGGGTGGGATTTGGGACCCCAAAATTCCTCTCAGGGCACAAAATGAGGGTTGGAGACCCCAAAATTCCCTTTCGGGGACACTGAGGGAGTGGGGACCCCAAAATTCCCTCTTGGGGACAATTTAGGGCTGTAGGGACCCCAAAATCCCTCCCGATGTCCCCAAAGGGTGACTGAGAACCCCAGACTTTGCATCTTGGGGACACTGAGGGTGTGGTGGCCCCAAAATTTCCTTCTGGGGACAACGGGGGAGTGGTGGGGACCCCAAAACCCCTCCTGATATCCCCAAAGAGGGGCTGAGGACCCAAAATTCCCTTTCTGGGGACACTGAGGGAGCGAGGACCCCAAAACTCCCACCTGGGGACAATGTGTGGCTGCAGTGTCCCCCAAATCCCCCCGATGTCCCCAAGGGGGGGGTGGCGCCGCAGCCCCGCCCCTCCCCCACCCCCGGGGCCGGGTCCCTTTAAGGGAGGCGGAGCCTTGGAGGGGGGAGGGGGGGAAATCCCGGGATTTTTTTTTTTTTTTTGGGAAGGGGGGGGATGCGGAGGGGTGGGGGAGGGGACGATGCTCCGCGTCTTCGTCCTGCGGGCCGAAAATGTCCTCACAGGCGACAGCGACATCAGCGACACCTACTGCTCCTCCACATTCCAAGGTGGGAAGCTCCAGAGGGAAAAAAAAACCCCGGGATTTGGGGTGATTTTGAGGGTTTTGGGAGAATTTCGGGGAGGTTCGGCCACGCCCGGCTCGGTCCTAAAAGTTGGGATGTGGCTGGGAGAGCGCGGGTCCCCCCTGTCCCCGTTGTCACCGCCACCCCTTGGGTGACCCCTCCCCATTCCAAAGTGTGAAGCTCCAGAGGGGGAAATAATCGGGATTTAGGGGAATTTTGGGGGGTTTTGGGGGGATTTTGGCGGCCCTAAGTGTTGGGATGGGGTTGGAAGCGCCGCCGGACCCCGCTGTCCCCGCTGTCGCCGCCGCCCCTTTGGTGTCCCCTTCCCATTCCAGCGTGAGAAGCTCCAGAGGGGCAAAAAAAACCCAAAATTCTTTTTTTGGCTAAATTTGAGGGAATTTTGTCCCGGGAATCTGGGATGTGGCTGGAGGAGCCGCGGCTCCTCGCTGTCCGCGTTGTCGCCGCCCCCTCTTTGGTGTCGCCACCCCGCTGGTGGCACTTGGGGACCCCCCTAAAGCCACCCCCGGTCCCCGCGCGGTGCCGGCGCCGCGGTTATTTTGGGATTTTCCGCAGGGCGGGGGAGGGGACGATCCCAAATTTGGGAATTGTCTCTTCCAGGGGTCCCTTCCCGCGGTCCTTTCCCACTGGGGACAAAAGTGACATTGAGGGGACAAAGGACAAAGTGACGTCACGGGTTGGTTGGTTGGGATTTTTTTTTTTTTAATTGGAAAAAAGCGTCTTTTTGGGATTTCCCGGGTGTTCCTGGATGAGGGAGCGTTCCTGGTTTTCCATGGAATTCTCCCGGTGTGGGTGTGGCATTCCCGGTGTTCCGCTCACCCGGAATTCCCAGGATTTGGGGTTTTGATGTTGCCGGGATTGCGGCATTCCCGAATCCCGGGGCTGGGCATCCTCAGGCCTTGTAGGATCCAGGAATTCCCAGGGATTCATTGCCCATCCCTGGGGTTCCCAGCAATCCCAAATCCCAGTCCTGGGATATCCTTGGGGTTTCCAGAATTCCCGGGTCCTGATGTTTTGATTTCTCATCCCTGGGAATTGTGGGATCCCTGAATCCCAGGGATTCATTCCCTATCCCTGAGCTTCCCAGCATTCCCAAATCCCAGCGTTTGGGGGATCCCTGGGGCTCCCAGTATTCCCAAATCCAGGGGTTTGAGGGATCCTTGGGGTTCCCAGCATTCCCAAATCCCTGTGCCAGGTTATCCCTGGGGTTTTGAGAATTCCTGACCTCCAAATGATTTAATTCCCCCATCCCTGGCAATTGCAGGATCCCCAAATCCCAGGGATTTATTTCCCATCCTTGGGCTTTCTAACATTCCCAAATCCCAAGATTTTATTCCTGGTCCCTGGGGTTTCCAGCATTCCTGAATTCCCAAGGATTTTATTCCCCATCCCTGGGAATTGCAGCACTCCCAATTCCTGGTGCTGGGTCATCCTCAAGCCTTGGAGCATCCCTGAATCCCAGGGATTCATTCCCCATTTATGGGGTTCCCAGTATTCCCAAATCCCAGTGCCAGGTTGTCCCTGGGCTTTCCAGAATTCCTGAATTTCCAACGATTAAATTCCTGAATTTTCATTGATTAAATTCCCCATCCCTGGGATTCCCAGCATCCCCAAATCCCGAGGTTTCACCATCGCTGATATTCCCAGCATTCCTGGCTCCCAAGGATTTCATTTCCCACCTCTAATTCCTGGGATCCGGTGATTGATTTCCCCATCCCTGGGGAAATTGGGAATTGCAGCATTCCCAGATTCCTGTGCTGGGTCATCCTCAGGCTGTGGAGCATCCCTGAATCGCAGGGATTTATTCCCCATCCCTGGTGTTCCCAGCATTCCCAAATCCCCGTGTTCGCCCATCCCTGGGAATTGCAGCCTCCCTGAATCCCGGGGATTTAATCCCAACTCCCGCCCTCCCCATCTCCCCCCAATCCCAGCTCTCCTTCCCACGATCCCGGTTTTTTCCCAGCCCCTCCAGGGGCGTTCCCGTGCCGGGAAGGGCCGGACCGGGAAAAGGGGGTGGGAATGGGATCAGGGAGCGGATCCTTATCCCGGCTTTCCCGACCCCGGCTTTCCCGATCCCGGTTTTCCCGATCCCGGCCATGCTCCGCTGCCTGCTCCAAAGGGCTTCCCAACTTCCCAGCCTGGAAAAGCGGGATAAACAAATCGATCCCGTGGCCAGCCTGACATTCCGAGGTGAGGGAATCCCGGTTTTTGGGTTTTTTTGGGGAAAGAAGGGAGGGTTTGGAATGTTTTTAGCTGCTTTGGAAGCAGCTCCCAGGGAAGTTTGGGATCTGGGAAGCTCCTAAATCCTTGGAAAATCCTTTCCTTTGCACCTTTTATCCCCTTGATCCCAAAGTTTTTAAATCCACGCTGGATTATCCCTGGGAATTCCATCCCTTTAAATCCCTGAATTCTGCACTGGGATGGATGTGAATAATCCCACACGGAGCAGGGGTTATCCCATTCCCGAGGGATGGATTTCCTGGGAAAACGGAGGGGTTCGCACTCACAAAATTCCCGCTGGAGGACGGTGCTGCCCTGGCATTTTCCTGGAGCTCAAAAAAATGGGAAGAAATCCCATTTTAAACAAAAATTAGGGAAAAGGACGAGCGGCTCCCGGTCCAGGTTTTCCATTTGGAATGGGGGTGCTGCCGATCCCATTCCCACCGGGATCCCTCTGGAGAATCCTGGGAGCTCCATCTTCAAGCAAATCCCGATCCAGGGCAATTCCAGGGCTCTGAATCCCGGGAAAAATCAGGAACGAGATGGGAATGAATCTCTGGATGAGGACAAACAGCAGGATGAGTTTTCCATATTCCCAGAGCCGGGAAGTTCGGCTCTTCCCCAATCCCAAATAGGGAAGGAGCGGCTGCACGGTGCGAATAGAGCGGAAAACCGGGAATATTTGGAATATCCCGGCGTCTCCCGGGATTTGAGTCACCTCCATTGTTTGGCCTTTTCCTTTTCCTCTTCCCGCGGGGGTCCCTCCCTTGGGATGCGGCGACATTCCAGGAGGGATGAGGGGGGCGTGGCTTTGGGAAGGGGGTGGATGCATTTCCAGGATGGGGAATGTCTGCGGGAGAATCCCGGGATTCCCACCTTCGGTTTTTAGGGGATCCTGGGGAAACTGAGGCACAATCCCGAGATTGGGAATGTTTGGGATCTCCTGTGGCTCTTCCCACCTCGAATTCCCTTGGAATTGGAAACCTTTGGATGCTCCTGGGGAAACTGAGGCACAGCAAGGAGGGGGTTCCATGGGATTTTCCAGCGCATTTTCCAACATGGAAGGGTTGGGGATCCAAGTGGGATCCTGGATCCAATTTCTACATTCCCAGCTCTGCTTGGGAACAGGGAATGGGGCTGGATCCTGATCCTGGGGATTGTGGGAATTTCTGGAAGCTCAGTCCTAGCTGGGAGGAGAGAATGGGATCCAATCCTGGCCCTGGGAATTTCTGGAAGTTCAACTCCACCTGGGATCAGGGATTGGGATCCAATCCTGCTCCTGGGAATTTCTGGAATTTCAGCTCCACCTGGGATCGGGGAATGGAGCCTGATCCTGATTCTGGGAATTCTGGGAATGCCTGGAAGCTCAGCCCCAGCTGAGATCAGAGTTTCATTCAGGGATCCTGATCCTTGGGATGCTCCTGATCTTTGGGAAGCTCCCAAACCCTGGGAAGATCCCAATCCCGGTTTTTCGCCTTCCAGGTGTCAAGAAGAGGACAAAGGTCATCAAGAACAATGTGAATCCTGTCTGGAATGAGGTGAGAATTCCCAGTCCCTGGATTTATCCCTGTTCCCAGAAAACATCCCCGAGTCCAGGTGATTCCCTGGGGCTTCTGCCCCATGGAAATTTTGGGATCGTTCCCTTTCTGTTCCAGAATTCCAGGCAGAATTCCAATCTCTTCCCCTTCCATCAAGGTCTTATCCAGTCTTGGCGTGAATGTTTCAAGGAATTTCTATGGAATGGGAATTTTTCCAGCACCTTTTCCCTTCCAACGTTGTCCTTGTGCTCCCATGGGCCAAAATTCCAAAAAAAAAAAAAGGGAATTGGTGGGAAAAAGGGCACAGATTTGGGGCTGGAGCAGCTCCCAGGATTTGCTCCTTCCTGGTAATCCATGGCCAAGGAAAACTTTTTCCCAAGGCAACTTCTCCTGGTGGATTTGCTGGAAAATTTGGCTTTGGGAATGCTGTGATTCTGAGGGGGTTTGGGATTTGGGTTCTCCACTTGCAGATGCTGATCCCAGCCTCTCCCTCCTCTTTTGTCCAGGGATTTGAGTGGGATCTGAAGGGAATTCCGCTGGATCCCGATGCCGAGCTCACCGTGGTGGTCAAGGACCATGAAACTGTGGGAAGAAACAGGTGGGAAAAATTTTGGAGCCGGACAGGGCCCCTTCTCCCTTTTCCCATTCCCGGGATTCAACCAGCTCTTCCCAGACTCCGCGGATTCCCGCTGTGGGATGGCTGTGGGAGGCTGGAGCCACATTTTTGGGCTGCTTCGCTCGGAATCCGGGGGAAATTCCAGCGTTGGAAGGTCGGGAATACACAGGGGGTGGTTGTTTGGGGACAGACACTTCGGACAGTTGGCCAGGATTTGGGAAACGCTGCCAAGATCACTCCCAAGGAGCCGGCAGTGCCGGGAACGGCGACGGGAGCGGAGCCTCCCGTTTCCTTCCTCTGGCTGATCCCGGTGCTCCCCCATTCCAGGGGTTCCCTGTGGATCGGGGGCTCCTGCTGGGTGAGGAACGAGGGGATTCCGGTGATTCCCGGCCTTTCCCGGCTCTGTGGGGTGGGTGAGCTGCTTGAAAAAAGGAAAAAATAAAGGAAGGGATTTATTTTTAGGGGTAAGAGGTTGGGAATGCGGCCCGGGGCAGGAAGGATCTTGATTCCAGAGCTGGAGCTGAGGCTGGAATTGCTGCTGGGCTGAAATCCAAGGGGGCTGGAATTTGGGGCCGCTCCAACTCCTGGGTGCCCATAAATAGCCACGGGAAAATGGGAGGAGGGTCCTGGATCCCGGAGCAGGAAGATTCCGGCTGACACCTCCCAGGCTGCTCCAAGCCCCATCCCAGCCTGGCCTTGGGCACTGCCAGGGATGCAGGGACAGCCACAGCAAATCTGGCAATTCCAGCCCAGCCCCTGCCCACCCTCCCAGCCAGCAATTCCTTGCCAAGATCCCAGCCCAATCTCCCCTTGGCCAGTGGCAGCCATTCCCTGTGTCCTGTCCCTCTGTCCCTTGTCCCCAGTCCCTCTGCAGCTCTCCTGGAGCCCCTGCAGGGACTCTGAGCATTGCCTGGATTTTTCCCTTCTCCAGGGGAACATTCCCAGCTCTCCCAGCCTGGCTCCATCTCCGGAGCCTCCTCTGGACTCCCATCCCTGACTCTGGAATGGTTTGGATGCCCTTGGAGCAGCCCTGAGCCCTCTCCTTGTTCCCCGCAGGTTTTTGGGAGAATGCCGTGTGCCGCTCCGGGATGTTCTGGGCAATCCCAGCCTGGCGGCCTCGTTCAACCTCCCCCTGCTGGACTCGCGCAAGGAGAGCACCGGGGTGAGTGCCCAGCTCCCAGTTTGGGGCCAGTTTGGGCTCCCAGTTTGGGGCCAGTATGAGCCATAGCATGGCCAGTTTGGGTTCTCATTTTGGGACCAGTTGGGGCTCCCAGTTTGGGACCAGTGTAAGCCATGGCATGGCCAACTGGGGCTCCCAGTTTGGGACCAGTTGGGGCTTCCAATCTGGGACCAGTACAAATCATGGCAGGGTCAGGAATCCTCCCAGTTTGGGACCAATTGGGGTTCCCAGTTTGGGACCAGTACAAGTCATGACATAGTCAGTTTGGGCTCCCAGTTTGGGACCAGTATAAGCCATGGCATGGCCAACTGGGGCTCCCAGTTTGAGACAAGTAGAAGCCATAGCATGGCCAGAGCGGCTCCCAGTTTGAGGCCAGCTGGGGCTCCCAGTTTGGGACCAGTCTGACCAATGTCCCTCCCAGTGGCAGCTCCCAGTTTGAGACTAGTCTGAATCTCTTCCCTCCCAGTTTAATCCCATTCTGAGCCAGATCCCTCCCAGTCAGATCCCAGTTTGAGTCCTGTCCCTCCCAGTCTGATCCCAGTTTGAGTCCTGTCCCTCCCAGTTTGATCCCAGTTTGAGTCCTGTCCCTCCCAGTCTGATCCCAGTTTGAGTCCTGTCCTTCCCAGTTGAAGCTCCCAGTTTTGACACCAGTCTGAATCCCTTCCCTCCCAGTTTGATCCCAGTTCTCCCATCCTGGCCTCTCTGACACTCATTCCCTGTTTTCCAGGCTTCCCTGTTCCTGCAGGTGTCCTACATCCCCCCTCCGGGTGCTGTCCCGCTTTTCCCACCTCCAGCCCCTCCAGAGCCGGCCCCGGCTGCAGCCGAGCTGGACACGGTCACCGGTAACCACAACCCCTCCCCATCCCGGTTTTTGGAATCCAAACCCATTCCAAAATCCCACGTTTCCCTTCTTCCGCTGGGCAGAGACGGCCGGAGAGGAGGACACGGAAGATCCGGAGGCCACGGCGGACACGGAGCCCTCAGCGTCTTCAGGAGCACCGGGCTCAGAGCCGCCCACATTCCCAAGGAAACCATCTGGGAATCACATCCAGGGGGTGAAGAGGAGGAGGAGGAGCTCTCCCAAAAAACCTTTATCCAACAAACCACAGGATTTCCAGGTGGGATGAGCTGTTCCCATAAAATGCTGCAGGTTGTCCTGGTGATTCCTTGTCCTCCATCCCATGGAATGATCCTTGTGATTCCCCATCCTCCATCCCATGGAATGATCCTGGTGATTCCCTGTCCTCCATCCCATGGAATGATCCTGGTGATTGCCTGTCCTCCATCCCATGGGATCATCCCAGTGATTCCATGTCCCCCATCCCATCCCATCCCATCCCATCCCATCCCATCCCATCCCATCCCATCCCATCCCATCCCAGATCCTGGTGATTCCCTGTCCTCCAGCGCATAGGATGATCCTGGTGATTCTCATCCTGGTGATTCCTCATTCTTCATCCCTAGAGATGATCCCAGTGATTCTCTGTCTTCCATCCCCTGGGATGATCCCGGTGATTCCCATCCTGCTGATTCCCTGTCCTCCATTTCATCCCAGATCCGGGTGAGGGTCATCGAGGCCCGGCAGCTTCCTGGGATCCAGATCCGGCCGGTGGTGAAGGTGACGGTGGCCGGACAAACCCGGAGAACGCGGATCCGGAAAGGCAACAGCCCCTTCTTCGATGAGGTCAGCGGGAATTCCCACTCCAGTGATTCCTGGGAGAGGCTGGGAAGTGGGAATGCCCTCTGAGGGGAAAACTGGGATAATGCCTCATCTTCATCCTGGTTTTCCACAGACTTTTTTCTTCAACGTCTTCGAGTCCCCATCGGAGCTGTTCGATGCTCCTATTTTCCTCACAGTGAGTGCTGGGAAAACCTGGAATTCTCCCCTTCCCAGGGAAACCCTTCCCTCTTCCCCACGAGCCTCCATCCCAGCAGGGTTTGGGTTGGATCACCCATTTTACCTCATTTTCAGGTCGTGGATTCTCGATCGTTCCGCACGGATTCAGTGATCGGGGAATTCCGGGTAAGATCCCATCCCTTTTTCCCAGCGTTTCCTGTTCTGGATGAACTCTGGAATCTTCTTTTCCTTTAATCCCGCAGATGGATGTGGAGACCGTTTACTCCGAGCCAAGTGAGCCTTGGGAAATTCCTTTGGTTTTTTTTGGGAAATGCGCCCACACATCCCAGTTCTTCCATAGAGGAACCCCAAATCCATGACCATGGAATCCTGGAATGGTTTGGGTGGGAAGGGACCTTAAGGATCATCCAGTCCCATCCAGGGAAAAATTCCACCATCCCAGGTGGATCCAAGTCCATCCAACCTGGCCTTGAACTTCCAGGGATGGAGCATCCACATCTTCTCCGGGAATTCTGTTCCAAAGACCCCTCCCTCTTCCCTGGTCCCTTCCTGGGAAAGGAACGCAAATATTCTCTTATCCCATTCCATGATTTTCATTTGAACCCCACCCAGGAGCATTCCTGACCTCCCTGCACGTCCAAGGAGTAATTCCCAGTTTTCCATATTTTCCTGCAGAACACGCTTTCCGAAGGAAGTGGCTGCTCCTCTCGGATCCGGAGGATTTTTCCGCAGGAGCCAAGGGCTACCTGAAGGTCAGCGCCTGCGTGCTGGGGCCTGGAGATGAAGCTCCCGTGAGTATTCCTGCTGGGAATGGGGGGACATTCCAGCTCTGGGATATTCCGGCCCTGGGATATTCCAGCTCTAGGATATTCTGGCCAATTTGCAGGGAAGCCATGCTTGGATTTTCCTCTGTTTTGGGGGAAAAGTGCTACATTTTCTCATGGAATCCTGGAATGGGTTGGGTTGGATGTTAAATCCCATCCCTTTCCAGCTTAGAGGCACCTGCCACTGTCCCAGGTGGCTCCAAGCCCCAATGTCCAACCTGGCCTTGGACACTGCCAGGGATGCAGGGGCAGCCACAGCAAATCTGGGAATTCCAGCCCAGCCCCTGCCCACCCTCCCAGCCAGCAATTCCTTGCCAAGATCCCAGCCCAATCTCCCCTTGGCCAGTGGCAGCCATTCCCTGTGTCCTGTCCCTCTGTCCCTTGTCCCCAGTCCCTCTGCAGCTCTCCTGGAGCCCCTGCAGGGACTCTGAGCATTGCCTGGATTTTTCCTTCTCCAGGGGAACATTCCCAGCTCTCCCAGAGCAGAGGGGCTCCAGAATCCTGGAATGGTTTGGGTTTGGAGGAGACCTTAAATCCCACCCCATCCATGTTCAGGGACACCTCCCACTATCCCAAGTTACTCCAAACCCATCCAGCCTCACCTTGGACACTCCCAGGGATGGCAAATCCACCCAGCCTCTCTCTTTTGGGATTTTCCTGCTCATTCCCCAATCCGGGGTGACTTTTCCTGTCATCCTCTTCCCACAGCTGGAGAAGAAGGAGGTGGCCGAGGACAAGGAGGACATCGAGGCCAATCTGCTGCGCCCCACCGGGGTCACCCTCAGGGGGGCCCAGTTCTGCCTCAAGATCTTCAAAGCTGAGGATTTGCCCCAGAGTAGGTTTTTCCTTCACATTCCTCGGAATCGCAACATTCCGGGCAGGAATTAGGGCCCGGAGAAGGGAATGGTCCATATTGTAATCCAAGGATATTGGGCAGTTTTATGGGAGAGGAGTTTCTTACTGGTCTGAACTGGTTTTATCCCCCTGCTTTTCCCGCCTGGAGAGTGTCTCCTCCATGGGAATGCTCATCCTGCTGGTGGGACAGCTGGGACCCTCTGGATGCTGTGGACTTCCATGGATTTTGGCATCTCCCTCTTTTCCCAGTGGATGATGCCGTCATGGACAACGTCCGGCAGATCTTTGGCTTCGAGAGCAACAAGAAGAACCTGGTGGATCCCTTTGTGGAAGTCAGCTTTGCCGGGAAAACGGTCAGTGGAGCGGGATCCTCTGGGATTCCAGGAATGGCTGCTTTTCTGGGACAACACCAACTTTTCCCTCTTTCCATCCCTCCCTTCCAGCTCTACTCCCGGATCCTGGAGAAGAACGCCAACCCCCAGTGGAACCAGTGCCTGACGCTGCCGGCAATGGTGAGCACTGGTGTCCCCACGGTCCCCTCCCGGTGTCCCCAGCATCACTCACCCTCTTCCCGTATCCCTTTTCCCAGTTCCCTTCCATGTGCGAGCGGATGAGGATCCGTGTGACCGACTGGTGAGCGGGAAGGGCATTCCCACTGGAGTGGCGGGATGGATGTGGGGACATCCCCCCCACCACAGTCCCCAGAGTGACAATGCCACCTCACAGGGATCGTCTGACGCACAATGACGTCATCGGCACCGCTTTCCTCGGAATGTCCAAGATTTCGGCCCCCGGTGGGGAGCTGGAGGGTAAGGGCGGGAAGCAGGCCGGGATTTGGGATGCATGGCCTTGGAGGAGCTGCATGGCGTGGCTGGAGGTTGGTGGTGGCTTTGGGGGTGTCACAGCTGTCACCATCCCTGCCTGGGGACACAGGATGGGGTCCTGCGGTCACTTTGAGCTGTGCCCCATTTCCAGATTGGATCCATCCCATCTGGATTTAGGATTTGGTGGATTCTTGGGAATGGGGGAAGGAAGTTGTAGGTCCATGGTGTGGTTGGAGGTTGGTGGTGGCTTTAGGAGTGTCACAGCTGTCACTGCCCCTGCCTGGGTACACAGGATGGTGTCCTGGGGTTGCTCCAAGCTCTGCCCCATTTCTGGATGGATCCAACCCCTCTGGATTTAGGATTTGGTGGATTCTTGGGATTTGGTGGATTCATGGGAAGGGGGGATGGAGGCTGCAGGTCCATGGTGTGCTGGAGGTTGGTGACACGTGGTGGTGGTGGCACCGCTGCTGGCAGCCCATCCCCTCTGAGGTGTCCGGCCCACTGAGGTGAAATTTAGGGGCTGTCACAGGGTGGGAATTCCCATCCAGCCCATGCTGTTCCAAATCCAGGGAATTTTCTGAAGGTAAGGACCCCCAGGCATGGCAGGGTTCAGCCGGATGTCACTGTCACTGGTGCATGTGGGAGGGCAGGAATTTGGGACATGGCTTTGGACCTGCTGAGGGCTTGGAGCTTCCACTGGCATGAGCTTTTCCTGCTGCCAGCGCTTCCGTGGAATCCGCGATCCCAGTGGGAATTCTGCACGTGGCTTTGTGATCTGCCTGTGAGCTGTAGGGACATGGGATGGCCACGTTGGAAAAAGTTTGGAGCATGCTGGGATAGTGGGATGTGTCCCTACCTATGGAATAGGATGAGCTTTAAGGTTTTTCCAAGCCATTCTGTGATTCCATGGATCAGAACACAATCCAGAGGCTCCACCTGTGTCCCACCCCCGGCACTGTCCAGTCCCCTCTTCCCAATCCCAACACAGATCCTGGGATGGGCTGGAGAGAGACAGAGAGAGAGAGGGAGGGAGGATGGGAATGGTGGGATCCCACTGGCATCTGCTTGATCCCATGGAAATGCCTGGGAATGCAACTCAGGGATGCTCTAATCTTGCTCCACCCCAATCCCACAGCCTCTGGAATTGTCCAAGGCCAGGTTGGACAAGGCTCAAAATGATCTGGGATCGTGGGAAGTGTCCCTGGATGCACCTGGATGGGCTTTAAGGTCCTTTCCCACCCCAACCATTCCATGATTCCATGATTCTCTAATTCCTGGATTCCATGACTCCATAATTCCTTGACTCCATGATTCCATGAAAAACCTCTCCCTTTCTCTCTCTGTCTCTCCGCACTAAAACCCGTGGGAATCTCCCCCCTAGTTCCATCTCCATCCCTTTTCCATGCTCCTCTTCCAACCTTTCCAACCTCTCTCCCTCTCTTTGTGCCTCAGATGAGTTTCCTGCTCCTGTGAAGCCTCTGAAACCCTCGGACCGTACGTTCCCAGTAACATCCCAGTTTACCAGCACCTCCCGGGACTGGTTTTACTGGTTCCACTCTCTGGACTGGGGGAGGATCAGCTGGGATGAGTTGGGCACCTTGGGAAAAGGGATTTGCTCTGGTGTGACCCTTTGGGGATTCCTGAGATGCTGTTGTGTTGGGAATGTGGACCCAGCAGGCACACAGAACTCAGGGCAGGATTCCCACTCAAAATTCCATAAAAACAAGTGGTTCTCCTCATGGAATCACAGGATTGGAAAATTCCTCTGATCCATTGGCTCTCAAGGCCACCCCGTATCCGTGTCTCCAAGTGCCACATCCTCAGGGATATTCAGTCCCTCCAGGGATGGGGACAGCCCTTTCCAGGAAGGAATTTCCCGAAAATCCAACCTAAACCTCCTTGGCACATCCTGAGGCTCTTTCCTCTCTCCTGTTGCTCTTACTCTTGTCTGACCCCTGTCTGACCTCGCCCTTTTCCATGGGGACATTTCCTGGAATTGGGAATTCCCAGGACTCAGCACCACACCTTCCATATTTTTCTCCTGCTCTAAGGTGAGGTAATGGGATTCAAAATGGGTGGAAATTCCAGGATTTTGGTAGCCTTCAGCTGTGTGATCCCTGTGATCCTACAGTGAGCGTGACGTTCTCAAGGTGCCTTCAGGAATCCCTAATCCCTCTTTTCCCTGCCATTCCCAGTGGATGACGGGCTGGGATTCCTGCCGACCTTTGGGCCCTGCTACATCAACCTCTACGGCAGCCCCCGGGAATTCACCGGCTTTCCCGATCCCTACGAGACCCTCAATTTGGGAAAGGTGACATCGGCTGCTTCCCAGCGCATCCCAAAATAACCTCCGGCTCCTCTTTTCCCAAAAAAAGCTGCTTCTAACCCAACCTGGCTTTGTCATCAGGAGCCTGCTCTACGTTTCCTGCTCCTGGCTATTCCTGCTAATGCCTCCCGATCCCGCTCTGCTCCCAAAATTCCACTTCGGAAACGCCGGCAGGAATTCTTTCCCTGATCCCGCTACTCCGCAATGAAGCTCCTTGGAAGCAAAGGCAGAGCTCAGCCTCGGGAAGGGAATTCTGGGTTCCTGACTCTTGTTCCTGGTCTATCCCAAGGGCGAGGGGGTGGCGTATCGGGGCCGGATCCTGGTGGAGCTGGAGACCAAACTGGTGGAGCACATGGAGCAGAAAGTGGAGGAGATTCCTGCCGATGACATCCTGAGGGTGGAGGTATTGGAATTTCTGGAAAATCTCTGGGATTGTGGGACACTAGGGAAGGGATGTAGGCCATGGGTGGGGGTTGTCCCATGGTCTGTGAGCTCCTGGAGGGGTCTCCTGCTGGATTTCCATCCCAAAGTATCTAGGTTGGCCCATCTGAGCTGGTCATCGTGAGCAGGGAAGTGTGGGATCATGGAATGGTTTGGTAGGAATGGACCTTGAAGTGGATTCTGTTCCATGGGCAGGGACAACTTCCCTGATTCCAGGTGGATCCAAGCCCCAATGGCCAACCTGGCCTTGGACACTGCCAGGGATCCAGGGATTCTCTGGGAATTCCAGCCCAGCCCCTGCCCACCCTCCCAGCCAGCAATTCCTTGCCAAGATCCCAGCCCAATCTCCCCTTGGCCAGTGGCAGCCATTCCCTGGGTCCTGTCCCTCTGTCCCTTGTCCCCAGTCCCTCTGCAGCTCTCCTGGAGCCCCTGCAGGCTCTGCAAGGGGCTCCAAGGTCTCCCATGACATTGTGGGAGATTTCCCTTCATTCCAGCTCTCTCAGATTTTCTCCTTTGGCTCTTTTTCCATGAGAAGTTGCAGCCTCCTCTTTCACCTGGTTTTCCTAAAGCTCCCCTAAGATTCCCATGCTGCAAAGTTTGTTATTCCCCTTGCAAGAAAATTCCCATCCTGGGATAAATGAGGTTGGAGCATCCCTCCAAGGTCATCCAGTCCAAGCTGTGACCGATGCCCACCTTGGCACTGAGTGCCACATCCAGGAATTCCTTGGACACCTCCAGGGATGGGGACTTCAAACTTCCCTGGGCACTTCCAAGGCCTGAGCACCCTTTCCATGAGGAAATCCTACTGATGTCCACCCTGAGGCTCCCCTGGCACAGCTGGAGGCCATTCCCTTCTATCCTGTTTTTTCCCTGGGATCAGATCCCAACTCCCACCTGGTTCCAACCTGTCAGGGAGTTGTTCAGAGCCAGAAGGACCTCTGGATCCTCCTTTTCTCTGGGATGAGTCCCTTCCTAGCTCCTTCAGCTTTTCCTGGTTCTCCAGCCCCTTCCCATCTCCCTCAGCTTTTCTTGGTTCTCCAGCCCCTTCCCATCTCCCTCAGCTTTTTTTTTGGTTCTCCAGCCCCTTCCCAGCTCCCTCAGCCCTTCCTCAAGGATTTACCCTCCAGCCTCTTCTGGCTCCACCTCCCGGAGATCATTGCCAGCATCCCCTCCATGTCCAATTCCCGCTTGTATTTCAGAAATACCTGCGCAGACGGAAATATTCCCTCTTTGCCGCCTTCTACTCGGCCACCATGCTCCAGGGCGTGGACGGCGCCATCCAGTTCGAGGTCAGCATCGGGAATTATGGCAACAAGTTCGACACCACCTGCCTGCCCCTGGCCTCCACCACCCAGTACAGCCGGGCTGTCTTTGATGGTGAGCATGGCACGGATTCTGTCCTTTGGGATGACCCAAACCCAGCTGGTGGAAGGGAACCCTGGAATTATGGAATGGTTTGGGATGGAACGGGCTTTAATTCCCTGCCCGTTCCAGCTCAGGGACTGCTATCCCAGGTGGATCCAAGCCCCAATGTCCAACCTGGCCTTGGGCACTGCCAGGGATCCAGGGGCAGCCACAGCTGCTCTGGGAATTCCAGCCCAGCCCCTGCCCACCCTCCCAGCCAGCAATTCCTTGCCAAGATCCCAGCCCAATCTCCCCTTGGCCAGTGGCAGCCATTCCCTGTGTCCTGTCCCTCTGTCCCTTGTCCCCAGTCCCTCTGCAGCTCTCCTGGACCCCCTTTAGGGACTCTGAGCATTCCCGGGATTTTTCCCTTCTCCAGGGGAACACTTCCAGCTCTCCCACAGCTGGGAGACTCCAGAATCACGGAATGGTTTGGGTTGGAAGTGACCTTAAATCCCATCTCATTCCCACCCCATCCATGTTCAGGGACACCTCCCACTGTCCCAGGTGGCTCCAAATCCCAATGTCCAACCTGGCCTTGGACACTTCCAGGGATACAGGGGAAGCCAGAAGTTGTGTCCAGGTGATCCTGCTGAAGGTGTCCCTGCTTGGACCAGACAACTCCAGAGGGTTGTTCCACCTCACCCATGGGGAATTTGTCTGGGAAGGAGCAGGGAAGCTGGGACCTCTCTCGTCTTCACGAGGTGGTTTTTGGGAGTACCTTTTTCTGGCCTTTCCCTGCCTTCCATCTCATCCCACCTGGAATGTTGAGCTGGTTTCTGGCCTCGCTGGTGGAGCCATGGAGTCAGATCCAGTTGGCTCTTGGTGGGATCTCAAGGATTTGGGGAACACCATTCCCACCTTTCTCCCAAATGCTTTCCGAGGCAAATTCCCATCCCAGTTGTGCTCTTCTCCCTTCATCCCTACTCCTGAGAGGTGTATCCCGTTATCCCAACACCCTGAGGTGATGCCGTTCTGTCCCCCAGGCTGTCACTACTATTACCTGCCCTGGGGGAACGTGAAGCCGGTGGTGGTGCTCTCCTCGTACTGGGAGGACATCGGCCACCGCATGGACGCCCAGAACCTCCTGCTCTACGGAGCCGAGCGGCTGGTGAGTGACCAGGGACACCCCTGAGGACATCCTGGGGACACCAGGAGGGGACAGAGGACACCTCTAGCTGGGGAGAGTCTGGTGACAGAGCCGTGTAGCCACTGGATGAGGAACTTCATGGAATCATGGAATGGGTTGGGTGGGAAGGGAACTTAAATCCCACCCAGTCTCACCCTGTTCCATGGGCAGGGACACCTCCCACTGTCCCAGGTGGATCCAAGCCCCAGTGTCCAACCTGGCCTTGGGCACTGCCAGGGATCCAGGGGCAGCCACAGCAAATCCGGGAATTCCAGCCCAGCCCCTGCCCATCCACCCAGCCAGGAATTCCTTGCCAAGATCCCAGCCCACTCTCCCCTTGGCCAGTGGCAGCCATTCCCTGTGTCCTGTCCCTCTGTCCCTTGTCCCCAGTCCCTCTGCAGCTCTCCTGGAGCCCCTTCAGGGACTCTGAGCATTCCCTGGATTTTTCCTTCTCCAGGGGAACATTCCCAGCTCTCCCAGAGCAGAGGGGCTCCAGAATCCTGGAATGATTTGGGTTTGGAGAAACCTTAAATTCCATCCTATCCATGGGCAGGGACACCTTCCATAATGTCGGTTGTTCCAAGCCTCATTCAACCTGGAGACAATTCCAGTGATCCAGGGGCTGTCTTCAGCTCCTGAGTGATTTCTGAGATTTCCCATTGGATTTCTCTGTTGGAGCTCCAAACATTTGGATGCAGATCCCTGGTGGGACCCAGAGTGAAATCTCTGATCCCTGAGAGTTTCCTCTTGCTGGGAATATCCTGGAAGCAGAATGGGGTTCCGGGTGGTTCCTCAGCTCCTGATCCCCACTTTTCCTGCAGGAGGCAAACCTGGAGAAGATCCACGTGGCTCTGAAATCCAACCACTCTCCGGTCGAGGTGGAGGCCCTGGGATCCCAACTGCTCGATGACGTCATTGCTGACTGCAGGTACTTCGGGAATTCAGGATGGGAAACTTTTCCTGATGTATCTTTTTGGTCTTGGAAGGGAACGCTGCCTCTGCCTCTCTTCTCCTTTTTTCTCCCCCCTTTTTTCTCCCCTCTTCCCCCTTTTCCCTCTCTTTCCCCATTTCTCCAAATTTTTTCCACTTTTTCCCCTTTTTTCCTTTCTATCCCTTTTTTGTTTGTTCCCTCCTTTTCCCCCACCTTTTTTCCTTGTTTCTATTTTCTGTCCCTCCTTTTCTGCCTTTTCCTCTCTTTTCCCCACTTTACCGACTTTCCTTTCATTCACTTTTCCCCTTTATTTCAGTTTTTCCTTTGCCCTCTTTTTACCCATCCCTCCTTTTCCCTTTTTTGCTTTCTTTTTTCCTTTTCCCCTTCCCCGTTTTTTCTATTTCTTTCTTTTCTCCTGTTTTCTTCCTCTTTCTGCCTTTTAATCTTTTTCCTTTTCTCCCCTTTTTCCCACTCCCCTTTCCTTTTTTTTTTGTTTTTCCCCTTTTTCCTTTTTTCCTCTTTTGCCCCCTTTTTTTCTCTTTTTGCCCTCTTTCCCCCTTTTTTTCCTTTTCCCCCCTTTTCTCCCTTGTTTCTTTTTCCCTTTTCCTCTCTTCCCCTTTTTCCATTTTTCTCTTTTTCCTGTTTTTTTTGCTTTTTTTGTCTTTTCCCCCCTTTTATTCCCTTCCCCCTTTCTCCTCTTTTTGCCTTCTCTCCCCTTTTTTTTTATTTTTTCACTTTTCACCTTCCCCCCCTCCTTTTCCCCCCCTTTTTTTTTATTTTTCCCCTCTTTTTCCACCTCTTCCCTGCACATTCCCCATCACTCCAAATCTTTATCCCTGGAAGTGTTCAAGGCCAGGCTGGACAAGGCTTGGAGCAATCTGGGATAGTGGAAAATCCCAAACCATTCCATAATTCCGTGTTCTCCCTATATACCTGCAAAAAAAAAAAAAAAAAGGGATTTACAGATCCCAATTCCCGAGGTGGGAATGTCGCATCCTTAAAAATCTGCTTCCAAACCACTCCATGGCTTAAAATAAATTTATCTTTCTCTCCATCTATTTTTTCCGGAGGAAATCCTGATTTGCGGCTCAGGAGCCGGGAGCAGGAAGTTAATTTATAGCAGCGGATCCATAAATCCTTGAATTTTACAGGAAAAACCTCCCAGTTTGGCAGCTGATCCATTTTTCCAGGAGCTTGGATAATGGATATTAAAATGTGTGTGTGGCTCATTCCCATCCTGATTCCAGGGGGAATTCTGGCTGTGGTTTGAAGCTCTTTTGTTCTTCCTGTTCCCAAATATCTTTGATGGCTTCTCAATTTCTTGGAAACTTGATGAAAATATGGAAAAAATATTTAAAAAGGCCAGAAAATCTCACAATTAGTGACCATTAATGACCTTTTATGATCATTAATGATCATTAATGATGACTGATGACCATTAATGATCTTTAGTGATCAGTAACAACCATTAATGAGTATTGATGATGATTGGTGACCATTAATCACCACTGGTGATGATTGGTGACCATTAGTGACCACTAATGACAATTAATGACCATTAATCACCATTAGTCATCATCAGTGACAATTAACAACCCTTAATGACCTTCAAGGTCCATCCCAATCCTACCCAATCCCTGATTCCCGCTTCCTGCAGCCTGAAGCTTCCTGATGTGCTGGGGAGGGCATCCAGCACCCACCTGGATCAGAACCTGTTCCGCTTCCGGAGCACCCACCTGGAGCAGATCCTGAAGGTGGCCCTGAGGCTCAAACATGAGAATTCCAGCCTTTCCCAAATCCTGGATCAGGCGGAGGATTGGCTGTGCCGGCTCCGGGCCATGGCGGAGGAGGTGACTCTTCCTGATTTTCCCATTGTGATTTTCGTGGGAAGTGGGGGTGATGTTGATGCCTGCTCCCAAATCCATGGGATTCTCCCACGGTGCCAGGTTTGGCTCCGATGGTTGAGGTTGGTGTTGCTCATGGATGAGTTGAGGTCAATTCATGGATAGGGAGCAGCCCTGGGAGAAGGGCTTGGAATGTTGGGGGGTGGGAAGCTCCATGTGCTCTGGGCTGATCCCACAGCAGGAAAAGGGGAAATTCTGCCCCGCTACCATGGAGACAGGATGGGAGAACTGGGAATGTTCCCTTGGAGAAGGGAAAAATCCAGGGAAACGTCACAGCACATTCCAGAGCCTAAAGTGGCTCCAGGAGAGCTGCAGAGGGACTGGGTACAAGGCCTGCAGGGACAGGACACAGGGAATGGCTGCCACTGGCCAAGGGGAGATTGGGCTGGGATCTTGGCAAGGAATTGCTGGCTGGGAGGGTGGGCAGGGGCTGGGCTGGAATTCCCAGATTGGCTGTGGCTGCCCCTGGATCCCTGGCAGTGCCCAAGGCCAGGTTGGACATTGGGGCTTGGAGCCACCTGGGATAAAATTCCTCCCACCCCAACCCATTCCATGATTTCATGATCCCATTCTGGGCTGTGCTGGTGGATTCCTCCTAATGGGATCCTATGGATTTGTGTTTTCCAGCCCCAGAACAGCCTTCCAGACATCGTCATCTGGATGCTCCAGGGGGACAAACGCGTGGCCTTCGCCCGCATCCCGGCCCACCAGGTCCTGTATTCCCGGAACATCTCCAACTGCTGCGGCCGGAACTGTGGGAAGCTCCAGACCATCTTCCTCAAGGTACCTTTGGAAGCCTGTCCAGGTGGATTCTTGATTTTCCAGTTTTTTCCCTAAAAATAATTGAAAATATGGAAAATCTAGCAGGGAAAACTCAAATCCCAACACAACTTTCAGCTCTGGTTTCATGGAACCATGGAAAGTTTTGGTCTGGGAGAGACCTTAAACACTTGTTTGTGTAACTGTCCCTCTCCCGGTCCTTGCCCCTGACCTTATCCATGTCCTTTTCCCTGTCCATGTCCCTGTCCCTGACCTGTGACCCTGTCCATGTCCCTGATCCTATCCCTGATCCTGTCCAGGATCACTGGAATTTTGAATCTCCACAAGGTCAGCTGGGGACACATTTTAGGGATGCCGATGGTGGCATTTGGATGATCCTGAAGGTCTTTTCCAACCTCAATTCCATGATCCCAAAGCGTTCCACCCACTCCTGACATTATCCCATGACTGCCCCATGTCCCACCTGCCCCATCTAGGGATCTTCATTCCCACCCTTCCAACCTCCCAGAATTCCTGTTAATCCCTTCCTGGGGGCCTTTTCCTTGGCAGTACCCACAGGAGGAGGTGATGGGGCCGCGGATCCCGGCGCAGATCCGGGTGCGGCTCTGGTTTGGATTGGCCGTGGATGAGAAGGAATTCAACCAATTCGCCGAGGGAAAACTCTCTGTCTTTGCTGAAACCGTGAGCATTCCCAAGGGATCCCCATCCCAGCAGGAAAAGGGGGTGGGCTAAACCTGAAACCTCATCATTCCCTAAAAACTGTGGGAAGGAGGAGCTGTTCCCACCAGCTCAGCCTGGAGTGCTGAGGGGAAAGTTGGGAATGAGTCATGGAGCTGTGTTGTCCCTTACAATGGGAAAATTGGGATGCTGTGGAATGGGTTGGGCTTTTCCCAGGAGGTCTGTCCCTCTGCAGGGATTATTCACGGGATTCTGTGGGATTATTCATGGAATTCTGTCATTCCAACCCCAAATCCCTCTTTATTTTTGTCTCTCCCAGTATGAGAACCAGACCAAGCTGGCGCTGGTGGGGAACTGGGGCACCACTGGCCTCACTTATCCCAAATATTCCGACGTCACCGGCCGGATCAAGCTTCCCAAGGACAGCTTCCGGCCTTCCGCAGGATGGACCTGGGCTGGGGATTGGTTTGTCTGCCCAGAAAAGACGTGAGTGGGGCTTTTCCGCTGGGAATTCCCGAGAATCCCAAAATCCGGTGGCAAAATCTCCGATGCCCCTGTAGTTCCTCACCTGTGTCCACAGAGGTGATTCCCCCTCATCCAAATCTTGGGATGCTCCAAAAGTGAGGAGCTTTGGGGTGAGGTTTTCATCCTGGTTTGGGTTTTTCCTGAGGAGGAATTTTGCTTGGAGATCTTTGGGAGCGCTGAGGATGGCACAGAAGGAAGGTGGGATGGAGAATCCCTGATTTTGGGTATTCCCGGGATTCAGGTTGTTGCATGACGTGGACGCTGGACACCTGAGCTTTGTGGAGGAGGTGTTTGAGAACCAGGTCCGGCTTCCTGGAGGGCAGTGGATCCACATGACCGATTCCTACACAGACGTGGTAAGGGAAAACTGGGAATTCTGGGAGCCGGGCTGGAATCCCAGGGGAAATTTAGGGATTAGTTTGGGTGAGAATTCCCTGTGTCCCACAGAATGGGGAGAAGGTCCTGCCCAAGGATGAGATTGAGTGTCCTCCAGGCTGGAAGTGGGAAGATGTGGAATGGGACACGGATCTCAACAGGGCTGTGGATGAGAAAGGTACCAAAGACGGAATTTTGGGATCTGGGATTTGGGAAGTTTGGGATTTCTTTCCATGGTCTGTGGATGAAAACATTCCCATGGCTGTGGGAACTGGATCAGGAGAAGGGATCAGGCTCTGGTGGAGGATCCTTTTCCCTTGTCTCTGCTTGGAGTGGTGGGATGAGAATTCCCAAAGGCAGTGCTGGGATAATCTGGGAAGATCCTGGTGGAAAAGAAATGAAAAACACTGGGCTGGAGAGTGCTGGGATGGTCCCAGGGGTTGGAATGGCTGGAGTGAGAGAGGGAAGAGTCCCCAGGATAGGATTTGGAGCCAAGGACACCACGGATCCATCCCTGAGCATTCCAGAGGGGTGGGTTGTGCCATAAGGAGGGAAATCCAACCGGGAAATTTTGCTGAATTCAGCCACACCTTCACTGTTGAAAATTCCTGGTGGGAGCCAAGGTGTGGGGGGAGGCTCTTCTCCCACCTCCACCAGGTATTCCCTTCTTCCCAAGGCTGGGAGTACGGGATCACGATCCCGCCGGAGCGCAAGCCCAAGGCCTGGGTGCCGGCGGAGAAGATGTTCCACACCCACCGGCGCCGGCGCTGGGTGCGGCTCCGCCGGCGCGACCTGGAGCACATGGAAGCCATGAGAAAGGTGGGATTGGCCAGGAAAAGGTGCCACTGGGTCGGGATATGGCCCTGCCCCTCCAGTGGGTGCCTGGCTTTGGCAGGATCTGCTTTTCCTTGGAGACTGAGGGGAGCTTGTCTTGGTTTCCAGTGGAAAACACCACATTCCCAGGGTGGAGAACATTCCGGAGGGATTGACTGGGATGTGGGGTGAGATGGGGACATCCAGGAAAGTCTGAGAGTGTGGGAATTGGGGGAGGGCCGGTGTCCCCAGCCTGTCGCTATCCCGCTTCCCTCTAGATGGTGCCATTGGACCGGGAATGCTGCTTCTGCTCCTCGGTCCTTCCCGCTGCTTCCCAAGGCCACTTGTCTCCCTTCCCAGAAAATTTTCGGGATAACTGTAGCCACTGTCACCCTACTTGCTGTGGGTGTCACTGGGAGAAAAACCTTCCAGACTTGGGGTGGATGATCCAGGGAGAAATTCCAGAGGCGGCAGAGCCATGGGAAGGGTCAGGATGATGGCAAAGGGAAAGCGGGATGGGAAACGGAGCTGCTGGAGCTCCACAGGCCTGGGCAGGATCTGGCCCCAGCCCGGCAATCCCGCTCCAAGTGGGATTCATCTCAGGGATTGCTGGAGAGCTGCATTCCCGGGGTGGTTCCAGCAGTGGTAATGGTTGGATTGGGATAATCCGGCTCCATCCTGGGAAGTGTCCAAGGCCAGGATGGACATTGGTTTGGAGCAACCTGAGATAGGGGATATGTCCCTGAACATGGATGGGGAGGAATAGGATGGGATTTAAGATCCCTTCCCACTCAAACCATTCCGGCATTCTGGAGCCAGGCTGGGAGATCTGGGAATGTTCCCCTGGAGAAGGGAAAATTCCAGGCAGAGCTCAGAGTCCCTGCAGGGGTTCCAGGAGAGCTGCAGAGGGACTGGGGACAAGGCCTGCAGGGACAGGACACAGGGAATGGCTGCCACTGGCCAAGGGGAGATTGGGCTGGGATCTTGGCAAGGAATTGCTGGCTGGGAGGGTGGGCAGGGGCTGGGCTGGAATTCCCAGATTTGCTGTGGCTGCCCCTGGATCCCTGGAAGTGTCCAGGTCCAGGCTGGAGGGGGCTTGGAGTACACTGGGATGGTCGGAAGTGTCCCTCAAAGTGGCTGAGCTATAAAGTCCCTTCCATCCCAAACTATTCCATGATTCCATGATAATCTCCAGGGTTTCCCAGCTGAAACCAAATGACCTCAGAGATCTTTCCCAACCGGAATATTCCTGTGATTCTCCGAACAATTCCATGACTCCATTCCATAATTCCAGTCTGGGGAAGACACAGGAAAAACCTGGGGTGGATCAACCATATCCAACAACATCCCAAAAAACCTAAATCCAGCTTTTGGGTTAGTCTGGGAAAACCTGATCCCTGTGATCCCTGTCTGGCAGCACAAGCAGGAGGATCTGGACGGGGATGGTTGGGAATACGCTTCCCTCTTCGGCTGGCGCTTCCACCTCCAGCAGCGCCGCTCCGACTCCTTCCGCCGGCGCCGCTGGAGACGCCGGATGGAGCCTCTGGAACGCACCGGCCCCGCCGCCGTCTTCGCCTTGGAAGGGGCTCTGGTAGGGAACAGCCTCTCCCATTCCCAAATTTCTGCTTGGGAATGTTGTTGGCCACTTGTTATCGGCTGCTTGTTGCCTGTTTTCCGTTATCCCATTATCCGCCCTGTTTGTTCCCTGCTTTTCCTCTTTGTTCCTGACTTTCTCCACACTCTGGATTTCCCAACACGCTGCTTTTCCAATGATTCCATGAGAGGCAAAGCAGCACAAAGCTCCTATTCTGTATTTTTATGGATTTTTTTCCTCTCCTGTTTGGCTTTTTTCCCCGTCTTTCCTTGCTCTGTCTTTCCCTCCAGTCCAAAGTTGATCCCTTTGGGATAAAAGTGGCTCTGTGGTGTTTTGCATGAGCTGTTCCCATCTCAGGGGACCCTGGCTGCCTCTCATCCCCAGTTCTCCCGGTGGGATTGTTCCTATTCCCCTTTTTCCCATGGGTTCCACAAACGGGAATTCTCAGGCTTGGAAATTGCTCCTTTTCCCACAAATATTCCAAGGCCAATGGGGAAATAGGAGAACACGGGGATCTCCAAGAGCTTTTCCAACCTAAATTTTAGGATTCTGGGGAACACCGGAAGGCCAGACTCCTCTTGGACACCCCAGAGAATTCCATCCCATGGGGAAACCTGGCTCTGGAGGTGATCCCAGCATTCCCGACTTTCTATTGTTTTCCTTGCAGGGAGGAGTGACGGACGACAAGAGCGACGATGGAAAATCTGATGGAAAGTCCGCATCCACCCTGAGTTTTGGAGTCAACAGACCCACAATCTCCTGCATTTTTGACTGTAAGAACCCCAGGGGAGCAGGAAAGGCATTTACCATCCCTTTCCCAAAAAAAGATGGAGAAATAAAGATGGAAAAAGGGTGGAGGGGAGGACGGTGCATATGGGAACATCCACAGGCTCCAGGATTGGAGCTCGGGATGTCCCGGGGGATTAAGCTGGGATTCTCTCAGATGGGAGATGAGGAATGATGGAATGACCCTGGGATCTTTTCCATGTTTCCTGTTCTTCTGGCAGCTGGGAACAGATTCCACCTGCGCTGTTACCTGTACCAGGCACGGGATCTCATGGCCATGGACAAGGACAGCTTCTCCGGTGAGTCCGGATCTGCACCGGGATGGAATTCTGGGAACAGAGGGGGACCATCCACGGGCCAGGACACCTCCCACTATCCCTGGTGGCTCCAAGCCCCAATGTCCAACCTGGCCTTGGGCACTGCCAGGGATCCAGGGACAGCCACAGCCAATCTGGGAATTCCAGCCCAGCCCCTGCCCACCCTCCCAGCCAGCAATTCCTTGCCAAGATCCCAGCCCAATCTCCCCTTGGCCAGTGGCAGCCATTCCCTGTGTCCTGTCCCTCTGTCCCTTGTCCCCAGTCCCTCTGCAGCTCTCCTGGAGCCCTTTCAGGCCTGGAATGGGCTCCAGGGAATCTCTGGAGCCTTTCATTCTCCATGCTGGATATGATGGACCACAGGGAGAAACTTCCATGGGATGTGCCCAGGGAAAATTCCAGAGGGTGACAGGATTTTATCGGGACCTTGGCACAGTCCGGCCCCTTCTTCTCCAGCATCCTCAGGAAATTCCTTGTTGGATTTGATCCAGTGGAAGGTTCCCAGCCCATGGGGTTTTATCCTTAAGGATGATCCGTAAGGTCCCTTCTGTCCCAAAACAGTCTGGGATTCCATGATTCCATAATTCCTTAGCATTCCCCTTCTCCTAGCTGCACAGGGGGGCAGCAGTCCCTGGGATTTGTGATTTAGGAAGGGTATTTTCATGGAAAAAAGTGAATTCAGGTGGAAAACAGGAGCTAGCCATTGTGGAGGAGTTTTCCGCATTCTGCTGCTCCACCCTTTCCCAGCATAACTCCAGGGATTTCTGAAATTCCCAGGATTGTGCTGGTGTGATTGGGACTTCCCACGCTGGGTTTTTTGGGATAAGAAAGAAGTCATAATAGGAGAAATCCTTTTATCCATGGGGTTTCCATGCTGGAGGTGCTTGGATGGTTGGATGCAGGTGGAACATCTCTTTGGAATGTGGTTGAGAGGGCAATGGAATGCCTGGAATTATCCCAGCAGCCAGAAGATTCCACATTCTCATCCCTGGAGGCTGGGCCATCCCAGCCAGGTATTCCCATTAAGGCTTTGGAGCTGGAAAAGTGGGAAAAGGGGATGTCACCTCCTCTGGATCAGAGCTCAGATAATGTGGAATGTCCCAAATCCCAGAAAAAGAATCCACTGGTGGGAGAGATCCAACATCCCTCCAGGGCTATCCCTGCTTGATTCCCATGAGAATTTACAGAAGGAATTGGGTGGGATTTCAACTCCACTTGGAACAACACATCCGGGAATGATGGGAAACAGGGTCAGTCCCAAAGCTGGGGAAGCAGCTGGACCGTGATCCCGAGGAATTCCTGCTTTTCCCAGTAGTTGGAATAATGTGATTTTTGGGAATAAACACCCCAGAGCATCCAAAAAAATTCCCCCAGTGCCTGCTCCCACCTGGAATTCCCACAAAAGGCTCCTTGTTGGGATGAGGAGGTGGGAGCGAGGTGAGCTCATGGCCCGGGAGGGGAGTCTGGAATAGTTTTCCTTTGGAAAAATCCTAGCCAAGGACAACACGAACAGCAACGTTCCACAATGTGGGATTGTGATTCCCGCTGCCGGGAATAAAGGAGTTCATTAAAGGGGCTTGGCAGTTGGAAAAATAAACATTCCCTGCTCCCAACAAAGGGGCTTTAGAGAGGCTTCCATGAAAAAAAAAAAAAAAAAAAGGAGGAGAAGGGAGGGAAAAATGGGGGAAAAAAAAGGGAAAAGCAACTCCAAATCCAGGGTTTTTTGTTTATTGTAAAGGATTTGGCTGAGGAAAAGTGGGAAAAGCTCTTCCCAGAGTGGGTTGTTGGGAATGTCCGAGTGGTCCTGGATTGTTAAGCATGGATAGAGGGGGAAATCCAACTGCTGGTGCCCCAGTTCCTGGGGAAAAGGGGGAATGGTGCTGGGATCAGCTGGCCCTGCTTCCAGGGGGTGTGGGATAATCCTGGGATCTCAGTCCAGTGGTTTGTGGCATCATCCTGGGATCTGAATCCAGGAATGTGGGATTTTCCTGGGATCTGAATCCAGGGATGTATGTGGGGTGTTCCTTGGATCTGAATCCATGGATGTGGGATAATCCTGGGATATGCACCCAGGGATTTGTGGAATAATCCTGGGATCGGAATCCAGAGGGATGTGGGATAATCCTGGGAGCTGCATCTTTTGATTCTCATTAAAGCCCCCAGGGATGTGTGGGTTGTTCCTGGAATCTGCATCCAGGGATGTGTGGGATGCTCCTCTACCTCCCAGCCAGGAATTCCTTCCCAGGATCCTATCCCAATCTCCCCTTTCCCAGTGGGAAGCCATTCATTGTGTCCTGTCCCTCCTTCCCGTATCCAAATCCCTCTCCAGCTCTCCTGGAGTCCCTTTAGGTCCCAGAAGTGGCTCTAAGATTTCCCTGGATCTTTAGAACAATCTCAACTCTGAGACTGAGCCTTTCCAGCTGGAAAACCACCTGGAAAACAGGGCAGTCTGGGCTTGAAGTGCCGAATTCCAGGTGGGATAGACTGGGCAGCTCCTTTTTCCTCAAGCAAGACCTGAGGGAATGCAGGGTGAGATGGAGTGAGATGAGAGCCCCCAAATTCTTTGGGAGCTGGTTCTGGGTGGAACTTGGAATTCTGGGAAGAGCCGGAGCTGGGATCCATCCCTGAATCCCAATCCTTGAATCCCATTCCCGCAGATCCCTACGCCATCGTGTCCTTCCTGCACCAGAGCCAGAAGACGGTGGTGGAGAAGAACACCCTGAATCCCACCTGGGATCAGACCCTGATCTTCTACGAGATCGAGATTTTCGGGAATTCTCAGGACGTGGCCGAGTCCCCTCCCAACATCCTGGTGGAAATCTATGACCACGACACCTATGTGAGTGCGGCGATTCCCGCCGGGAATTCCCAGCCTCTGGAATGTGATGTCTGGCATCTCTGGGTGGTTCAGGCTTTGAGGTGGACATTCCAGGGGAGAAAAATTCCAGGGAAAATCCTGTGGTGTCCTTGAGGTCCCATTCATTGAGCTTCCTCGTTGTCATTTAAAGTGGGAAAATTAACAGAGTTTCCTCATGGAAAAACCTTGGGATAAAGTTGAATGCAGTCATGGAAGTAGGGAAATGCCCTCTACTGTTTGGAGTGTCCAAAGGGCCTGGGAATTATGGAATTCTTGGGGGTTGGTGGCAGGAACTCACGGTTTTTCCCAGAAAAAGCAAGCTGGAAAAAAACAAAACAAAAACAACCCTGGACAAACCAAGTGCAGGAGGGAATTCTGTGGAAAAACACTTGGAATACACCTTGGGAAGGGCTTGGGAATATCTCGGGAATCTTTTTCCCTCTCTGGAAATCTTTCTGCTTCTTTTCCCTCTTTGGAATCTTTCCTGCTTCCTGCAGGAGAGGATTTCCCTTAATCCTCTCCTGCAGGAAGCAGGAAAGATTCCAAAGATCTCAGTGTGGAGCAGGGAATGGGATTTTTAGGAGCTGATGAAGGCTCCAAGTTCCTGCTCTGGAAAACCTGGGATAGGAATTCCTAAAAAGGTGTTCTTCTCTTTAAAAGGTGTTTTTCCAGCCTTAGGAATTCCAGAGAGGAGTTGGAAAACCAGAGGCTCCATGAGCACCAATCCCAATTGGGGCGTTTTCCCTGCCCCAATCCCATAACGGGATCATCCCTCGCTCTTGACTTTTGGCTGAGGTGGGGATGGATTTCTCTGGGAAAAGGGATGGCAAGGATGATCCCAATTCCCATGGTTCCCAATTCCCTGGAATTCCCTTTCCAGGGCGCGGATGAATTCATGGGACGCTGCATCTGCCGGCCCAGCCTGGAGCGCTCGCCCCGGCTTTCCTGGTATCCTGTCCTCAAATCTGGCCGGAATGCCGGGGAGCTCCTGGCTGCCTTTGAGCTGATCCAGAGGGAAAAGGTGAGATCCATCCCTGAGACTGGAATGTTCCAGAATTCCGGTTCTGTCCCAGGATCCAACTTTTCCAGGTGGTGGGTTTTCCATTGGTGCCTTTGGAGTCTCTGAAGAACTGGAGGGATTTGGGATTTGTCCCTTTTTGAGGGATAATTCCATAGGATGAGGTTTTCCAGGTGGGAAAAGAGGTAGTTTAGGATTGGCCTGATGGAAAACTGCAGAATTCCAGGTGGGATGGGCTGGATGGATCCTTCTCTCCTTGGACAAGTCCTGGGGAAGTCTCAGGAATATCGAGGGAGCTGGGAATTGCCAAATCCCTAAGGAATGCTGTGCTTTCCTTGGAATATTTCTGGAGGGCTTTAAGGAGAGCTGAAGCCACTCCAGCTTTTCCAATGGCTGCATCCCAGATGTGCCAGGTGAAAAGGATGGATTGAAAAGCTCAGTCCCGGTATCCCACTCTTCCTTCCCAGCCCTGAGGTTTATCTGGGAATGGGAATCCCACAATTCCCTCTTCCCAGCCCAAACACCAGGAGAAGGCCCCAAATATCTACATGTGGCCGCTTCCTCCTCCTCATTCCCTCCAAACTCAGGTGGGAAAGGCCTTGGAAAAGCCCTGGAATGAGATGTGCTCCCAGAAGAGCTGTTTGATCCCAGTGGGAATCATCTGGGTGGATTTGGTGCTTCCTGGCTGGATGAGAATCCAGGATTTTTAAAGCTGGGAACAGAAGGGGCTGAAGTTTCCCTCCTGGAAAAAGAGGAATTAGCAGTGGGAATGTTAATGGGAATTGTGTTCTCTCCCTGCAGCCAGCTGTTCATCACATCCCTGGATTCGAGGTAATTCCCGACTCCTCCTTGCAAATCCAGCACCATTCCCAGCTTTCCCAGGGATTTGGAGCCTGTTTCCCACCTGTAGCAATCCCTCCATCCTGTCCTAGGGAATCCTTTTAGGATGAAGGAATCCTAAAGCATGGAGATTCTGATTTTCCTCAGCTGATAAGGAAAACTGGGAGTGGGGCAGCTCCTTCCTGACAGGGAAAATTTATCCCATTCCAGGATCCACAGGATCCCATGGAGATACTCCAAAGGCCCTGGAGCCAGGCTGGGAGAGCTGGGAATGTTCCCCTGGAAAAGGGAAAATTCCAGGGAAAGCTCTGAGTCCCTAAAGGAGCTCCAGGCACTGGGGTCAAGGCCTGCAGGGACAGGACACAGGGAATGGCTGCCACTGGCCAAGGGGAGATTGGGCTGGGATCTTGGCAAGGAATTGCTGGCTGGGAGGGTGGGCAGGGGCTGGGCTGGAATTCCCAGATTGGCTGTGGCTGCCCCTGGATCCCTGGCAGTGTCCAAGGCCAGGTTGGATCTACCTGGGATAGTGGGAGGGGGTGTCTCTGGGTGGGATCCTATGGATTTTTCCTGCCCAAAGCATTCCATTAATCACGTGGAATGTCAGCTCCGATTATAAACCTTGGGATGGGCTTAGGGATGCAAATTCCTCTAATTCCGTTCTTTCCTCCTCTTTCCCAGAGCGATCTCTCCTCCAGCCTGGATGAGGTGAGTCTTTGAAAATTCCTTGTTTTTCCTCTTGGGATTGTTCAAATTTGCTTCCTTGGGAAATCCTCTTTTTCCCGGACGGGTCAAGCTTGGGAGCATCAGGATTTTGGGAATATGAGTGACCTCTGGCTGGATGAGCTTTTCCTCATGGCTGGGAATGTTGGGATCCATTTACCCTCTGGAATGAGGTGTCCCATCTCAACCCAGGTGTGCCAGAGCTGGAATGCTGGGCTGCCCTTGGGAAATCCCAATTCCAAACTTTCCATAGGAACTTTGCCGTGAATCGAGGATGTGCTGGACTGTTCCAGTTGTTCCAAAGGGAATTTTTGCCCCTTGTTCCATGAAAACAATTCAGGGATAGGTTGGATGGGGCTTGGAGTAACCTGGGATAGTGGAAGGTTCTCTGCCCATGGAATGAGATGAGTTTTCTAATAGAAAACTCCATGAGATTCCATGAGACTTCATAATTCCCATGATTCTGATTCCACACCCAGGATCCCAAGACTTTATCTTTGTGCATCTCATGGAGCCACTCCCAGGCTGAACCAAGAGTTGGGATCTTCGAAAACTTCAGGCAGGGAAAGGGAGCAACTCTTGGAATGTTGTCGTGGCTCTCGGAGCTGTTAATCCCAAAATCCGTGAGATGAGCTAGGAAAGACCTGAGCCACATTCCCAGGAAAGGTTGGATTGGATGGGATAAACACATTTTTCCAAGACTTCTTTCCCATCCAAACCACCTTTCCTTGAGAACTCATCCTGCTGTTCCATATTGTCCATAATCATCTCTCTCCTCTTTTTGCCTCCATTTCTTCCCACCGCTGGAATTCCGGGATGGGGCATTCCACAGCTCTGCATCCCTGCCTTGTTCTCGGAGGGGATCCTCCAATGGGTATCACTCTCTTCCCTTTCCTTCCCTTTTCCCAGAATCCAAGAAAATCCCAGCAGAGCCTTTCAGGGAGAGCAGGATTGCAGGAACCCCATCCTGACAAAATTCCGGAGGCTGCATGCCAAGGATTGGTGCCAGCCAGAGCCTCCGGTGCCCCATGGATGCTCCTGAAGGACCAGGCTGGCTCTATCCTTATCCATTTTTTCTTGGGAATGGCCTTTTTGGGCTCTATTCCCACTGAACTCTGGGATTTATCTTTGGATTGCATCCCAGCTTCCATATAAACTGGGAATCTCTTCCAGCTTTTTTTTTTTTTTGCCTCATCCATGTTGATTTTCACTCATCCTGGATCCAAATCCAGGTTGGAATCTATGATCTCCAGAGCTCTTTGCCACCTAGATTGCCTTAGATGTATCCTTGTTCAACCCATCCTGGCTCCAAGCAGGATTTTCCTGGATTTTCCTCCCACCAGCTGGCTTTGTCTGGGAATTATTTTTTCCCAGTCCCATCCTGATCCTTCCCTGCTCCTGCCTTATCCCTGGCATTCACTGTTCATTCCCATCCATTCCAATATTCCAACCTCTGACATTCAACTGGAATCCAGGAGAACGCCTGGAAAACCACTGGGAGAGCAGCAGGAAGGACTTAAAAAACCCTGGAACGACGCAGGGTTAAAATCCAAGTTGATCCTGGAGAGGATGGATGGGGCAGGAGCTCTTTCCCAAGGATTTCCCGCTGGATTTGCTGAAGGATTGATCTTTAAAATCCCTTCCAACCCAAACCATTCCATGATTTCAGGCCTGAGCAGTCTGAAGTGAGTTTTTTTTTTTGGGAATTAGAGTTCCTGAGGTAACCCAGGGAATGTGGGAATTCTCTGCAGCTCTCCCTTCTCCTTTGGGTTATCCCAGATAAAATTCCCATTCCCTGCCAGCACTAACCCACACTGGGAGCACATGGATCGTGGGATGGAGGAGGAGTGGCTGCTCATGTGGGAATCCCAGGCACCTCCTCCCACATGGAATTCCTGAAAACCTTTGGCTAACGAGCAGCTCGACTCAGGAACCAGCAATTCCCAAGGAAAGTTAAAGCTTGGAATTTTATGGGAAGGGTGTTCGAATTGGATGATCCTTAAGGCCCTTTCCAGCCCCAACCGTTCCACGATTCCATGTGGAAAATCCCTTTGTAGAACCAATCCTTCTCCCACTCCCGCAATTAAAACACACCCACACATCATTGAATCCAGTAAAATTCCAGCTGGGAGAGAATTCCATGCTCCTAGGATGGATTTCCAGAGGTTTTGCTTTCATTCCGACCTTTCTGGGTGCTCTGGGAGATGCAGGAGAAGAAAAGGGGAGGAATTCTGGTTCCCACTCTCCTCATCTGGAAAGGCAAATTGGGAATTCCTTGTCTGCCTCCCAGATTTGGGATGATCCCAATGGAATTCCCAGGTAGTTTCACCTGAGCCCTATCCCATGGATTTCTGGATTATCCATGAAGTGTGGGATGAACCACAGCCCCTTCCCAGATCCAGAGGAGATGCCAATCCCCCATCCCACGGTGCTGCTCCCACTAAATTTTTTGGGAATTGCCCAACTAGAAATCTGCTGCTGCTGCTTCATCCCTGCCGTGATCCCAGGATGGGATAGAAGCGATTCCATCCCGTAACTCCCTAAAAACAGTTTAACCTTGGAGGGCAGATCCCTGGGAGAAGCTCAGGAATGTTGGATCTTCTCCAGGATGGATTAAAGAGCACCAGGACCTTCATCCTTCCATTCCTCACCTCTCTCCTCTGTCCTGGATTTCCTGGGAGAGATCAGTTTGGCAAGGATGGAGATTCCGGGTGGATCCAATGTGGAAAGGGGTTTGATGTCCCATCCTGGCACTTCCTGATGTTTTCCTTTCCCTCTCCGCTCCTGCAGTCTGCGGATTCTGACCTTCCCTATCCGCCGCCACAGCGGGAGCCCAATGTTTACATGGTCCCGCAGGGAATCAAACCTGTCCTGCAGCGCACGGCCATCGAGGTGAGCCATGGATCCGGGAACAAGAGCCAGGAATGGGATCCAAGATGGATTCTGGGGTGGGATTCCAAAAAAAGAGGCTCCAGGGGGAACTCCTGGCTCTTCACAATTCCCTGACAGGAAGGTGGAGCTGGGGGTGTTGGGATCTGCTCCCAGGGAATGAGAGATGGAATAAGGATGAAGCTCAGGGAATGAGGGATGGGATAAGGATGAAGTTCAGGGAATGAGGGATGGGATAAGGATAAGGATGAAGTTCAGGGAATGAGGGATGGGATAAGGATAAGGATAAAGTTCAGGGAATGAGGGATGGGATAAGGATGAAGTTCAGAGAACAGGGGATGGGATGAGGATGAAGTTCAGAGAAGAGGGGATGGGATGAAGATCAAGTTCAGGGAATGAGGGATGGGATAAGGATGAAGTTCAGGTTGGATATCAGGAGGAATTTCCTCATGGAAAGGGTGGTCAGGCATTGGGAGTGCCCAGGGAGCTTTGGAATCCCCATCCCTGGAAGTGTCCAGGGAACTCCTGGTGCCAAGGTGGGGATTGGTCTCAGGTTGAACTGCATGACCTTGGAGGTCTTTTCCAACCTCAAGGATTCCATAACTCCCACCACTGCTTGTCCCAAATGGTTGAACTTCTGGGTTCTCCTCCACTGCCGAGGATCCCCATGGAAACCTGGAAGCAGAGCTTTGGCTCAGGATTTGGAGTCCCCTCATCCCACAGATCCTGGCCTGGGGGCTGAGGAACCTCAAGAGCTTCCAGCTGGCCAGCGTGACCTCGCCCAGCCTGCTGGTGGAGTGTGGGGGGCAGCGCGTCCAGTCCAGCGTCATCAAGAACGTCAAGAAGAACCCCAACTTCGATGTCTGCGTGCTCTTCATGGAAGTGGTGAGGTCCCAGTGGGACTGGAGTGGTTCAGGGGGAAGGGAAGGTCCTAAAAAATGGGGTGAAGTACCTTAAAATCCTATAAAAACAGATCTGGTGAAGGACCTTGAAGTCCTGTAAAGGTGGATCTTGTGAAGGGCCTGGACATCCCATAAAAATGGATCTTGGGGTGAAGGACGTCAAAGTTCCTTGAAAATGTGTCTTGTGAAGGACATCAAAATCCCATAAAAATATATTTTGTGAAGAACCTCAAAGTCCCATAAAAATGGATATTTTGAAGGGTTTGGAGGTCCCATTAAAATGGGTCTTATGCTGAAGGACCTGGAAGTCCCATAAAATTGGATATTGTGCTGAAGGACCTCGAAGGCTCATAAAAGTGGATCTTGTGGAGGACAGTCCTGTAAAAACAGATTTTACAGTGAAGGACCTCAAAATCCCATAAAAATGCATCTGGTGAAAGACCTTAAAACCCCATAAAAATGGATCATGTGGTGCAGGACCCGGAGGTGTCATAAAATTGGTTCTTCTGGTGAAGAACCTCAAAATTCCATAAAAATGGTTCTTCTAGTCAAGTTCCCTCTGCCCCTGGATTTTTGGGGATGTTACAGAACCTCTGCACTCCCTTTCCAGCCTCATTCCATCTTCCCTTCCCTCTTCCCACAGCGTCTGCCCAAGGAGAGCCTCTACAGCCCCCCCATCATCCTGAAGATCATCGACAACCGCCCCTTTGGCCGGAGACCCGTGGTAGGACAGTGCACGATCCGCTCCCTCCAGGAATTCTACTGGGATCCCTCCCAGCAGGACACAGGGGCACCCCAGGAGCAGCCAGGTATGTGGGAATGTTGGGATTTGTTTCCTTCGTGGATTCACGGAATGGTTGGGTTGGGAGGGGACTTAAAGATGATCCCGTTCCACCCCATCCACGGGCAGGGACACCTCCCACTGTCCCAAGTGGATCCAAGCCCCAATGTCCAACCTGGCCTTGGACACTGCCAGGGATCCAGGGACAGCCACTGTAAATCTGGGAATTCCAGCTCAGCCCCTGCCCACCGCCAGGAATTTTTTTCCCAATATTCCATTGAAATCTCCCCTCCTTCAGTTCAATCCATTCTCCCTTGTCCTGGCACTCCATGTCCTTGTCCCAAGTCCCTCTCCTGACTCCTTGGAGCCCTGGATGGGATTGGGATCATGGGATTGGGACCTTGGAGATGAGTTTTGGGTGGTGAGAAAAGTCTGGGATGAGTTTGGGATCTTTGCGATGAACTTCGTGTGGTGGGGGAAGTGTCTGGGATGAGTTTAGGATCAGGGAGATGAACTTTGGATGGTTTGAGGGGTCTGGATGAGATTGGGATCATAGAGGTGCGGTCTGAGAGAAACTGGGATTACTCCTGGAGGTTGATCCCAAGGTTTTTGGGCTCTGGGATTCCCAAATCCTGGGATCACGGTGCCGACCCTCTCTGGTTGCAGATGATGTCAGCCTCACGCCCAGGGACGACGTCCTCATCGACATCGATGACAAAGAGCCCCTGATCCCCATCCAGGTACGGAAAACGCCCTGGGAAGATCCCAGATTCTTTCCGTGCTCCGGTGGATCTGGTGAGGGTGGATCCAAGGTGCTGATGTGAGGCTGGATCCAGTTGGATCCATCCTTTCCCAACTTTCATGTGTTTTCCCTCCCTCTCCTCACCTGCACAATCCCAAACTCCTCCACATTCCCTCTGTTGGGAATGAGGGGCTGGATTTGCTTTCCTGATGGAGAGAAATCCGTGCCAGGTTCTTCCCAAGGAAAGCAAAAATTCCCTGAGCCTCTGTTGTCCTTGCTCCATGGCCAGGTCTCCTTTTCCCATTTTGGCTTCTGGCTTGCAGAAATTTTACTGGACTGGAATTACGGAATCCCGAATCCATGGTGGTAGGAGTGGGGAATTGGTGCAGTTCCAATGAATTTGAGGGCTCTCAGTATTCCCTTGGGAATGGATCAGGATGGACACATCCCTGGAGCTTCTGTTCTTCCAGAAACTTCCCGTATCCACAGCCCTCAGGTTCCTTCTCCAGCAGAAGGAATCTCTGGGACAGACCTGTCCTGAGCTGTGCATGGGATGCACGGATCCCGAGGCGATCCCAGTGCCTCTGGAGCAGCTGGGAATGGTGTCAGGAATGTTTGGTGGATCTTTTCCCGGTCGCCCATCCCTTGGTGGGATATCAAGGGCTGGAATTTCCCTTTTCCCTGTTTGTGGATGCCACAGGGCTGGAAAAACTGGAGTGTCCAGAAGGAATCTGCCTTCCAGGTGTTTCCTGCCTCAGTTTCCCTGGCCTTGAGCAATTCCAGGCATGGAGGAGCTGCTTAATCCAAGATGTACAATTTGGGCATGGATCCTGCTCTTTATCCAGTCCTTGGTGGCTCCTGGGGGTTTATATTCCCAAGGATTTTCTGGTGCTGTTGGATATTTGTGGTGTATCCCAAGGAAGGTTTGGGCTGGGTCCCACATTAAGCTAGGAATTAGGAATTTGGCAAATTCCCAAAAGGCTGTGGATGTGGCCCTGCTTGTTCCTGCTCATTCCAAATCCTCATCCCTGGCAGTGTCCAAGACCAGGTTGGGCAGAGCTTGGAGAAACCTGGAATAGTGGGAGGTGTCCCTGCCCATGGAAAAGGTGGAATGGGATGACATTTAAGATTCTTCCTAACCAAATCATTCCACGATCCTATTCACAGCTCCGTAGGGATCTTGTCCTGAAATCCTTCAGCCTCCATTGGGATTGGGACAGGACAATTGGGAAAAGTTGTCTCCAGTGAAAAGTGTGGAAAGGGAAAAGCAGCTCTCAAAAATGCTCCTGACTGGAGCATTAGGAAATTGGGAAAGCAGCCTCATTCCCTCCTTTTTGCTTCCCATTTAAGGATTTATCCTTAAAATTTACAGCTGGGCTTCATCTTTTATCAGAGAAGTAACTGGAGCATATCTGTGGAAAACATGGAATTTGGGAACGGGACTTTTTGTAATCAAATCTCCTTTTTAAAGTCCAGGACAGAGAAACTTGGGAGAAAACTGAGGGAATAATGTGGGAATCTGTGGGATCACAACTTGAGATGTGGAGCTTGATCCCAGTTTCCCATGACCCGCATCCAGGATTTCCTGTGATCTGGAATTGGGATTTCCCACAATCCAGTGCAGGAAGTGCTTGGACATTCCTATTGGTGGGACTCCCAGTTTGTCCCGTTTTTCTGAGTGGCCAGGATGGAGAGAACACCCTGGGATGCCCAGAGTGGGATCAGCCATGCCCACGATTCCCTGGCATCCTCTCCTCAGACTTCCATGATTTATTCATGGAAAACCATGTTGGTGGCAAACCTGTTCCCATTTTTTCCTTTGGGAATAAAACCTCTGGATAAGGACTCATCTCCCTTTATACCCCCTGGAGCTCTGGGAGTTGCTCCTGGAAATATGGGATCCCATCCCAAAGATTCCAGAAGGAATGAGACGGAGCTTTGGAATCCTGGAACTTCGTTCCCTGGGATAATTTTATTGCAAAGTTCTCCAAACTCAGATTGAATTTAGGGGAGAGTTTGAACAGCAGGAAAAGGGGGAGAGGGATGTGACAAAACCATTCCAAAGTGGAAAATTCTGGCATTCTTTTCCTGGAAGAAACATTTCCCAAACAAACCCCCTGCCACCAATGGAGTTCTTCGGTTTGACCCTGGATTTGTCCTTCTCCATTTGTTTCTTTCCTTGTTTTTCCTGTTATTTTGGGAAAGGAGGGAGCTTCTTCCTGGAAAGCCAACCCAAAATTCCCACCTCAGAGTTCTGGCCCTGGAAGCTGCTCCTCTCCTGGAGGTGGACATGGATTGAGGCGTGGATGGACCATTGGGATCATTCCGCCCATCCCAGGCCAGATTTGGCAGGTCAAGGAGCAATCCCGGCCCGCAGGGACCATCCTGCTCTGCTTTCCTGGGAAAAGGGATGGATCCCAAGCCAGCAGCTCGTGCTCAGGGCTCTTTGGAAGCAGGAGCCAGGATTTTTCATGGATGCATTTCCTTGTGTGGCTCCAGAGTTTTTCTCCCTCCTTGCCAAGCTTGGCTTTGGTCCCTGCTTGAAAGGATGGTTGGAACAAAGGATCCCTTTGTTGCTTTCCCTGGAAAATTGGGAAAACAACCAGAGGTGAAATCCCTCTGCTCCAAGGTTCGGGAGTGCCTTATCCATCTCATCCAAGCAGGATGAGGAGTTCAGCTGGAGTTTAAAACCAGTTTAAGTGCACGGGAATCACATCCCAGTCACCCAAAGTGAGGAGAATCCTAAAAATCATGGCTTTGGTTCTTTGGGAAAAGGACACGGAGTGGGGTTTTGGAAAGGTGGAATTTGTGGAAGAAGCTGCTGGATCAGGCCTTGTTCTACCTGCTCTGCTCCCGGTGTTTTCCGAGGGTTCATTCCCATGGGAAGAGGCTTGGGAAGGACTTCCACACTCCATGGGATTTGTTCTGTCTGCTCATGGATAAACCAGCTGGAAAGGATCTGTTCCCAGTTCCCAGAGCCACGGGGGAATCCTGGTAGAAAATGATCCTCAGGGAATGTTTTCCCTGTGGAACAGCTGGAAATTGTGGAGTTTGGCCCAAGGATGCCAGTCTGGATCTGGTGGGATCACAGCAGGGTTTTGGGAACAAGCCTGAGCTGGATAACTGGGAATGCTGTTGGGATTGTCCTGATCCTCAAACCTGGCTGTTTTCTGGGAAGAACCTCTCATTCCTCCCCCTTTTCCACATCCAAGGGATCCTTGGAATCCTGGAGCAGAGCTGCCGCTTCCTGCCCGTGGAAGGGATCCCGGGTTTTGGTTTGCCTGGGATGAGCTGGGCTTGGACCTGAGCTTTGATCCTGAGCATTCCCAATCCCATTCTAAACCCCCATGCTCAGATACTTCCCTGGATTCTGGGATAACTCCTTGAGTTTGCAGCCCACGGTATCCAGGGAAAAGTCTCTCCTCCACTGGGAATTACTAACAGCTTTTCCATAGTTTTCCCCTTTAATATCCCATTTTTCCTCTACCTCAATTCAGCTGTTTGCCAAACATCCTTAAAAACAAACCCTGCACTCATCCCAAATTTGCCTCATCGTAGTAAACCCCAGAGTTGGGAATATTAGTTTGGATTAATCCCTTTAATTGTTGCTTTCGCTGCTGCGTGTTCATCCTGGTTCCCGGAATTCCTTGGATAACAGATCATTTTAATTTGTAGCTTCCCGAGGGTTTGACGAGCTCAGCACTAATTAACATCCCGGATTCCCGGGCCCCGCCTCATGTAGGTATCGCTTCCTTTCTAATTGCTAATTAATTGCTTAATTAATTAATTAATTGCTTAATTAATGACCTGAGTCCATGAGGATACGCGGATAAAGATGGAAGGAGGCATTTTCCTTCTGGGAATGATCCCGCTTGCTGCTTAGGAAAGTGGAAATTCCAGCTGGCTGCCCCTGTGTCCTTGGGTTTTCCATTAATTCAAAAGGAAATGAGGGGGGTTTTGAAGGAATTCTGTGCCCAGCTCAGGGATCCCAGCACAGGATAGACATGGAAATGTGGGAGTGATCCAGAGAACCAGGATGATCAGAGGGATGGAGCAGCTCTGCCATGGGAGAGGCTGGGAGAGCTGGGAATGTTCCCCTGGAGAAGGGAAAATTCCAGGGAATGCTCAGAGTCCCTGAAGGGGCTCCAGGAGAGCTGCAGAGGGACTGGGGACAAGGGACAGAGGGACAGGACACAGGGAATGGCTGCCACTGGCCAAGGGGAGATTGGGCTGGGATCTTGGCAAGGAATTGCTGGCTGGGAGGGTGGGCAGGGGCTGGGCTGGAATTCCCAGATTGGCTGTGGCCGCTCCTGGATCCCTGGCAGTGCCCAAGGCCAGGCTGGATCCACCTGGGACAGTGGGAGGTGTCCCTGCCATGGATGGGTTGGAATGGGATGGGATTTGAGGATCCCTTCCCTTTTCCCGTTCCCTTTGTGTCTTTTCCATGAGAAAAGCAGATGTTGGGGTTTTCCTGGGTTTTATAAGGAGGGCAGTGGAGCTGCTTTGCCTTCTCAGGGATAACGCTCCAGAAAAGCAATTCCCTTCATCCCAAATTCATCCCGATCAGATTCCCCATGGAATCATGAAATGGTTTTGGTTGGAAGGACCTTAAATCTTATTCTATTCCACAATTTCCATGGGCAGGGACACCTCCCACTGTCCCAGGTGGATCCCAGCTCATTCCAACGTGGCCTTGGACACTTCCAGGGATCCAAATATTGTCCAATGGATGGATTTCTCCAGTCCAGAGAGGTGGCAGTGCTGGGATCCCAACTATGGAAACAAAAATTCCTGAAATAACCCTCCATCCTGCTGTCCATCCACATTTTTAATTTCCATGGATATGGTTTTTGTTTAGGATAAAGAAAATCCAGGGGAAAAAAGAAAAAAGAGGAAAAAACGGTAAAGCATTAATTTAAAATCAAATTATGGGAATATTAGATTGGAATAAACCATCCCATTGTCCTGGTTCTTCCAGGATCCTCCAGGAATGGGTGTCAATGCGATAAACCCCAGTTTGCAGAAAGATGGGAATGTTTCATTGGGAAAACCATCCTGGTTTGGAAAACTGAGTTCCCATCTTCCTTCCCAGCTCCTTCTCCTTTATGACTTGGGAGCTTTGCACAAAAGCAGGAGCTGGGAATGAGGCCCAGGGGCTGCAGCTGGGGAAATCTTGGAAAAAAGCTTTTCCAGCCAAAAAACCCCAGCTCCGTGCAGAGCGTGTGAGGGAGGTCCTGGATTTCACCGGGATCTGCCTCTGGCTGGGGCGTTAATGAGGAGGGGGAAAAGTTTAAACTGCCAGAGGGCAGGAATGGGTGGGATCTTGGGATGGAATTCTGCCCTCTGAGGGTGGGGTGGGGGTGGGATGGAGTTCCCAGAGAAGCTGGGGCTGCCCCCAGATCCCTGGCAGTGTCCAAGGCCAGGTTGGACATTGGGACTTGGAGCCACCTGGGATAGTGGGAGGTGTCCCTGCCCTTGGGTGGGGTAGGAATGGGATGGGATTTAGGGTCTCTTCCAACCCAAAGCATTCCAGGATTCTGGAGCCCATCTGCTATGGGAGAGCTGGGAATGTTCCCCTGGAGAAGGGAAGGCTCCAGGCAGAGCTCAGAGCCCCTGGCAGGGCCTGCAGGGGCTCCAGGAGAGCTGCAGAGGGACTGGGGACAAGGGACAGAGGGACAGGACACAGGGAATGGCTGCCACTGGCCAAGGGGAGATTGGGCTGGGATCTTGGCAAGGAATTGCTGGCTGGGAGGGTGGGCAGGGGCTGGGCTGGAATTCCCAGATTGGCTGTGGCTGCCCCTGGATCCCTGGCAGTGCCAAGGCCAGGTTGGACACTGGGGCTTGGATCCATCTGGGAGGTGTCCCTGTCCATGGAATGGGATGAGCTTTCAGGTCCCTTCCCATTCTATAATTCCATGATTCCTGGGCACCTCCTGGAGGAGAGGAACTCAGGAGGGAGTCTCAGACACCTCTTGCATTCCCTGCTGAGGAGCTCTACAACGCCATTACTCCGCTGTTACTCCAGCTCATGCTACTTTCCAAATCCCCCATCCCAGCACACGTTAACAGAGCCGAGCGGAGCCAATTCCAGCCAATCCATGTCTGTAAACTATTTGGGATAATTGGTTGTTTGCTGTGTTTGCTCCTTCCAAATCCAAGCCCATATTTCACGGCTTCTCCGGTTACTGCTCCTTGGAAGAGCTCTGGGTGTTGGATGGCTTCTCCTGGGAATGGTTCCCATCCCAGTGCTCCCCGCCCCGGAATGTTCCTGATGGTTTTGATATTCCCAGCTGGGAGCCAGCCCATGGCACTGCCACTGGGGAGGGGGGAAAGTATTGCCAGAGAAAACTCCCGCATTTCCACAGCCGGGATTTGTGGGATCATGGAATGGTTTGGCTTGGATGGGATCTGAAAGCTTGTCCCATTCCATGGACAGGGACACTTCCCACTATCCCAGGTGGATCCAAGCCCCATTGTCCAACCTGGCCTTGGGCACTGCCAGAGATCCAGGGGCAGCCACAGCAAATCTGGGAATTCCAGCCCAGCCCCTCCCCACCCTTCCATCCAGGAATTTTTCCCATAAAGGAGAAACTCTCCTTCCTCCAGCCGTGCTTTGTTCCTGGAGCTGCTGCAGCTCCTGGGATGATGGGATTGGGTGAAATGATCTGCTTATTCCCAGGATATCCAAATGACAGGTCCCTCTTGGGAAAAAGTTTGGAGTTCCAGGGTGGTGAGAGGTAAGAGGGATGGAATGGGGTTAGGGAGACAGGAAACCTCTGGATAATCATGGCAGCAGCTTTCCAGGCGGGAATAAGCTCCTTTTCCAGGAAATTTTCAGAATTTGGTCACTTGAGGTTAAATTTATCCACAAGGGATTCTCACGTGGGGGTTGTGCCCAGTGAGATCCATGAAAAAGCTGGAAAGGGAGCACAGACCCAATCCCAGAGATTGTCTGTGTCGAGGACAAACCCCTGGAGGTGGTTTGGGATACCCCGAGGGAATTTTATCCTTCCCCTGGATAAATGAAATTCCTCAATCCATCCTTTGCCAATCCATTGCTTTCCATGGCTTTCCCATTCCCAAACGGAATCATATCCACCATCATTAATATTCTAGCTGCTCCCTTTCCCTCCTTTTTTTATGTTTTCCCTGTTTTTCATTGGAATATCGGTCAAAATCCACCAAAATCTCTAATCCAGCTCTTTCCCTTGGGGCTGCAGAAGATCCTGTGGGTAAGTCCTGGGATGAATCCGAGCATTTTCTTGTATCCCAATACCTGTGGAATGTCACAATGTCCAAATGGAACCCTTGAAACAATAAAATGGGAAGTGATGAAAGGAAAATTGGGATTTCCCTCCCCCTCCAAAGAAGGAGGTGGCAGAAGCCTCAGAGTGAATTTCTGGAATATTCCAGTTAAATCCAATATCTATCCATTAAATCCTGTGCTGTTGGCTTCAAATAGAAATCCAATAAAACTCCATTTGGAATCTTCCATGAGGTCACCGAGCTGGAATTCTGCAGCCTCCTAAAAGGAGACACCAGGATTTTCCAGGAATTTTTTCATGGATTGCCAGCAAAGCAATTTCAAAAACAGGATTCCTATAAAATCCATGGAATATTGAACAAGCATGGTCCGTTTTTCCTCCTGGAATAGCATCCTTGGAGCTGGAATGGTTTGCACTGGGAATGAGGCAATGGGAGTTGGTGGGAGCTGAGGTTTTGTGGGATTTTCCCAGTTTTTTTAGTCCGAGGATTGTGTCATTCCAGAGATCTGAACACCATTGGATTGTAATGGAAAGATGGGAATTGTATGGATTTATTCATTTTTCCACAGGTTTTATTGGGATGGGGATGTTGGAAGGTGCTGAGATACAACCAGGAAGTTAATCCCTGTCTCCCAAATCCCAAAAATTTCCAGGGAAAGCCTAAAATTGGGGCATTTCAGGCTGTTAGCACTGGAGTTAAATTGGTTCATTCCCTGCATGGAAATCCTGGAAAAACTACCCTTCAAGTGGCGAAAAATTCCCTAAAAATTCTCCAAATTCTTGTAATATTCTTCTTGGAGCTCTAGGTCATGTTCCCATGAGGAATAATCCTCTTGTGAATATCCACAGTGGCTGAAACGCCTGGATTTGGGCTGAGACCATCCCAAAAAAACCTGGAAATCAGGGATGGGGTTGATGCAGGGTTCACTTCCCAAATCTGGGAGCTGCTGCTGTTTTCTGGGGATTTATTTTTTGTGGAAAATGAGTAACTTTGGGATCTCTGGCTGCAGGAGGAGGAATTCATCGACTGGTGGAGCAAATTTTACGCTTCCACAGGAGAGAGGGAAAAATGTGGATATTACTTGGAAAAGGGATTTGACACCTTGAAGGTGAGTGACTTCTGTCAGGTGTGGATGCTTGGAATTCCACTGTCCACAGTTTCATTGGGATTTTTGGCTTGTTTTCCATCTGGGTTCAAAAAAAACACCAAAACATTTTCCCCAGGTCTGGAAAATTCAGTTTCCTTTGGAAAAGCCTTTGGGGAAACTTCCAGAAATTTTCCCTTGTGAAGTGGCGAAGGGGGTGGGAAACTGCCACCCTACGAGGGGTTTGGGAATAAGGAAAATCAGGGATTTTTCAGGGAAGAGTGAGATTGAGGCACAAGAAATGTTAAATTTAACGCAAAGTCCCAAATAGGGAAGATTTTCCTTGGTTTTAAGGAAAATATTCCCAGCAGGAAAATCTTTACCCATGAAAAACCCACCAGGAGACCTTGGCTTTGTCTGGGTCTTTGGGATGGGCTGGAATTTATTGTGGGATTCCCAAATTCTCCTCTTCTCACTGCCCCAGAGGGAAATAAGGGTGAAAATTCCCAGAAATTCCTCCTCATGGGATGAATTTTCCCAGGATTGAGGAATTTGCTTGGAATTTTTTTCCATGATCCATCTTTTCCTCCTCAGGTCTATGAGACAGAGCTGGAAAACGTTGAGGAATTTGAGCATCTCTCTGACTTCTGCCACACCTTCAAACTGTTCCGGGGGAGATCCCAGGATTCCAGTGACGACCCCTCAGTGGTGGGGGAATTCAAGGTGGGATGGGGCCTCTCCCCATGGAGTGTGCCCATAGGGGTGGGAATTGTGGGATTAATAAAGTCCTTTTCAGCCCAAATCGTTCAGTGAGTCCAGGAATTGTGGGAGATGTGGAATCCTCCTTCTTGGAAGTGGCCAAGTCTGCTTGGAAGGGGCTTGGAACAACCTGGGGTAGTGGGAGGTGTCCCTGCCTATGGAAAGGATGGGAATGGGATGGGATTTAAGGTCCTTCCAGGCCAACCCATTCCAGGATTCTGGAGCTTCTCTGCTTTGGAGCCAGGCTGGGAGAGCTGGGGATGTCCAGCTTGGAAAAAAGAAGGATCTGGGATGAACTTTGAGCCCCTTGCAGGGCCTGGAGAGGCTCCAGGAGAGCTGCAGAGGGACTGGGGACAAGGGACAGAGGGACAGGACACAGGGAATGGCTGCCACTGGCCAAGGGGAGATTGGGCTGGGATCTTGGCAAGGAATTGCTGGCTGGGAGAGTGGGCAGGGGCTGGGCTGGAATTCCCAGATTGGCTGTGGCTGCCCCTGGATCCCTGGCAGTGCCCAAGGCCAGGTTGGATGGACTTGGATACACCTGGGATCAGGGAAGGTGTCCCAGCCCATGGAATGGGGTGAGCTTTCAGCTCCCTTCCCACCCAGACCATTCCATAATTCCACCATTCATTCCAGTCATTCCAAGCCTGCTCCCATCTCCACGTGTTCTTCTCTGAATTCCCATGTCCTTCCCAGGGTTCCTTCAGGATTTACCCTCTTCCTGACGATCCGCATGTTCCGGTGCCTCCCCGGCAATTCCAGCAGCTCCCGGCCAGGGGACTCCAGGAATGTCTGGTCCGGGTTTACATTATCCGGGCCTTCGACCTCCAGCCCAAAGATTCCAATGGAAAGGTATCCTGGTGGGAAAAGTCTGGGGTGGCTCTTGTAGTGGATTCTTAGAACAGCTCAGCCCTTATTGGTCAAAATTGGGTCAAAATTGGTCAGAATTTACAAATTTGCCCTAAAATTTAGGAATTTTTTCCTGTTTTCTGTCCCCCTTGGAATATCTGTGAATTCTGGGAGGGAAGTCTTCCTTTGTCCGCTGGGATTTTTCAGGATTATTTCCATGAGTTTTGGGTTTGGCTTTATTTTGGGGTTTTTTTTTTTTGTTTTGTACTAAAGAGAATAAAATCCCATTTTTCCCAAAATTCTTTCTTGCAAAGGTTTGCTACTCTGGAAAGGAAATTCTGTGAAAATGGGAATTGTGTAGATCTAAAATGCCCCAAAACTCAGGGAAGGGAAAAATCCTTTTTAATTATCTTGGTTCCACTGGAAAAGAGGGGAAATTTTAAGTAATACTGTGGGAAATATATGAGGAAATATCTAGGAAAGATAGATGGGAAAATAGTAAATACACATGGAAAATTTATGGAAAAATAATTAATAGGTATTAAAATACATGGAAAAATATATGAAAAATGGGAAATTTGTATGGAATATATGGAAAAATAGATGCAGAAATTCTAACCACTTTTTAATTTTCCCATTTTTTAAAAAATTGATTTGGAAGTGTTAATTCCTAAAAAATCCCCCATGAGTAATTTTTCTATTCAAAACCCCAAACCAACCAAAATTTGATCCCAAATTTCCCCTGGGATGGGAATTTTATGGAGGCTCATCCCAGCCCAAGGAATACCTGGGTGCTCATTTCATTCCCTGAGCACTGTTTCCCTTCCATTCCTTAAAAAACAAATCAGCAGGAAAAGGGAAATCTGGGAGAAGTGATGAAAAACTTGGTCTGGGTGTTTTTTTCCAGGGAATTCCTGGATGTGGCTGGGATGGTGGATCCCTGTAGATCCAGGTAAAATCTTTTAGGTGGAATTGGATCTTTCCCTTTAAATTTTTCCTTCTCCTGGCAAAGAATCAAATTTGAATTAAATCCCCCAGTTTCCAAATTGATGCCGAATTCCCAGAATAATTTTATTTGGGGATGGGATTTGGAACAATGTACAGAAATGGGTGGGACTGGAATCCCATGGGATTTTTGTGTTTCCTTCTGTGCTCACCTCCAGTGTGATCCCTACGTGAAGATTTCTGTGGGAAAGAAATCCATAAATGACCAGGAAAATTACCTTCCCTGCACTCTGGAGCCTGTCTTTGGGAAGTAAGTATGGATTCCATTCGGGATCCATGGAATTTTTTGGGTGTCCTATGGAGGGAATTGTGCTGGGCCAACCAGAACTTCCATCCCAACACCCAGTTCCAGGTTGGAGAAACCTGGGGTGGTGGGAAGTGTTCCCTGCCCACATCAGGGATTGGGAATTGAGTGAATTTTAAGGTTTCTCCCATCCCAATCTGTTCCATGATTCCCTTGTCTCTTATTCATCATTCATCAATCCTTGGCATTTCTGAGCTCTGGATTGGGAAGCTAGAATTCCATAGTGGAGGAATCTGGATCATCCCATTGTTGAGAAAGAGTTTGGGGAATTTCTCTTCATCCAGGAATTTTGATCCAATGTCTGAAGGAAAAACGTGAGGAATGGGCAGGAATGGGGCACCTCCACATGTTCTGGAAAAGGATTATCCATGGATAATTGAGTTGTTTCCCTCAGAAATGGGATAAAATTCCAAGGATAATGGTTTATTCTAGGAAAAGCTGTTTGGCAAGGCTGGAAAAGGAGCAGAGAAACTGAGGGAAGCTCAACTCCATGGGGCTTTGTTCTCCCAGAAAATCAGAGAATCGAGGAATAGCCTGGGTTGGACAAGACCCGTAAGGATCATCGATCCGACTCCTTCCCAGGACAATCCCATCAATCCCACCCTCTCCATGGGAACATTGTCCAAACGCTCCTGGAGCTCTGGCAGCCTTGGGAATGTGGCCATTCCCAGGGAGCTGTTCCCAGCACCCTCTGGATGAGGAATCTTTTCCCAATATCCAACCTAAACCTCCCCTGGCACAGCTCCAGCCATTCTCTGGGCCCTGTCCCAGAGATCAGGGCTGCCTCTTGGGATGAGTTCCAGGCTTCCAAAATCCAGGACTCTGGGCACAAACAGGGATCAAATCCTGCTTCCTGTAAAATCCATCTGATTTTCCAAGGCTGCTCCCACCAGTCCAGGCCACCAATGCTGGGACACCTCCCCAACAAGGCAAGAGGGAGAGAGAGATGCATTTAAATGGGATTTTGGGAAGGAATTCCTGGCTGGGAGGATGGGGAGGGACTGGGCTGGAATTCCCACATTTGCTGTGGCTGTCCGTGGATCCCTGGCAGTATCCAAGGCCAGGCTGGATGTTGGGGCTTGGATCCACCTGGGATCAGGGCAGGTGTGGAATGAGGTCATTAAGGTGTCTCCTGATCCAAACCATTCCATGATTCCTTGGTAAACAAAGCCAGCACAACACAGCCCTGGCCTTGCTGGATCGAGGTGACACAGAAGCTCAGGAACTCTGATCCATCCCATCACTGGTGCGGTAGGATGAAGAGTAGGTCAATTCCCATGGAATTCCAGCAGCACCATCCTCTTTTCCCAAGCATTTCCGTCTCCCCGTTTCCAGGATGTTTGAGCTGAGCTGCACGCTGCCTCTGGAGAAGGACCTCAAGGTCACCCTCTACGACTACGACCTGCTGTCCAAGGATGAGAAGATCGGCGAGACCGTCATCGACCTGGAGAATCGCTTCCTCTCCAAATACGGAGCTCGCTGCGGCCTCCCCCAGACCTACTGCATGTGGGTTCCTCTGTGGGCTTAGGATGTCCAGGAATCCTGGGATTGGGATGCTGAGGTGGCCATGGGATCACAGCATGGTTGTCCTGAGGGACCTGGCTGAAGATGCGCTTCCCAGAATCCTGGTTCTCCTCCGGGGAGATCCCATTCTGTGCCTGGTAGCTCCTGGTGACCTCGTGCTGAGGACACCCCCAGAGAGGCTGTGGCTGTCCCATCCCAGGAACACAAGATTGGGCTGGGATCTTGGCAAGGAATTGCTGGCTGGGAGGGTGGGCAGGGGCTGGGCTGGAATTCCCAGATTGGCTGTGGCTGCCCCTGCATCCCTGGCAGTGTCCCAGGCCAGGTTGGACATTGGGGCTTGGATCCACCTGGGTCAGTGGGAGGTGTCCCTGAATATGGAAGGGGTGGAATGAGATGGGTTTTATAGTTTCTTCCAACCCAGCCCATTCCAGGATTCTGGAGCCCCTCTGCTCTGGGAGAGCTGGGAATGTCTGGTCTGGAGAAGAGAAGGATCTGGGATGACCTTTGAGCCCTTGCAGGGCCTGAAGGGTCTCCAGGAGAGCTGCAGGGACTGGGGACAAGGCCTGCAGGGACAGGACACAGGGAATGGCTCCCACTGGGAAAGGGAAGATTGGGCTGGGATCTTGGCAAGGAACTGCTGGCTGGGATTGGGCTGGAATTCCCAGATTTGCTGTGGCTGCTCCTGGATCCCTGTCAGTGTCCAAGGCCAGGTTGGATACTGGTGCTTGGACCACGTGGAATAGTGGGAGATATCCCAGCCCATGGCACTGGATGAATTTTAAAGTCTTTCCATCCCAACCCATTCCATGATTCCATGATTCTGTTTGGTTTCAGCTCCGGCCCCAACCAGTGGCGAGACCAACTCCGCCCTTCCCAGCTGCTCCACCTCTTCTCCCTGCAGCACAACTACAAAGCTCCCACCTACAAATCCGACCGGATCATCTTCCGGGATCAGGAATACATCCTCTCCGAGCTGGGTAAGATGTCTGGGATGCTTTGGGATTGCAGAATTTCATTGCTCCAGAGAAAGGGATGGAGCTGGATGTCATGGAGACATCACCAGGTTTGAAGGATGGCATTGCCCCCATCCTCCTCCCCTCTGGCATGTTGGCTCTGAACCATTCCCAAGCTTGGCCGTGCCCCAAATCCTGGGATTGAACCCAGACCTTTAATCCAGGAGCATTGATCTTGAGTTGGACCAAACCTAACACCCCTGGATTGGGAGTGAGAAGCTCCAAACTGATAATCCAAGTTCTGCCAGAGCCAGAAGATCTCATCCCTTCCATTGGAATCGGGAATGGTCACTAGAGGGAGACAATATCCCACACACAGACCTGGGAATTCTTTTGGGATTTGGGAGTATCAGGGAACAAACCCAACTTCTACAAAGAGGAGAAAAGTCCCAGACTTTTGGGGAGGAGTTTGTTGTTTGCCCTTGGCACCTCCCTCTGACCCAACATTCCAGGGGCAGGAGGGTTTTTTTGGGAAAATGCTTCTTTAAGGCACAAAAAGAAGGTTTTAGTCCCAGGAGAAGGTGAAATCCCACTGGGCCTGACCCAGGAGCTGCAGTTTGGAATTTTGGAATGTTTAGGTTGGGACCATAAAGATTATCTCATTCCACCCTCTCCTTGGGCAGGGACACTTCCCCCTATCCCAAGTGGTTCCACCTGTCCTTGGATAATTTCAGGAATACAGGCACAGCCACAGCTTCTCTGAGAATTCTCTTCCAGGGTCTGTCCACCCTCAGAGCCAAGAATTCCCAATATCCCACATAAATTTTGATTGGATTTAAGGCCACCACACCAGGGATGTCACCAGAGACACAAAACAAGCCACAGCCCAGGGCTGATCCCTCTCTGCGCTCTTGGAAAACAAAACACAAATCCCTTCAGGAATTCAGGTTTTCCCCTGAGGAGAAGGCCAGCAAGGAATCCTTATGGAAAAGTTTTTCCAGGAGAGCTGAGAAGGTGTTAAAATGTGTCCCCCCGTGGCAGTGCCTGCTGTCACCTTCTCTGGCTTTAATGGCAGCGAGTTCAAACAGCAGAACAAAGCCCGAGGCTTGACCCGGGGCAGATCTGGAATCCAGCTGTGAGCTCTGGAGCCGGACTGGGAATAAACTGGAGCCATTAAACACGAGAGCTGGGATTTTACAAGCCCCTCCCCCCAGCCCGTTATTCCATAACTCCCAGATTTTGTTTTTCTCTGAGAGGGGCTCGATCTTTTCTCGGCGCATAAAGCCGCACGTGTGTGCACATGCTGGAATTCCAGGGTTTGGGAAATGGTTGGGAATTAGCCCAGGTGGCTGGAGTTAAGTGCGTCCATGCCAAGGAAGGAGCTGGGATATCTCACCGGGATTTGTGGAGTTGGAATGATATTTATGGAATATTTATGGAAGAATATTTATGGAGCTTGTTGACTTTCAATTGTCCTGGAAGGTGCATGACCAGAGTGTGGTGAAATCCACCAACCCAGCCTGGGATTTTGGGATTGTTTGGGTCAGAGTCAGTGAATCAGGGAATCTTTTAAGTTGGAAAAGACCTTGAAGATCTTGGAATCCCAGAATTCAGGTTGGAAAAGACCTCCAAGATCAAATCCAACCTTGTCCAAGTGTCATGTCTGGTTGTTCCTTGGACATCTCCAGGAGTTGGGACTTCACCACTTGCCTGATATCCAAGGACAGGTCATCATGTTCCATCCCAGGAATGGGATGGTGAGGCAGGAGTTGGCCATTGGCTGTACTGGGATGGATGGATGGATGGATGGATGGATGGATGGATGGATGGATGGATGGATGGATGAATCCTGACCAGGAAGAGAAGGCAGGAATGTCCATTATTGAGGAATCTTGGCCCATCTGTGGCAGGATCAGGGGTTGGTGTGGAGTAGGTCAGGTGGAGGAGATAATTCCAGGTCTTCCTTGGATGGAGGACCACAAATATCCTGGTGGGACTGGAGCAGGGATTTGGACTGGAGTAGGAACTTTGAACAACTCCCAGGCTGTGCTGGTGGTGTTTCCATGTCCTTCCTCCTCCTCCCATTCCTGTCTTTTACCCCAAATACCACAGGGAAGAAACGGGATCCCACTGGGAGCTCCTTCCTGTCTGCCCAGCTGAAGATCCTGGATGGCTTTAAACTGTTGGGAATGGGAACATTGGCAGAGGATTGATGGGAATCCTGGTTTCTGGGACTTTAGGAGAGCTGGATTCATTGGATTCTCCTTTCCACGGGATCCAACTGGATCCTTGCCATGTTTCCCTGGCTGTGATTTGTGGGGTGGTTGCACAAGGGTCTCCATGGGTTTTCCCACTGGGAATGGTATCCCTGTGCCAAGCAGGGTTTGTGGTGATGGATTTGGGAATGGAGGCTGTGCTGCTCCAGCTGTTCCTGGCCAAAATCCATCGCTGTGGGATTCACTCTGCTCTTTTCCCGGTGGCAGAAGATGGAAAACCCCCGAATCCGCACCTGGGGCCGGTGGAGGAGCGGCTTGCCCTGGCTGCCCTCCGGAAGCAGGGATTGGTTCCGGAGCACGTGGAGACCCGGCGCCTTTACAGCCCCCTCCAGCCGGACATTGAGCAGGTGGGTTATGGAACGTGGCCAGGATGAGCCCAGGAGTAACATCTGGTCCAGAGATATCCAGGGGGAGAATCCTGCTGGGAATGTCTGCCTGGGATATGGGATGTTCCGAGGGAGGGGAGGTGGTTGTTCCCTTCAGCACATGCTCTCATTTTTAAATTAAATTTCATTTTATTTAGTTTAATTTAATTTAATTTTAATTTTTGGTCTGAAAGTCCTACTCAGAATTCTTCTCCCAGAATCCGGGGATCACTGAGGTTAAAATATTCCTCCAAGGTCATCGAGCCCAAGCTGTGCTTGATGCCCACCTTGGCACTCAGTGCCACATCCAGGAATTTTTTGGACACCTCTAGGGATGGGGATTCCAAAGCTCCCTGGGCACTTCCAAGGCCTGAGCACCCTTTCCATGAGGAAATTCCTGCTGATGTCCAGCCTGAGCCTCCTCTGGCACAACCTGAGACCATTCCCTCTTATCCTGTTTTTTCCCTGGGATCAGATCCCAACTCCCACCTGGTTCCAACATTCCAAGAAGTTGTGGAGAGCCAGAAGGTTTTGCCCCTGATCCCTGTTTTTTCCAGGCTCAGCCCCTTTCCCACCTCCCTCAGCCACTCCTCAGGATTTACATCCATCAACACATTCCCAACTATCCCTCAAATAATTTAAAAATAACCTTTAATGCCACTTTTCCATCGAGGAATCCTCCCTTCTCATCCAAGGGTCCCAGATCTCCCTGGGGAGGTTCAGGTGTTCCAGTATGGAATTCCTCAAGGTTTCAGGGCTCTGTTTTTCCATGCAGGGAAAGCTCCAGATGTGGGTGGATCTGTTTCCCAAATCCCTGGGACATCCTGGCCCCCCTTTCAACGTCACTCCACGTAAAGCCAAGAGGTAACTTCTCATTTCTTCCTCATCTCATCCTTAGGAAAGGAGTTGGGAGTGCTTGGAAGCCTCGGGTGGGGATGGATTCACCCAGCTGGATGAAGGATGGGTGTGGAATCATCTCCAGTGAAACAGCTCCCATAGGGAAATCTGTCAGTGGGACAACCAGACTTCCAGGTGGATGAGTTTTCCACCTTCTCATGGTTTTATTCCCGGGATTTTCCAGGTTCTACCTGCGCTGCATCATTTGGAACACCAAAGATGTGATCCTGGATGACCTCAGCATCACCGGGGAGAAGATGAGCGACATCTATGTCAAAGGGTGCGTGCCCCGCTCTGGAGCCTCCCACATTCCGGGGGCTGGAGGTGCAGGAGCAGCAGGGAAGGAGTTAAGGTGGTCCTTGGCTTGGTATTGCTGGGATAGACTTGGGTCCTCCTGGGATGGAGGAACCACCATGGCTCTCCAGTCATGGATCCATGAATTTCCAACTGTGGATTCACATCTGCAAGTATGGATCCACACCTATCCATCCATGGATCCACACCTCTCCAACTGTGGCTCCACACCTCTCCAGCCATGGATCCACACCTTTCCAACCATGGATCCACACCTTTCCAATTATGGATCCACACCTTTCCAACCATGGATCCACACCTCTCCATCTCTGGATCCAGGTTTTTGGAAGACATGTCTCTGCTGAGGTTACAATCTTTTTCTTCAGATCTCTGGGATGATCCCATGGCAGTATTTCTCTTTGGACTCCTTGGATGTTCCCACAGTGGGATAAGATGTGGGAACCGCCTGGCCATGGGGAGAGGAGCTTGTTGTCTGCTCATTCCCAGCTTCTCTCCCAGACTTTTTCCATGCTCACAGATAGGATTATTTGCATGGCTGCTTTCTTTGGAATTCTCTTTATTCCTGGAAACAGACCTTCCCTTCCCTTCCCTTCCCTTCCCTTCCCTTCCCTTCCCTTCCCTTCCCTTCCCTTCCCTTCCCTTCCCTTCCCTTCCCTTCCCTTCCCTTCCCTTCCCTTCCCTTCCCTTCCCTTCCCTTCCCTTCCCTTCCCTTCCCTTCCCTTCCCTTCCCTTCCCTTCCCTTCCCTTCCCTTCCCTTCCCTTCCCTTCCCTTCCCTTCCCTTCCCTTCCCTTCCCTTCCCTTCCCTTCCCTTCCCTTCCCTTCCCTTCCCTTCCCTTCCCTTCCCTTCCCTTCCCTTCCCTTCCCTTCCCTTCCCTTCCCTTCCCTTCCCTTCCCTTCCCTTCCCTTCCCTTCCCTTCCCTTCCCTTCCCTTCCCTTCCCTTCCCTTCCCTTCCCTTCCCTTCCCTTCCCTTCCCTTCCCTTCCCTTCCCTTCCCTTCCCTTCCCTTCCCTTCCCTTCCCTTCCCTTCCCTTCCCTTCCCTTCCCTTCCCTTCCCTTCCCTTCCCTTCCCTTCCCTTCCCTTCCCTTCCCTTCCCTTCCCTTCCCTTCCCTTCCCTTCCCTTCCCTTCCCATCCCATCCCATCCCATCCCATCCCATCCCATCCCCATTTAGGATTTATCTTGTGTCTAACAGTGTAATCCCAGCCAAGGGAATTCCTTTTTTTGTGCCTTTTTGGGATTTATGGGCAGGAAGAGGCGGGATTTGGGAACAGACTGTAAATCCCTGGTTTACAATCCCGATTTTCCCCCTGTAAATCCAGAATGCTGTGTGGCTTTCCTGGTATTCCCATCAAGTCCGTTGTTATCAGCTCTGGTTGAGCTGTTCTGTGTCTTTTGGGGCTCCTAAAAAGTTGAGCTGCTGGAAAAGTGGGAGCATCCAGGGGTTGCTGAGATCCCTTTCCCAATTTTTAGCGTCTAAGAGGATCCTGCAAGGCTGGAAATGAGTAAAACCTTGCTCAGCTTCCACATCTTCCAGCCCAAAGGAAAGTTATCCTGAAAAACCTAGTTGGGAATGGGTGAAATGATCCTTTTTGTGCCTGGGGATCTGCCTATGGATTGGGAATCCTCTGGGGAACATTCCTTCCATCCATTGCTGCCTCTGGAACAGGGGCTGGAACCTGCCTATCCTAGACTGGGTATTAGGGAAAAATTATTCATGGAAAAGCTGTCAAGCAATGGAAAGGGATTCCCAGGGAATGTTCAGGCTGGCAGAGCTGGGAATGTTCACCTGGAAAAGGGAAAAATCCAGGGAGAGCTCAGAGTCCCTGCAGGGGCTCCAGGAGAGCTGCAGAGGGACTGGGGACAAGGCCTGCAGGGACAGGACCCAGGGAATGGCTGCCACTGGCCAAGGGGAGATTGGGCTGGGATCTTGGCAAGGAATTGCTGGCTGGGAGGGTGGGCAGGGGCTGGGCTGGAATTCCCAGAGCAGCTGTGGCTGCCCCTGGATCCCTGGCAGTGCCCAAGGCCAGGCTGGACATTGGGGCTTGGATCCACCTGGGATAGTGGGAGGTGTCCCTGCTGGTGGAAGGGGTCTGAATGGAATGATCCTAAAATCCTTTCCATCCCAAACCATTCTAGGATTCCATAATTCTGGAGTTGCTAGCTCCAGCACTGATTCATCTCCCAGCCTTCCCTCTCCCATCTCCAGGTTTTTCCCACCTCCAGCAGCCACCGGGATCAGGAATGTTCCATTTCCCACTCATGGACATTGTGACTTTGAGTGAGATCCCAAATCCTTGCCATGATCCTGATTTTCCATGGGCTCTGTTTGTCTCTGGCAGGTGGCTGGTGGGACACGAGGAGAACAAGCAAAAGACGGATGTCCACTACAGATCCATGGGAGGAGAAGGGAATTTCAACTGGAGATTTGTCTTTCCCTTTGATTATCTCCCAGCAGAGCAGATGTGCCACGTGGCCAAGAAGGTGAGTGGTCCTGGATGGAATTCCTACATCCTCATGGGAATTCTGGGGTGAAACGGGAATTTCAGACTTTCACAAGCAGAGCTGTACAAAGCTTGGCCTTTCCGTGGTGTTGACAGCAAAGTTTTGGGAATTTTGTTCAAAAATCTGCTTTTTGGGGTTGGTATTAGAGGTGTTTTTTTTTTTTTTTGAGAGACTGATCCCTCTGGGAAAGATTCATCTGGGCTGGAGCAGGAAAACCATTGGAGCAGGTGTCCAAATGCTCTTGGATAACAGGGATATTCCAAAGCTGGAGACGGTGATTCCTTGGGGATGGTTTGGTGAGAACCTCTGTTTTCCAGCATGGAAGAATGGGTGTTGTGCCTTTTGTTGTTGCAAAAACTTCCCAAAAAGGAATGAGCTGCCTCCAAATTTCTGGTGGGAACATGGGTTGGGATGTGCCACTGGAGGAAAAGCTTTGGATTTAGGGAGAGAATTGGACTGGGAGTTGAAGTGGATGAAGATTTTCAGATGGGATTTTGATCCCCTCGTTCCTCCAGCTGCTCCTGGTGTTTCTTGGATCAGTTCATGGGAATTACATGGACAGAAGGACACAGGAATGAGGTTGGAATGAGTGCATGGAGTGACGCAGGGGAAAATTTAATGATGGAAATGATGGGAATTAGGGAAAACTGGACACCAAACAACAGAGAACATAAATGAATTTAAATTTCCTTCACCTGGAGATTAAAAGGAATAAAAGGATTAAGAGGAATAATCTAATGGAAGATTCCTTATCCGTGTCAGGGGATAGAACTGGATCATCTTTGAGGTGCCTTCCAACCCAAACCATTCCATGATTCTGTGATTTTTGGCTCTTTGTGGTCTGTGGACAAGAGGGAAAATGCTGGCTTCCCATGGCACCTCCCTGGAGGCTTAAAGTCATTCATTCACCTCATCCTGAGCCTTCATCCCTTGAATTTTTGGGACACCAGCAGGAATTTCCTCATGGAAAGGGTGATAAGGCCTTGGAAATGCCCAGAGAGGTTTGGAGTCCCCATCCCTGGAGGTGTCCAAGGAATTCCTGGATGTGGCACTGAGTGCCAGGTTGGGTCCCAGGCTGGACTCGATGATCCTGGTGGATTTTCCAACCTCAGTGATCCCATGATCCCTGCTCCCTGTTTTTGCTGAGCCTCAGTATTCATGGAATATGAGGTGCCCAAAGATTCCTGCTTGCAATGGGACCATCTCTGAAACCCACTGTAATCCCCAAAACCCACCAAGATCCCCATCCCACCTTATTTTCCATGGAACCAGCATCTCACCTGGGAAGATGCCAAGTGAATCCTCCATCCCAGACAATTCCCAGCTTCCAAAGTCCTTCCCGGGCAGTTCCAATGATTGACAGAATCCCAGCCGGCCCCATTTCACGCTTCATATCCCACAAATCCCAAGTACAGGGTGTACTACATCCAATTATCCTGCCTGGAAAAAGCCAAGACCCCCTCCATAAACCCCTTTAAGCAAATCCATCCCGCTGTGCCGATCTGGAATCTTTTCCCAACACATGGCTTCCAGCGCTGGATCCGAAAATAAACACCTTGTAAAAGCTCTCTGTAAAGGCTGGAATAATGAAGGAAAAGCCGGGTGGAGCATTCCGGCCCCGGGAATTTTTTGATCTCGCCATGTGCTGTTTGAACTCCGGCTTGGTTCCTGCGGCCGTAAAAATCCCGGCTGGAAAGGCAGACGCTGGAAGGTGGAATTTCAATCAAAGGTTGGGAGTGACTGTGGGGAATTGGGAGCTGCTCAGAACCACCTGTGCCCAACCGGGCTGGGAGGGAAAGAGTTTTCCAGTGGTTGTCCTTTGTTTGCTCCATGCTGGAGCTCCCAGGAGCATGGCCAGGTGGATTAGGAATCATGGAATTATGCAAGAATTTGCGTGGGAATGGAGCTGAAAGCTTACGCAGTTCCATCCAGGGACAAATTCCACTATCCCAGATGGATCCAAGCCCCAATGTCCAACCTGGCCTGGGACACTGCCAGGGATGCAGGGGCAGCCACAGCTGCTCTGGGAATTCCAGCCCAGCCCCTGCCCACCCTCCCAGCCAGCAATTCCTTGCCAAGATCCCAGCCCAATCTCCCCTTGGCCAGTGGCAGCCATTCCCTGTGTCCTGTCCCTCTGTCCCTTGTCCCCAGTCCCTCTGCAGCTCTCCTGGAGCCCCTTTAGGGACTCTGAGCTCTCCCTGGATTTTTTCCCTTCCAATTCCAGCAATCCCAACTCTCCCAGCCTTTCCCACGGCAGAGCTGCTCCAACTCTCTTATCATCCTGGCACCTCCTCTTGATTTGCTTTGAGAGCACCAGGTCCTTCCATGCTGGGAATTCCAGAGCTGGAATTCCTGTACGTGGGAACTCCATGGGTCACCCCAACTTGGGCTGCAAATACTCTCTCCTAAAAAAAAAGGATGGCTCTTGATAAGAGGGTGTCCATGGTATTTTTGTTTGATGTGAACACCTGGGGTGGTTGGGAGCCTGGAAATTCAGGGAAAACCCAGGAATACGCAGGTGCCACTCTTATTCCTGCTTTTCTGAACCTTCCAACCATTTCAGGATGGTTTTCCATAACTTTCCTGGCTGGATTAATGTTATTACGATTTTTCTTCTTCTGAGAGGGGAATTTCTCCCAATTCAAGTTTCCAAAATATTTCCGTGGAAGGGAAATATCCCCATTTTTAGGACAGCTCTTTGGAAAACATAGAAATGCTCTTTTAATGCTTTTCTCAGCATTCCTTTTGAATTTCCATCTTCGTTCCCGCTTTTTTTGGTGCCATCTTTCTCTTCCAGCCCTGGAAAATTCAAACCATGTTGGCTGTGCGGGAAGAGCACATTCCCAGGTTTTTGCGTCCTGCAGGAAAGCTGTTTCTGGGATGGAAAATGAGAAAATCATGGAATGATTTAGGATGGAAAAGCCTTCTAAGAGCACCGGCTCTGCCAAGGCTACCACTGGCCGTGTCCCCAAGTGCCACATCCAGAGGGAATCTCAAATCATTCCAGGGATGGGCATTCCATCGTTTCCCTGGGCAGCCTCTGCATGGCTGGAAAACCCTTTCAATGAAGGAATTTTCCCTAAAATCCAGCCTAAACTGGAAGTTTAAACTTTGGATTCCCAGTTTAAGCCTGTTACTGGATGGGTCATGGGACAGCCGGGACAATCTGAGGTCACCTTGATGTGGATTCCATTTTCCTGGGCATCCACTCAGGGAAGAGCTCAGCTCCCACATCCCAGAGGTGCTGTGGTGTGGAAAATGCATGGAATTGGTTTTGGAGTGTTCAGCTTCCCATGCCAATTCCAGCAGCAGCTGGATTTGGTTGCCAAAACGGGATCTGGGAAGTTCTTTAGGGCAGGAAAGGGTTTGCATGGAATGTCACAGCAAACAGCATCTCCATGGATGTGCCGGGTCCGGTTCTGGGATTCTTATGGACATGGAGGGGCTGGAGCATGTCCAGGGAAGGGAATGGAGAATTCCTGAGGGAGCTGGGAAAGGGGCTCATCCTGAAGAAAAAGAAGATCCAGAGGGACCTTCTGGCTCTCCACAACTTCCTGGAATGTTGGAGCCAGGTGGGAGTTGGGATCTGAACCCAGGGAAAAGCAGGATAAGAGGGAACGCCCTCAGGCTGTGCCAGGGGAGGGGCAGGTTGGACATCAGCAGGAATTTCCTCATGGAAAGGGTGGTCAGGCCTTGGAAGTGCCCAGGGAGCTTTGGAGTCCCATCCCTGGAGATGTCCAAGGAATTCCTGGATGTGGCACTGAGTGCCAAGGTGGGCATCAGTGCCAGGTTGGACTCCATGACTTTGGAGGGATTTTCCAACCTCAGGGATTCTGTGACATCCAAGGGAAGTCTCCTGCATGTCCGGGACTCTCAAATTCCTGCAGGATACACCTGAAATGTGACTTTTTGGGAGCAGACTTCCTCTCCTTCCCAAAAATGAGGTTTCCTCCTTTGTATTCTGGAGCACATTCACAGTCCAGGAGAAATGCAGCCCTGTCAACACTTTCCCGAGAATCAGAGCTGATTTTTTCCCTGCTACTTTATCCACAAAAATCCATAAAATATCCCCGAGCCTCCCCTCGCTTGGAAAACAAACCCCCAAACAATAATTCCAGTCTTTTTTCCCTGTGGTTTGGACAAGGGCAGGATATAAATTTCGCGCTCCGAGTTGTTTTTATAGGGAATGTTCAGAGCTCGATTTAATAATGGAAGCAAATTTCACACTGCCTTGAAAGGGACCCATAAACTTTGCTCGGCATCAAATTCCCCCTTCCCAATTCCCTGTTCCTTATCCTGCCTTTCCAGCGGAGCTCTGGGTGTCCCCAGCTGGACAGGGCTCAGAGCAGGGAGGTTTTGTCTCCGGCTAAGTGATATTTTATGGTGTTTTTCCATTAAAAAAAAAAAAAAAAAGGGAATTTGAAGCGACGGAGCATTCAATTCCTGCCTGAAAAGGGTCAAGCCCCACCTGAGTTGTCCCTGGAATGCCAGGATGTTGTTCTGAGGGATTGGGATGCAGAGGGTGCAGAGCCAAGGTTTTGTTCCCTTTTTCCTTGGACATTGCAGTGGGAAGGAGGGAAGGTGGAATCCCAGAGTCTGCTCAGTTTGCCAGCAATTCCATGGAATCATAGAATGGTTTGGAATGGGAAGGACCTTAAAGCCCATCCAGGGACACTTCCCACAATCCTACGTGGCTCCAAGCTCTGTCCAAACTGGCCTTGGACACTACCAGGGATGGGACAACCACAGCTTCTCTGGGAATTCCATCCCAGCTCCTCCCCACCCTCACAGCCTTCCCACGATCCCATCCAATCTTTCCTTCAGCTTCATTATCTTGAGGGACATGGATCCGGCTGGAATAGGTGGGAGATGACCCCAAGTGTGAGGTTTTTCTCAAGTTTGGCTCCTTGTGGATGGGATGGGGCAAAGAGAAATTCCAATGAATCCTTGGTAAGTTGCATCAGCCCAGAAGGGAGTGTGGGATGCGCCTGGAGCATGGACCCATCCATGGAATGTGGGAATGATGGGATGGACATCTGAGCCAGGAATTCACTCGGAAGAAGAGGCAGCTGGAGGACACGGAGCTCATGGAAGTTTCCAGGGAATATTCCAACCAGGAAATGAGGTGGTCTTGAGGGTCCCTTCCAGCTCAAACCAGTCAAGAATTCCGTATATTTTCCCCTTTTCCAAGACAAGCTTAGGTCTGCACCTGGATTTCTTCTGGAAGGCACAATCCAAAGGAGCTGATGGTGTTCACCATGGACATGGATCTTCCACCACCTTGGAATTTTCCAGCCCCTCCTGAGGTCATCCCAGCTTTGTTATCCATGGATCCATGGCTCCTGGATCCCTGTGCATCCTTTCTTTCCCCAGTTTCTGGGAAAGGGAAGAATCAACATCAACTCTTCCCCTTTTTTAGCGATTTTAATTTGGAATGGCTGGAAAAGCTGGGAAAAATCCCCCTTGATAAACATCCATCCCAATCCACTGCAATCAGCAGAGGGGGTAGTGGGAATTTTCCATGGACTTCCTTTGGGATTTCTGGTTTATCCAATATCTCAAATGCATCCATAAAATGCTCCAATGCAAAATTCCTGGCACGTTTTCCCAAAACCGGGCAGAGAACAGAGAGAAATTGAAACAGAACCATCCAGGGGGATCTCTTAAAATGAATCCAATGGGATTGGAGTGCCCACGGACTCCAAGCTGGAATATTTATGTTCCTATGGAATGTGACACGTTTTTCCTCCTTTTTTAATAATTTAATATTGGATGAAATAATGAATCTGAGTCTTGGGGTGAATTTATGGAGCGACGGATGAATAAGACTGGAGTTTCCTGGTTTTAATTAAATCCTGTCATTTCTGACACTTCCAGGTGGAACTGCCACCAGGACACCCTTGGAGGGGTGTCAGGAATCCCTCTGGGATTTTCCTGCTCTTTGCTGGAGCCAGGAATAACAATCCCAACAATCCCTTGGCTTTGGGTGGGATTTTGTCTTTCTCCTTCATCTCAACATTTCTTTTTGGACATCAAGAGGAATTTTTTAAATGGAAAGTATGGTCAGGCTTAGGAAGTAACCAGGGAGATTTGGAGTCCCCATCCCTGGAGATGTCCAAGGAATTCCTGGATGCTGAGGTGGGGATTTGGCACAGCTGGGACTCACTGATCCCAAAAGGCTTTTCCAACCTCAGGGATTCTGGGATTCTTAATCCTAACTCCCAGGCATCCCAACAGTGGTGTTAGAACCCTGTTGGAAAAAATTCCTGGTTTCACACATGGAAATAGTGATCTGGATGCTGCTTCCCAGGCAGTGGATATTCCTTATTCTGGGGTGCAGAACTCATGGATAACTTGGAAATGTTCCCCTGGAGAAGGGAAGGCTCCAGGCAGAGCTCAGAGCCCCTGGCAGGGCCTGAAGGGGCTCCAGGAGAGCTGCAGAGGGACTGGGGACAAGGCCTGCAGGGACAGGACACAGGGAATGGCTGCCACTGGCCAAGGGGAGATTGGGCTGGGATCTTGGCAAGGAATTGCTGGCTGGGAGGGTGGGCAGGGGCTGGGCTGGAATTCCCAGATTTTCTGTGGCTGCTCCTGGATCCCTGGCAGTGTCCAAGGCCAGGTTGGACATGGATCCGCACGGGATAGTGGGAGGTGTCCCTGAGCTGGAATGGGATGAGTTTCAGGACCTTTCCAACCCAAAGTATTCCATTATTTTCTTCTCTGCTGTAAGCAGTGCCAGAGGAGCCCGGAGCAGTTTGAGGGATGTTTTGGGGCTTGGAGCAACCAGTGTGATATCACCAAATTCCTGGGATACCATGGAGTCTTCCTTTCCATATCCATGTTCCATGAATAAATTCAGGACCTCTGGGTGGCCTGAAGGTGGGACTGGCATTTGATGGTCTCAGGTTGTCCTACTGCCTGTGACAGACCTGGGAGCAGATCGAAGCCATGGTGGATCCGGAAGGGAAGGGATCCATGGGAATTCCCTGCTGGAACTGCTGATTTAGGCATCAATCCCATATTTTCCCATGAATTAAGAGGAAGATGAAGTTTGGCAGCGCCGGCACTCAACGCTCGTTATTCTTTTCACCTTGGATAGTCACCCTCATTGGAATTGTGGGAATTTCTGTCCTTCTTAAGGATCCTCTTTGGGATCCCATGGAGACATTTCCTAAATTGTATTAAATTAAATTAATTTTTAAAAATAAAATTAATTACTTTAATTTAAATCATTAAATTAAGGCATAAATTGTTGCCAACACCTTCCAGAAGCATCTTGAGTTTTCCCCTGATTATCCTTATCCAAGAGTTTTCCAGAGCCCGTGCTCCTGCATATCCACAGTAGGACACCCCAGGAATTCCAAGATTTCCAGAGCCAGGCTCTGCCCAATTGTCCTGATGAATCTTTAATTTTTCCGTGGTTTCTTTCCTGATGGGATTTTAGGAACACTTCTGGAGCTTGGACAAGACAGAAAATAAGATCCCACCCCAGCTGATCCTCCAGATCTGGGACAACGACAAGTTCTCCTTCGATGACTATTTGGGTAAGTTGGGAATTTTGGGATCCATCCCAAAAAAAAGGGAAAACATCACCGGCACAGGTTGTCCAGGGAAGCTGTGGAAGTCCCATCCCTGGAAGTGTCCAAGGCCAGGTTGGATGGGGCTTGGAGCCACCTGGGACAGTGGAAGTTGGGAGTTTGGATTGGGATGGTTGGGGTGGCTCAGACTCCATGGGATCAGGAAACATTCCATGTTTTAAGGATTTTCCTACTGAGATGTCACACTTGGAATATTCTTCCCTGCAGGATCCATCCAAATGGATCTCAACAGGATGCCCAAACCTGCCAAGACAGCAGAAAAGTGTTCCTTGGATCTTGTGGATGATTCCCTGTCCTCCAGCCGCTCCGTATCTCTCTTCGAGCAGAAAACTGTCAAGGGCTGGTGGCCCTGTGTGGCCGAGCAGAACCAGCAGAAGATCCTGGCGGTAAAGTGGCCTCTCCATGTTTTTCCTTGGATCCTTCACTCCAATTCCCATCCCTGGAAGTGTCCAAGGCTTTAAATTCCTTCCCAATCCAAACTGTTCCAGAATTCCCTGAAATCTTCATTAAATTCAAAGCAGGGCAAGAAATTCCATTTCCAACTGGAGACTTTATGGATCCAGCCGGACCGTCTGTGGTTGGCTGGAAATTTTCTGGCACTGTGCAGAGGAATGATTGGTTTTGTGGGATTTTCAGCCTGGTTTTTGGAATGTGCTACCAAATTTGATTCTGTATCACTATTCCCAACAATCTTGTGTCCTAAACACCAGGAAAAAATTCCAGTTGTCCCAGCAATAGATTTAAAGGTTTCTGGGCTCCTGTTCCAGGTTTTGGTGACTGTTCCATGCAGGTGAGGGAATCCAGGCAGGGAATTCAGTGATTCAACTGACAAACCCTGAGGTGGTTCCAAGGAAATTGGGAATCAGGGGATTGGGAAAGACTGGATGTGGCACTCAGTGATGATCAATCACAGCTTGATCCCAGAGGTTTTTCCAGCTTCAGTGATCCTGGGATTCTGTGGTTGTCCAAGTTTGGGTAAAAGTGGGATCCGGGATTTCCTGGAATATCTCCAGTGACAGGTGAAGGATCTCTGGAATCCTGGGATCCCCATGGTCATTGTTGGGAGTGGTTTGGTTCTGTTTAAAGCATATTTTCTTTCCCTAATCCCTATTTTCCATCCCACGTTCATTCCTCACCTTTCCCCCTGTTTTTGGGGATAATAACTAAGTTTTTGTTTAACCCATCCAGGGCAAACTGGAGATGACTTTGGAAATTGTGGCAGAACAGGAACACGAGGAGCGTCCAGCCGGGATGGGACGGGATGAGCCAAACATGAACCCCAGGCTGGAGGATCCCAAGTAAGAACATCCCAAATGGAAAAGCAGCCACCAGGGCATGTAATTCTTGAGGACCAAATGGGAATTCTGTGTTTCCAGCTGCAGGGAACTGGGCTGAACTGAGTTTGCACCTGGGTAGGATCCACTCTGAACTGGTGGGGAGTGGGAGGGAGGTCTGGAGAACAAGTTCTGCGGAATTGGGAAGTTGGTCTGGAGCACCAGTCCAGTGGGACTGGGAGATCAGTCTGGACCACCAAGGAGGACATTGGTGGGATGTAGCCAGAAAGATGGAAGAGCTGAGACAGTCCCGGGGGATTTGGAGTCTGGTCTGGACCATGAATCCAAGGGGTTGGGAGGCTGGTCTGGATCACCAGTCCAGAGAGATTTGGGAGACTGATCTGGACCATGAATCCATTGGGACTGGGAGGTTGGTCTAGATCACTAAGGAGAATGTTGGTGGGACATCCTTAGAGGGATGCAGGAGCTGACACTTTCCAGTGGGATTGGGAGACTGGTCTGGACCACCAAGGAGAACATTCACGGGATGTATGCAGAAAGATGGAAGACCTGAGAGCAGTGGGATTGGAAGCTGCTCTGGACCATGAATCCATTCGGAGTGGGAGTCTGATCTGGATCACCAAAGTGGAAATTGATGGGACATCCCCAGAAGGATGAGGAGCTAAAAATTCCAGTGGGATTGGGAAACTGGCCTTGATCACCAGTTGAGGTGGGACAGGGAGGTTGGTCCAGACAATGAATCCAGAAGGATTTCAAAGCTGGTCTGGGACCACCAAGGCAGATGGGATTGGGGATCCAGGAGGATGAAATTCCGAGGTGACCTCCCCTTCCCTTGGCTCCAGGCGTCCCGAGACCTCCTTCCTGTGGTTCACATCCCCATACAAGACCCTGAAGTTCATCCTGTGGCGCCGCTACAAGTGGGTGCTGATCCTGGCCATCCTCCTCTTCATCCTGCTGCTTTTCCTGGGAATCTTTGTCTACGCCTTCCCGGTATGGAGTGGCTGAGACAGGACAGGGATTGGCTGAGGTCTGAGGGGTGCTGGATTCAGGGAGATGGAAAATTCTGTGCTGAGGAACACAACGGGTTAAAAAGGGACTTTTTGGGGTTGGGGATCCTCATGGGAAAAATCTGGTGGGGTTGGAGCGTGTCCAGGCATGGGAATGGAATTGGGAAGGGGCTGGAGCATCAGGAAAAGCTGAGGGAAAGGGACTTATCCCAGAGAAAAGCAGGATCAGGGGGACCTTCTAACTCTCCACAATTCCCTGAATGTTTGGAGCCAAGTGGGATTTGGGATCTGCTCCCAGGGAACAACAGGACAAGAAGGAACAGCCTTAAGTTATTCCAAGGGAATTTTAGGTTGAATATTTAAAAAAAAAAAATCCCTCATGGTAAGCAGTGTCCAGCCCTGGAGCAGTGGTGGAGTTCCCATCCATGGAATTATTCCAAAAACACCTGGATGTGGCATTTGAGGACATGGATAATGATGAACAAGGGTTGGGGCTCTTTTCCAACCTCAACAATTCCATGCTATCAGGAATGGTGGAGATCCCAAAAAACCATGGGAGGGCCATTCCTGGCATGTCCTCAGCAACACCAGTTGCTGGCACTAGTGTGCCAAGTCTCCAAGATTTTCTGGGATGCAGAGGGAAAAATCTGGGATAGTTTTACCTGCCTTGGTCGCCTTTGACAAAATTCCATGGAGCTGCCGGCTGGATTTGTCCTTGGAATAAATGAGGATGGGGCAGGGCTGGAGGAGCCTCTCCCTGCTGGAAAGCTCTGCATTCCAGAAAATTCCTGGCACAGCTTTGGGAATGCTCCAGGACCCCTTTCCCAAGGGGCAGAACAGGTGATGTCTCAAATTTTGTGGGATCGTGGAAAAAGTAGCTGTAGGGATACAAGGTCGGGGATTGGGTGGTGAATCCATGAGATTTGTGGGAATCCCAGAGGATGGGAAGGAGCAGTGGGATCCAGAGGAGAGGAGTCTCACGCAAATCAAGGAAAACTGGGAATGCTTCCCAGCAGTCGGACACTGGGATGGTGCAGGAGGGAGGGGCCAAATTTATTCCAAGGGCTTGAAGAGGTGGGAATTTCTCTTAAAATTTTTGGGAAGAGCAACCAAAATCCAGGAATGACTCCTGGTTCTTGTTAAGTTCTTCCAATGATTCCCTTATTTTTCTGATCATTCCCTCATTTTTTCCAGTGATTCCCTTTTTTTTTTCCAGTTACTCCCTTATTTTTCCAGTGATTCCTTCATTCTTCCAATCATTTCCTTATTCTTCCAAGGATTCCCTAATTTTTCCAAGGATTCCCTTATTCTTCCAGTAATTCCCTAATTTTTCCCATGATTTCCATATTTTCCCAGTGATTCCCATGTTTTTCCATCCTTTCAGAACTATGCTGCTATGAAACTGGTGAAACCTTTCAACTGAAGCTGCTCCTGTGCCTGCCTGGGAATTTTGGGAAGGAATTTTGGAAGTCAAGAAGGAAAAAACTCATCCAGGCCTCCAGCTGCTGCCAAAGACTCCAGTTCCCTTTGGAATTCCACCCGGGAAGTGTCATCTAACCGAAGCCTCCACCAAAATATTCCTGGTTTTCCAGCCTTCTTTGTTTTGTTTGAGTTTTCCTGCTGCTCTGGTTGGTAAATCCCAAATTCCAGTGAAAATCTGAGGAGGGAGTGGAGAAAGGACCTTTCCATCCAGAAGTTGGGAATGTGCAGAGGATCCTCAGGGCAGGATTTGGGATTTGCCAGCCTGAGCAAATCCTACAGATTCCAAGCACTTTTCGCTCTCTGATCCAGCCTCAGTTTCCTTTTTCCCTGTATTATCCCATTTATGTATTGTAAACCTATGGAAAATGTGTTGGAAAACCGGAATCCCTGGGATGACATGTCGCATTCCCAAAGCTGAAATAATGGGGATGGGAATGGCTGTGGTACAAAACCTGGGATTTGGAGTTGGTGCTCTACAAAATCCCAGTTTCTCTTGGATTTTGAGGCCTTTGCATTCCATCATGGAATTCTGGAGCTGGTTTTCCCTTGGAGCTGCTCCACAGCCCCACGGGTCTCCCATTCCCACTGGGAGAGGAATCTCAGGAGCAACTGGGCTTTGATTTCATCCTCTCCCGCTGCCTCCCAGCCACTTTTTTGGGAATTCTTGGTCTTTTTAGTGTCAGTATTTGCAGAATCCCAGAATCCCTGAGGTTGGAAAAGACCTTTGGGATCATCCACTCCAAGCTGTGCCCAATCCCCACTGAGTGCCACATCCGGGAATTCCTTGGAAACCCCCAGGCATGGGGACTCCAAAGCTCCATGGGCACTTCCAAGGCCTGAGCACCCTTTCCATGAGGAAATTCCTGCTGATGTCCAACTGAAGCCTCTCCTGAGACAACCTGAGGCTGTTTCCTCTTATCCTGTTTTTCCCTGGGATCAGATCCCAACTCCCACCTGGCTCCAGATCTCCAGGGAATTGTGCAGAGATAAAAGGTCCCTCCTGATCCTCCTTTTCTCCAGGCTGAGCCTCACTGATATTCCTTTAAAATCAGCCATTTTCCCTTGTATTCCCAAAGATTCTTATGGAAAACATCCCAACACATACTCACTGCTGCCAGGCATTAATGGAGTGAAAAACCTGTCCCAGGGTGGGATTTGTTTTCCAAACAAATCCATGATCCACAACCTGCTCAGCCTCCCATGGATCCAATGGGAATGCTGGGACATTCCCGCTTTTGCTGTTCCCTCCTCCTGTCCCTGGAGCTGGATGATCCCACGGGATGTGGCACTTGGGGATTTGTGACCTTGGCAGGGTTGGACTTGAGCTCAGAGGTCTTTCCCACCTAATTATGGATGGTTCCATAATTCCATGATTCCCAGGGTTTTCCAGTACTGTGAGGGTGTTAATCCTCAAATTCTCATCCTGCAAGGAATCTTCTCCCATTCTCCCACCAGAAAAATCCCATTAATATCCGGCTGCTCCTGCACCTTTGCTGATTTGGGATCTTCCTGTCCTCCCTTCAGCAGGATGAGATTTATCCTTGATCCCATGTTTTCTTTGGAGCTGTGGCTGCTTCAAACAAGCAAGGAGCTGGGAAAAGTGATCCCGAGGGATCAGTTTCCCATGAAAAACCACTGATGGCAGCTCCCGCCCTGCTCTGGCTGGGATTTTAAGCTTGTGCTTAAAAAATCAGGATAACAGCCCAATTGCTTTGTTAAATGGGGATGTAATCCATGGGGGATCAAATCCCAGGATTCTCATTAGAACATCTCCCAGAATGCACAGGGCAGCTCCTTCTCCGTGTTTTCCACACGGAAAATGCACAGCTTTGGGACTTATAGGGATTTATAGGGATTTATAACCCCATCCCTGCTGCTGAGCTTTGGCTGATCCATGGCCCCTTCCCAAAAGTTGGAGTGCAGCAATCGGCTCCGGATTTGCACATCCCAGGGTGGAGGTTTCATTTTCCATCATTAAATGCTTCATTTTCCTTTGGTTTTTCCCTAAAACCCTCCCAACGCCATTTCCACCCCCATCCCTGTTTATAGCCACCATCAAACCACCAGGATTCACTCCAATTTTCCAGAGGTTTTATTATCCCAAAGGATCTGAGGAGCCAAGGACAAAAGTTACTTCTGTTTGGCCCTTGCTGGGATTGGAAATTTGGGTTTTATGGGAATGTTGGTCCCTGCTCCTTTCCCACCAGGACCCAACTGTGCCAGAGGAGTCTGGAATTCCCTGAGTGCTCTCCTGGAATCCACAGTGGGAATTCAGGTCCAATATCTCTTGGATTTGCGGGGATTCTGGGATTTCCCGTCCTGGTGTAATTCCCCATGATCCCAACCCAAAAATCTTGGAACCAAGAGCCTCAAATGGATGTGTGATCCATGTCGGAATGCCAAACATGGGATGCGCATCCTCCATCCTGTCAGGAACACCACTGTCTATCCCAGAAGGACAAGGAATCAAAATCTATCCATGGGTTTTCTTTGGAACATCCAAGGGGAGCTTGGATAAGGATTGGAGCCACCTGGGATTGTGGAATGCCTGGAATGGATGGGCTTGAAAGTTTGGGATTCACTCCAGAGACACTTCCAGTCGGAAATCCTATTTTATTCCCAGAATTCCTCTGGCAAGCCTGGATCAGCAGCAATGGGAGAAAAGGATCCAGGGCATCCGGTTCCATAAAAATGGATTTCCAGAAGGAAATCCCTGCTCCCAGTCCAGGTTTCGTGCCAAGAGGATCCTGTGCGATTCCGGGGGGTAAATTCAGGTTGGAGCATCTGGAAAAACCAACTCCATCCCATTTTTTTTCCCTGAACAGCCACATCCAGCTCCAGGTCTGCTTGTGTCTCCTCCAAATCCAGATGGGAAGTGTAGAAAGAATTCCCTGTGGCTTCTGGTTATGCAGGGAATTGGCTGGAATTTGTTCTGGATCACCTGTGCCTGCCTTATCTGCAATAATGCCCAAAGCACTGTGATTCCCAAAGAAATGCTCAGAAACATTCCCGTTCCCAGTGTTTTGATTGTGGGGAAGGAATTGTGACTCTTCTTGGGAGTTGGAATGGGAAAATAGGGGTTGTGAAGAAGGGATGGATCCAGGGAATGCTCAGAGTCCCTGCAGGGGCTCCAGGAGAGCTGCAGAGGGACTGGGGACAAGGGACAGAGGGACAGGACACAGGGAATGGCTGCCACTGGCCAAGGGGAGATTGGGCTGGGATCTTGGCAAGGAATTGCTGGCTGGGACGGTGGGCAGGGGCTGGGCTGGAATTGCCAGATTTGCTGTGGCTGCCCCTGGATCCCTGGCAGTGTCCCAGGCCAGGTTGGCCATTGGGACTTGGTTCCACCTGGAACAATGGGAGGCGTCCCTGCCCATGGATGGGGTGTGAATGGGATGATCCTAAAATCCTTTCCATCCCAACCCATTCCATGATTCCAGGATTCCCTGCCCATGCATGGAAGTTAATTCCCAAAGGTTCCGCTGCTCGACCGCTTCCCTGATCCTGGATTTCCTTGGCCTGGTGCCGGAAGTAATTCCAACCTGGAATTCCAAAGTGTGGGGATGCCTTTGGGACCATCTGGACACAACACCCCTGTTGTGTTCCTGTTCCCTCCAGGAGCTGGGGGAGCTGGAAAACTTTCCATCCCACACCGGGGCTGAATTCTCTAAATTTTCAGCATTCATCCCAAAAAATCCCAGGAATGAGCTGGATGGATTTTGCTCCCCAATAAGGACAATTTTGTGGGTAGTGCCCCGTTTTACCCGCTCCGAGGGGAGCGTCTTCCAGCCACAACCGTGAATTTTTCCAGAGCAGTTGGAGAAGAGGGAGGTGGTGCAGGAAGAGGGTGGTGGTGCAGGGATGAGAAGTGGGATCCAAGTCAAGGCGCTTCCATAAATTTTTTTGGGGAGCTGTTGGCAGCTGGATTTGTTGGTTTTAACCCCTGTGGACGGGGCCTGCCATGGGTTCTGCTCATTCCCGGGAACACAGATCCAATGGGAGCACTGATCCAATGGGATGCTCCCTAAAAAGCACTGTTGTGGCCTCCTGGCTCCCAAATCCATGAGTTTTCCGATGGGAAGCTGGAGATTTCCCTGGATTTGAGCAATGCAACCCATTTCAGCCTTGCCTTGAGGCCTGACCCCTTCAGGCTTTCCCAGGATGGTGATTCCCGGTGCTGGAACTTCCCCTCTGGAAAACACAGTTGTGGAAAAGGTGGAAAAAGAATTTAAAGGAGGATTGATAACCCCAAATTCCTGAAATCGGCTTTTTTTCATGGATAACCCTGTGTTGTGGAACAGCTGCAATTGGGATTCATCCCAGAAAAGCCCAAACCCTGGGACTGAGGGATGATTTGTGGGGATCAGCAGGAGACTCCCAAGAAATGATCCGTGAAACTGCTCTGGGTTTGGCTCTGTCCAGAATCTGCTTCCAGAGGAAAACTAATTGAATTTGTCCCGTCTGCTTTTTCTATTTCCATCCGAGCCTTCTCAAAGAACCAATCCCTGAAATGTGCTGGGTATTTTTATCCCCTATAAAAAAAGAGAGGAAAAGGCTCGGGAGGCATCCAGGGTTTTATTCCAGCAGCTGAGGTTGGAGTGGGCCTGGATTTTCCCTCAAGGCTGGAATCTTTTCCATGATCCTTCATCTTCCCAAGCATTCCCAGAATCATGGAATAGTTCCAGGAAGGGACCTTGAAGCTCCTCCAGTTTCATGGGATCCATGATCCTTCATCTTCAAGCCAATTCAGGCCATGGAATTCTGACTTTTGGGAAAGGTTTGGTGGATATTTGGGACATTGAGTTGAATTGTGGTAATTGTGGAATGTTTTGGGAGGGAATGGACCTTAGAGCCCATCCAGAACCTTCCCCTATCCCAGGCTGCCCCAAGCCTTGTCCTTGGATACTTCCAGGAGTGGGGAATCCAAACCTTCCTGGAAAACAGGATTTTGAAGGTTGGATTTGGATATCTTTCCCAACTTTTAGGATTCTCTGAGTGCCCCTCTTTGGCATTTGGGATGTTTCCAGGGAGATTCCCTGACCCTTGGCTACTCCGTCCCTGCCAGCATTCCTTGTCCCATGGGTTGAACATCAGGAATTTCCATACTTGGCAAACTTTTCCATGAAGGAATTGTTCCTGATATCCAATCCAAACCTCTCCCAGTGCTGTTTCCCTTTTCTTTTCTTTCTTTTTTGGTATTTTCCCACTTTTCCCTCCATCCTCTCCACCTTTTCCACTTGTGGTTTGTATCCAGGCCCCATCCAAGTCCAGCATCCCAGGAAGGGTTGGAACTTAGAGCCTCACAAATTTGGGAAGTGGCAGTTCTCCCAAATCTAGCCTATTTTTCCCTCTTTTTCCTTCTTCCCAGAACTCATGGAAATGAAATTCATCCATTCTCCCACCTCAGTGCTGGGATCTCCTGGAGGTTTTCCCTGGAAACAGCCTAATCCCATGTTTATGAAAATCATGGAGCCAGGGCACTTTAACTGAATGGAATTCCTGGCGCCAGTGGAGGAGGAAGGAACCTCTTCATCCCTGTTTTTTTTCACCCTTTGGAGCAGATTCCAAAGGTTCTGCTTCTGTCCCAAGCCAAAAAAGAAAAATAGGATTTGGTGGGTATGGAAAAGTGGGAAAAAGAAACCCCAGGATACACCAGAGGTTTACAATTCCTCTTTGCCAATAAAAACAGTGGGAAGAATCATCCGTTGGCAAATCCGTGGCTGGAAAACAAAGCCTGGATTCATTGTCTCCCTCCATGGAAAACAGGGAACAATTGAGATGAGTCACTTCCAAAGGGTGGGAATGGCCTTGGAGCTTCCCAGCAACTCCAAAGAGGGACAGGGAGGTCATTGGAGAGGTTTGGAGTTCTCCGTGCTGGAATGCCAGGAAAAGCTCATCCCTCTTTTCACCCCAGGGACTGGGAGAAATCAGAGTCAGGTGCCTCCAAATAATTCCTGTTTTTTTTAAGGAATTATGCAATCTGAGGGAAAACAAACAGGACAACAACACAAATACAGGTTGGATTTTATTTCTATTTTCCAGTTATCTGAATAATCAGGGATTGGGAATTCCATTATTTCTTTTGAAAGGATAAAAACCTAAAAATACTCCTATTCCCTTAGGATAACAGAACTTTCCTTCAGTTCCAACACATTTTTTTTTAAGGAATACCAGAAATCCCAAATTTTCTGGGGGATGGAGATATATCTGGGATCATCTCCCTCATGTTCTGAACTCCATAAATCCTGGAAATGTTGAAGACTTTAATAAATTAATTAATTATTAATTCATTTAGTATGAATAAATTAATTTTAATAAATCAAATTATTATTAATGACTTAATTTAAAAATTCTCAATTCAGTCCTAAAAAATGAACTTGGAGAGGATCATTCCCTCTTTCTTACCTCTCCCACCTCCATCCCAACCAGGAATTAGCACGAAACAGGGATTTGTCCCGAATGTCTAATTTTGGGAAATTCCAGCCTTCCTACAGAACTGGGTGGGAGGGAGTTGGACATAGAAAAAAGACAAGGAAGAGAGTTGGGATATCTTGGAGAAGGGAGATTCCCTGTGGGATGAGATTGGAATTCCCAGGCTTGTTTAACCCATCTGGAACCAGAAAACAGCTGGGAATAAATCCTGGCCAAGCAGAAAAACCAAAAATTGGGATAAAATAGAGAGGAAAAGGCTGTGGATGCATCCCAGATTTTATTCCAGTGGGAGCAGCAGCTGAGGTGGGGTTGGGCCTTGCCTTGAGGTTGGAATTTTTCCATGATCCTTCATCTTCCCAAGTCACAGGATCATGGAATCATGGAATGGTTCAGAGAAAGGACCTTAAAGCTCATCCCATTCCATGGGCAGGGACACATACCACTATCCCAGGATGCTCCAAGCCCGTTCCAACCTGGCCTTGGACATTTCCAGGGATGGGGAGCCACAAGTCCATGGAGAACCAAATCCCAACGGTTCAGAGCTCCACTGGTGAGGACAATTTTCCATCCTCTCCTCACCATTGGGAAAGTTCTCCTTGGACAGCTTCTGGGCTCCATGGAAAAATTCCAAACCTTTGTGTCCAAGTCCTCCCTGTGCCAAGGAGAAGCCAAGACTGGAGAGGGTCTGGAGCAGGAATCCCATTCCTGGTGTGCCAGTGGGTGGACGAGACATTCCAGGCTGGCTAATTCCAAGAGTTCTGCTTCCCATTAAAGTGCCGGCAAGCAGCTGGAGCTCTGGAGTCCATTAAATGCCACTTTTCGGGAATGGGCTTGGATTCCAGCTGTTTATTTTTATATCCAGGGAGCTGAGAAATGGATGTAGAAAAAAGAATAAAAATGGATAATGAGATGTGGGATGGAAAAAACCATCAGAATATCAAACATGGATTCCCTGCTCTGACATCCCAGGCATGGAAAAAGCCCTTTTAGAAATGTTGGCATCTTCATCACCTGGAGGTAATGGGGAATCCAGAATTCTGGGATTGGAATAGCCAGAATTTGTACAGGGAGGTGTGATTCTGAATTCCCCTGGAATAGATTGCCTGGGAATAGGGATTCAGATCCTTTTCCCAAAGGTGTTACTGGGGAGACATCAAAACGGGGAGAAACAGGATGGAATGAACAACAATGGTTCCAAGTTCATCATTTAGGAAGGAATTCCTGGCTGTGAAGTGAGTGAGGGGCTGGGATGGAATTCCTGGAGAAGTTGTGGAAGTCTCATCCCTGGCAGTGTCCAAGGCCAGATTGGACACTGGGGCTTGGATCCTTCTGGGATAGTGCGAGGTGTCCCTGCCCATGGATGGGGTGGGAATGGCATGGGATTTCAAGTCCCTTCCCACCCAAAACATTCCAGGAGCCCCTCTGATCTAGAGCCAGGCTGGGAGAGCTGGGAATGTTCCCCTGGAGAAGGGAAAAGTTCCGGGGAATCCTCAGAGTCCCTAAAGGGGCTCCAGGAGAGCTGCAGAGGGACTGGGGACAAGGGACAGAGGGACAGGACACAGGGAATGGCTGCCACTGGCCAAGGGGAGATTGGGCTGGGATCTTGGCAAGGAATTGCTGGCTGGGAGGGTGGGCAGGGGCTGGGGTGGAATTTCCAGATTTGTTGTGGCTGTCCCTGGATCCCTGGAAGTGTCCAAGGCCAGGTTGGATGGGATTCGGAGCTGCCTCATTCACCCTGCTGCTCCCAACACATTTCCAAACCAATCCCTTGGATCAGGTGGTTCTCCAGAGGACTAAATCCAGCATTTCTCTGCTCCAAGGATCCCACCAGCAGCCGGGAATTGGGATAGGTCCGCTTGTCCACACCCCACAGAGCCGGAGCAAACACCGGCAGCCGCTTTTCCAATAATGGTTTATGGGAAATCCATGTATTAACATCAAAGGATCTCTCCTGGCCAGGTGGGAATGTTGAGCTCATAACCTTTTATTGCTCCTGCAGGGAATTGTTCTCCAACTGCCCAGCCTTGGACATGGGGAGTGTGTTAAACCCAGGTCCCTCTGGAGCACCTTCCTCTCCCTACCCCACCATCCCATTTACACAGGGAATGGCTGCCACTGGCCAAGGGGAGATTGGGCTGGGATCTTGGCAAGGAATTGCTGGCTGGGAGGGTGGGCAGGGGCTGGGCTGGAATTCCCAGATTTGTTGTGGCTGCCCCTGGATCCCTGGCAGTGCCCAAGGCCAGGTTGGACTGAATAGGCCCGCACTGGGGCTTGGATCCACCTGGGATAGTGGGAGGTGTCCCTGCCCATGGATAAGGTCAGATCTCTGGGATTTAAGGTCCCTTCCCATTAAACCATCCCAGAATTCCAAGTCAGAACTCTCCCAGGTGCAGAGTTCCACACTTGGAAGGTGTGGAGGCTTTATGTGCTCCCAGAGGGAACAGGGCAATGTGATCCAAAGTGGCTTCCCAGGGATCATTCAGCACTGTCTGCAGGGAAATTTGGGAAAACCAAAGAATCCTCAAGTCCCAGACTGGTTTGGGTGGGAAGGGACCTTAAATCCCATCCCATTCCATGGGACACCTTCCACTCTCCCAGATTGATCCAAGCCTTTTCCAACCTGGCCTCCTGAACTCCTGGAAGCCTGGATCCATCAGCTGACGGTGACATCACAACCCTGAACCGTCAGGACATTCCCGACTCCCAAAAATATCACTTCTCCAGAGGCCAGGAAGCAGCAGCAACCCATCCATCCTGTCAGCACGGCTATTCCCAGTTTCTTTCTGGCTCTGGGAACACAGGGACGGTGGGAAGTGTGAGGGACGGGGGGGTGGTGGCACATCTGGATGCACTCGGAGCTGGGGTGGTGGCAGCTGTTCCCTCATCCCGGTCGCTCTGGGTCTGGAATCAATTTCCAAGGGGTTTTTCCTGCCTAAATTGGAGCCCAAAGTCTGCTTGGCTCCTTCCCTCCCGGTTTTCCAGCTGGGATTTTATTCCTTGGCCTCAGGAGGCTTAAAAATAGAAGTGGTGGAAAAGGAGACTGAGCCACTCTTCCAGAGGGAGGGAAAGGAGGGAATTCTGTGCTCGTCGGAGCAGGGAAGAGGAGAAATTCCGGCAGGAGATAACTCTGAGCTGGGTTATTCCAAAAGGGATTGAAAATCTGCCTCTCCCATTCCTGGTTTTTGCTGGAAGCCACTTAAAGTGACATTGAATTCTGGGAGTGGGATGAAATCCAGGATTTTTCCTTGGGAAAATGGCATTGCAGGGGCTGCTGACGGAGTCCTGTGCTCTGGGGAAATACCTGGGATGGGTTTTATTTAACTACGTCAGAAATTTGACCAGGTAAATCTCCTGGAATTCCAGGGGGCTTCCTTGGTGTAAAAACTGGGAAAGGGGTACCCAAAAGCAGATTTTTTGGAAGGCAGGATATGATCAAGAGTGGGAAAGGACCTTTGTGTCCGGATTCAGATGGAATGTGCAGCTTTGTGGGAAAAGAGCTGATTTATGGGATTGTAACCAGTGAGGGACAGGAAAATTGGGAACGGCTTCCCACTGCTGGAAGACAGAGGTGGGTGGGATATTGGAAAGGATTTTTGGGAAGTTTGTCCCAAAGAAGCACCAAAACTTGGGTGGTTTCACAGGTTTTCCATATCTACAGGTCAGATTCCCACTGGGAATTCATTCCATGGGTCCTTCTCCAGCCCCTGGAGAGGATTCACCCCAATAGGGTTGGGAAGAGTCACTGGGAGCTCATCAGATCTAGAGCATCTCGATTTTGGGAGCAGGAGCAGCTCCCTGGTGACATTCGCGTCTCTGGAGAGGTTCTTTCATCCCAGGAGAAAAAAAAAAGGTGGGATGAAACAGATTGGGATGGGAAGGACTTAAAAGCTCAGCCAATTCCATCCAGGAATAGCTCCCACGATCCCAGGGGGATCCAACCTGGCCTTGGGCACTGCCAGGGATCCAGGGGCAGCCACAGCAAATGTGGGAATTCCAGCCCAGCCCCTGCCCACCCTCCCAGCCAGCAATTCCTTGCCAAGATCCCAGCCCAATCTCTCCTTTCCTACTGGGAGCCATTCCCTGTGTCCTGTCCCTCTGTCCCTTGTCCCCAGTCCCTCTGCAGCTCTCCTGGAGCCCCTGCAGGCCCTGCCAGGGGCTCTGAGATCTGCCTGGAGCCTTCCCTTCCCCAAGGGAACATTCCAAACTTTCCCAGCTTTTCTCCCAGCAGAGCTGCTCCATCCCTCTGATCATCCTGCTCCTAAAAAAACCTGGGGCAGTCTCTGGACAGCCATTCCAAATCCTGATCTTTGCTCCTAAAATATCCATGAGGAGCCTTGGGACAAGCTGGGCTCTGGAAAAATTGTTTTGCGAGTGCTGATGGAGCTTGGGATGGATTTGGGCCCTTCACATTCCTGCATGGAAGAAAAAAATCCCAACCAAAAAGCCTCCCAAAAAAGCCCAGCAAAAAATTAGGCAGAAATGTTGGAAATCAAAGGATTATCCACCTTTTCCAGCTTTTCAGCTTTCCCTCCAGGAGTTCTGGATCCACATCCCATTTTAGGGCCTGAGAAGGGAATTTCCTCCAGCACCCTATCCTCATTGCTGCACTTCCAAGTGTGGGAATTCCACTGGAAAATTGAGATTTCATCCCAAAATCACTTGGAAGGACAGAGACCAGTCTTGCAATGCTTAGGAAAACTCGGAATCTGTGGTATAAAATCCGTGTGGAACAAAAAGTTAATTTTAGCCATGGTCAGGCTCCATCTGTTCCTGCCAGATTTGGGATTTAAAAATCCAGGACCTCTTTCTATCCCTGCTCCTCTATGGAATTCCAGGGTGGTTTTTTTTTGCCCAAAACCCCAGCTTTTCCAACAATCTTTTCCTGGTTTCTTGTGCCCAATCCAGCTCCACTTCTTCCTCAGGAAGAGTTTTCCCTTCTCTGCTCTGCTTTATAGGATTTCCATGCCCTGACGCGACCCCCATTAATTCCCAAATAAAAAATCCGGCTGAAGACAAGAACTCTTCTGGTTTTTCCACCTTTCCCCCCCCCCCCCAATCCTTCTGTTTCTGGGCTCATAATTTTTTACGAGCTTGGTGATTCTGAGCGATTTCATTTCCCAACTCCCTTCATTATTTCCATGTTGGGAATTTTATTGGCGGGGAAGGTAAACAAATAACATTTGTTTGCCCTAAAATCCGCATTCCTCCCTTGTTTTCCTGGTTATTCCCAGTCTGGCTTCTGTTTGTCTCATATTCTGTTGCCACGTGGAAGGGATGGAGATGTTGGAATATTTTGGATCCCTGTTTTCTTGGGTAAGTTTTGGGTTTGGAATGGCAAGGAGGGGGGAAGGGATTTTGTGGAAAACATTTTTTTGGGGAATCCATGGTGGATCATTCCCAGAGAAGTTGTGGATGTCTCATCCCTGGAAATGTCCAAGGCCAAGTTGGATGGGGTTTGGAGTACCCTGGGATAGTGGGAGGTGTCCCTGCACATGGATTGAGTGGAATGGGATGGGATTTAAAGTGCCTCCCTGACCCATAAAAGCATTCCATGACTTTATGATAGATGCGGAAAATTCTCCCCCAGCAGCTGAACTCCCAAAAGGAAGAAGCACATCCAGGGAACCCAGAATTCTCACATCGAGCTGGAGCTGTGTGCACACCCTGAAGCAGGACCTGTCCATCCCATCCCATCCCATCCCATCCCATCCCATCCCATCCCATCCCATCCCATCCCATCCCATTGCATTTCCTCCCCATCTCATTTTATCCCACCCCATTTCATCCCAATCCCATCCCATCCCATCCCATTGCATTTCCTCCCCATCTCATTTTATCCCACCCCATTTCATCCCAATCCCATCCCATCCCAAATCATCCCAATTCCTTCCCGTCCCAATTCCCATCCCATCCCGGGATGGGCAGGGAAAAGCTCCCCATGGGGTAGCATTCTCAGCATCATCCTATCCCAAAAATCCAGATCCATCCCTGGGAAGCGGGAAGGGAAAACTTTGGAGTGAGAAACACTTGGAGTGGATTTCAACGAGCCGCCCTCATTCCGTTGGCTAGAAATAAATCCATGAAGCACAAAAAAGCTCTCAGGGACTCACAGATGCTTGGAGCCTGTTGAAATTTTCCGGGACTTGCTTTTTTCCCCATGAAAATGGGATGCAAATCCATCCAGGGCATGGAAGAGCCCTTGAAAAACACCCACGGAGCGGAGACATCCTGCCCCGAGCTTGGATGAAAAGTCCTTGATTGGAGGTTTCTTCCCATTTTCCCTCTTGATCCATTGGAAAAGCGTCTCCTTTGACGTGTTTGTCAATGCCTCGGGAAGAGGGAATGAGCGCAATTAGCCTGGGAATTGTTGTAGAATAAAGGTCAGCTCATTAGCGCACGGAATTAATTCCCAAGTGGTTTTTCCAGGAGGCTCTCCAGGCCCTTGGGAGGCTCAGCCAGGTGAGGCTGGGGAAGGAGGGAATTGTGGCTTCTCCTCTGCCTCTGGCATGAAACGGATCCGGAATTTTCCTCTCGGAGCAGCTGCAAAGGCAAAACTGGAGGCAGCTGTGGGGGTGCAAAAATATCCCTGTTTTCACAGAATCCCAGGAAAGTTTGGGATGGGATGGATTTAAAGCTCAGCCAGTTCCAGCCAGGGACACCTCCCACTGTCCCAGGTGGATCCAAGCCCCAGTGGCCAACCTGGCTTGGGACACTGCCAGGGATCCAGGGGCAGCCACAGCTGCTCTGGGAATTCCAGCCCAGCCCCTGCCCACCCTCCCAGCCAGCAATTCCTTGCCAAGATCCCAGCCCAATCTCCCCTTGGCCAGTGGCAGCCATTCCCTGTGTCCTGTCCCTCCATGCCCTGTCCAGTTTTTTCCAGTTGGATCCCACATGGGATCTGATCCCAGTCCCTCCTTTCCTCATGGTCAACAGTTCCTGCCCCTGCAAAAATGAAAGGAGCTTTATTCCCTCCTGGAATTCTGAGCGGAGTGCATTCTTTTGTTATTCCCACCTTTCCTACCTATTCCGGCTGGGCTGGGGTAGGATCTAAACCCAGCCTAAAGCCAGGCCTAACCTCTCACTGGCCTGCATGGAAATTCCCTGACCTGCTCCCTCACACCTGTGAAATTCCTCCTTGGAATGGCCCATCCTGGTATCAAAGTTGGCTCTGAAGATGTGGAATTCAAATTCCCACACCACCCTGAGATTTTCCAGCCACAAAGAGGAAGTTTAACCTTTCCCTCACCTGGGGAAGTGGGAATGGGAACAGGGAACAAAGCTGTCATTCCTCACTTTTGCTCCATGGATTTCCTTTCTGGCTTTAAGGAAGCCCTGGAATTGCTGTTCTCTGACAGACCACAGGGACAGCTGAGCAGAATTCCCTCCAAATTCCAGGAAATGTTTTTCGGAGATGGAGCTAAGAGTAGGTAAACAAAACCCTAACCTCGGACTTATCCAGGAATGTTGTCCTGAACTCCACCAGCTCTGGAGCGGCTCCTCTGGGATTTGCCAGTGGCAGGCTGGTGTGGATTATGGGAATTTGGGATTTTTCCTGCCAGGAGCAGAGATGGTCCCTGCCAGGTGTGGATGCAGCATTCTGGGGAGCCCATGCCCCCCTTGGAGCTGGTATTTCCATGGGACCTCAGTGTCCATGTTTTCATTGGATTTTCACTGGAGGAACAACCACCCAAGGTTGGATAGGGCTTGGATAAACCTGGGATGGTAGGAGGTGTCCCTAAACATGGGTGGAGTGGGAATAGGATGGAATGAAAAGGTTGCTTTTGACCCAAACCATTCTTGGATTCTGGAGACCCTCTGCTCTGGAGCCAGGCTGGGAGTGTTCCCCTGGAGAAGGGAAAAATCCAGGGAGAGCTCAGAGTCCCTGCAGGGCCTCCAGGAGAGCTGCAGAGGGACTGGGGACAAGGGACAGAGGGACAGGACACAGGGAATGGCTGCCACTGGCCCAGGGGAGATTGGGCTGGGATCTTGGCAAGGAATTGCTGGCTGGGAGGGTGGGCAGGGGCTGGGCTGGATTTCCCAGATTTGCTGTGGCTGCCCCTGGATCCCTGGCAGTGCCCAAGGCAAGGCTGAATTCACCTGGGATAGTGGGAGGCATCCCTGCACATCCCATTGGAATTAGAAGGTCTTTAAGGTCCCTTCCCACCCAAACCATTCCATGATTCCATGCATCCCGAGCTCTGCCTTTGCTTTTCCATCCATCCAAAGGCCTGAGTTATTCCCTCCTTTTCCCAGAAAGGCTCCATGGGGGTGCTGGGCAAAACACTCCCTCCTAAAATAGCTGGGAAAGGTGCCTGGGAAGCCGCAGAGATCAGAGGTGCTCCAGCAGAGGAGCTGTAGGGATGGATGCATCCCAGATGTGGAAGGGAACGGCTCCATCCCAGGAAAATTCCTTTTTCCCTCCCAAAACCGACCTGGCAAAGGAGGATTTGAGAATTCCCACTGGATTTTGTTGTTTGTTTGTTTGTTTCAGTTTTTATTATTATTTTTTAAATTATTGTTAGTGAATTAGGTTTCTCCTAATTACAAAAGCAAATAGAAAAACATGGAATTCTGGATGGGTCCAGGGAACAGAATGCTCAGTGAGGTCTTGGAAAAATCCTGATTTCTGTTTAACCTGGGCAGGCAGAAATGTGCTGGATGAGACCAAATTCCATGATTATGGCTACAGATGGGACCAGGATTTAAAGAAACAGGAATGGGATATTTCCCATGAATGTTCTGAGGAGGAACTGCAGGTGGGAAAAAATCTTTCATGGAATCATGGAATTCCAGAGTGGTTTGGGTGGGAAGGGAACTTAAATCCCATCCACTGCCATCCAGGGACATCTCCCACTGTCCCAGGTGGATCCAAGCCCCAATGTCCAACCTGGCCTTGGGCATTGCCAGGGATCCAGGGGCAACCACAGCAAATCTGGGAATTCCAGCCCAGCCCCTGCCCACCCTCCCAGTCAGCAATTCCTTGCCAAGATCCCAGCCCAATCTCCCCTTGGCCAGTGGCAGCCATTCCCTGTGTCCTGTCCCTCTGTCCCTTGTCCCCAGTCCCTCTGCAGCTCTCCTGGAGCCCCTCCAGGCCCTGCCAGGGGCTCTGAGCTCTGCCTGGAGCCTTCCCTTCTCCAGGGAACATTCCCAGCTCTCCAGCCTGGCTCCAGAGCAGAGGGGTTCCAGAATCCTGGAATGGTTTGGGTTGGAAAAGGACTTTATATCGCATCCCATTCCCACCTCATCCATGGGAAGGGACATCTCCCACTATCCCTGTTGTCTCCAACCCCAATGTCCAACCTGGCCTGGGACACTGCCAGGGATCCAGGGACAGCCACAGCAAAGCTGGGAATTCCAGCCCAGCCCCTGCCCACCCTCCCAGCCAGCAATTCCTTGCCAAGATCCCAGCCCAATCTCCCCTTGGCCAGTGGCAGCCATTCCCTGTGTCCTGTCCCTCTGTCCCTTGTCCCCAGTCCCTCTGCAGCTCTCCTGGCGCCCCTTTAGGCCATGGAGAAGGCTCCAGGATTTCCCTGGAATCTTCTGAGAACACATTTATTTGATGACCTTTTGTTGGACACTTCTCTTGTCCCTGCATCCCAAAAGAGCCATGGATACTTCCTAATTCAGAGGGCAGGAATCTCCTCAATCCACAAGCTGCCCTTGGAGATGGTCCTGTGGCTGTGGAAGCAGCTCTGGAACTGCTGCATCCCAAAAAACCTCTTCGGAGCTTTTCCCTCATTTTCCAGAGGGAAAACCTCCAGCTCCTGTTGGAAAAGGACTGGGATCCCAGGTTTGGTATTGGGATACTTCCCAAGTAGGGCTCCCATCCCGCTGGACATGGATAAAACTCCATGGATGGTTTCCAAACACGGAATTCCATAACACTCTCTGAGGTGGGGATCACTGCCTTGCTTTCCCAGGGAATATTTGTTTCCCTGGGATTTCGGAATTCGGGCTTTTCGAATTCAGGGTTTCAGCCTCTCTTGGGGTGTCCATGGATATCTGAGATATTCCAACGAGGAACTGGATTTTCCTGACTCTGGAAAAGAATGGGGATGAGCTTTGCCCTTCCCTCTGGAGCAGCAAAGGTGATTTTCTTGGAAAAGAGTGGGGGGAGAAAAGGAGGAAAAATGGAAAAGCAGGAATTCCAGGTGTCACCAGAGGGAGCTCTTCCATTGCAGATGAGGCCAGAATCAATAAATCCTAATCTCCCATTCCAAGTTTTTCCAGGATGAGATTCCACCTGGAACAACCGGAGCCCCTGTCACCCGAGGCTCCCAAAAAACTTTATCCCAATATTCCTTAAAAATGCCTCAACCTCCACCTCTTCAAGGATCCCCTCCCTACATTCCCTTTAAAATTTCCACTCCATGGATATTCCCAGTTTTTTTTGCCGGGCTGGAAACAGTCTCTGAGGCTGATGGGAGAGAAGAATCCTGGAAAATCCAAGAAAATTTCCTCCCGATGGGACAACTGGAGCCTAGAGGATTCCAAGGAGAAATTCCCATTCCATGCTGAGTTTGGGATGTGGGATCATGGATCCAATATAATGGAATTGTCAGAGACAGGTCCCCATGGAATGCTGAGTGCTCGGATCCCTCAGAGCTTTTCCAGGGATTCCTTTTCCATTGTGGAGACATCCCATAGTTTCCACTTGGTTCTTTCCAAGGAATTAAAGGGAAGAAGGAACTAAAAAGAGAAAGGAGAGGAGATTCCTCTTTTCCTTTGGGATTTGATAAAAATGGGATCTGGTTCCCAGTGGCTCAAATATTGGGGACCATTCCATGGATTTTTTGGAAGTGTTTTCCAAAGAATTTCCTTGGGAAGGGATGATGGGGGATCCCTGAGCTTTTCCTGTTCCCTCTGAAATTCCTGCTCTGTATAAAAGATTTTCTGAGCCCTTCCAAACATTTATCCAAATGCGGATCCATCTAAGGAATATTTTCCCAGGGATTTATCCAGTTCCCTTCGTCCCAAGATCATGCCGAGTTCCTCTCTCCAGCCCTTGGCTCATCCCTGTTCCCAATTCCTCATTTCCATGCCCTTTTCCTGATCCCCGTCCCAGAGTCCTTTCCCAGCCGTTCCGAGTATCCCACATTTCTTCTTCCCAACCCATGGATCAGATTTGGGCCTTTTCCAACCTCAGTAATTCCATGATTTTATTCCTTACCTGTTTAATCCCTCCTCAGATCCAGCTGCTCTCCCTGGATCTGCTCTTCCTTAGCAGAGAATTCGGAACAATGAGCCCTTCCCAAATCTGGGAATTCCAGTGGATTTGGAGCGTCCTGGAAATTGGGAACACTGGCCAAGAATGTGGAGAAGTGACCTGGAGGAGCAGGAAAAGCAGCCTGGATTCCACAGGCTTATTCCAAAGGAAAGCTCCCAAAGAATTGCCTGTGGATGGGATCAGGTAGGAACAGATCCAGGCGGGATGCGCGACAGGGAATCCATAGGGAATCACTCTGTGGTTGGATTAGGATCATTCCCAGCTCCTTGCTGTTACAGCTCCTGGGCTGGGAATTCTCCAGGGAATGTGGGAAGTTCTGTGAGGTTTGGGATAATGGGAAGTGGGGTCACATCATCCCCGAAAAATTAGGGATGAGGGAGAGATTGCTCTTCAGATTCCAGAGGGAGCAGGGCCAGGATGTTCCCATTCCCATGGGAAGATGTGGCTGCCAGAGGGCTCAGAAAATTCCAGAGGCTCCAGGAGAGCTGCAGAGGGACTGGGGACAAGGGACAGAGGGACAGGACACAGGGAATGGCTGCCACTGGCCAAGGGGAGATTGGGCTGGGATCTTGGCAAGGAATTGCTGGCTGGGAGGGTGGGCAGGGGCTGGGCTGGAATTCCCAGCTTTGCTGTGGCTGCCCCTGGATCCCTGGCAGTGTCCCAGGCCAGGTTGGACATTGGGGTTGGAGACAACAGGGATAGTGGGAGATGTCCCTTCCCATGGATGAGGTGGGAATGGGATGCGATATAAAGTCCTTTTCCAACCCAAACCATTCCAGGATTCTGGAACCCCTCTGCTCTGGAGCCAGGCTGGAGAGCTGGGAATGTTCCCTGGAGAAGGGAAGGCTCCAGGCAGAGCTCAGAGCCCCTGGCAGGGCCTGGAGGGGCTCCAGGAGAGCTGCAGAGGGACTGGGGACAAGGAAGATCCAAAGATCCCGCATAGACCATTCCCTCAGAAATCCAGGAGCATCATTCCCTGCTCCAATGGCTTCTAAAGACCCTGAACCTCTGGGAACTTTCACTCGGTTGGAATCCCGAGCTGAATTTATGGCAAAACTCCAGCCCTGGAAGCATCCAGCTCCTGCAGGACTGGGAGCACGCTCCAAGGAGGTGTTGGGAAAAGCAGGATCTTGGAATTTGGGAGCGTTTCCAAGCAAGGCTGGAAGTTTGGATACAATGGGAAGCTCTAGGAGAGGTGCACTGTTCCTTTGGAATATTCCAGCATCCATATCCCGGAGCCAACCCCGATCCCAGAAATTGGAGCTGCTCCCCTGGAGAAGCTCCAGATCCTGATGAGTCTTCCCTCCAGGCAAACATTCCAAGGAATCTCAGTTCTTCATCCTCTACACCCTAAAATTCCCTCAATTTTTTTCCCAAAAAACTTGGGAAAAAAGCACAGCTCATGGGAATTGTGCTCCAAAGTTAGGCAGGGACATTTGAACACCTCTTCCTGACCAGGTCAGAGAATTCCAAGCAGGAAGATGCTAAATCCAAGGTTTTTTCCGAGAGCAAATCCTTTCCAGTAGGATATTGTGGAATCCCAATGGAATTTTCAAAGGAAGAGTCAGGAACACAAAGCCAGAGCAGCAGCAAAGCCCCAGGGGCTCCGTCCATCCTCCTCCTCTATCTCCACATATTTCCCATTTTTCCAAGAGCTCTGATTCCCTGCCAGCCACTGGAAATTCCACTTGGATCACGGGGATCAAGTCCAGGCCTCATTAGGAGTTGATATTCCCACTGATTGCTTTTCCAGGATCTGGCTCTGAGGGAGTCGAGGGTTCAAAGATCCCGTAAATTCTCTGGCAGATTTATCAGCTCCCAATGTTCCGTTATTTTCTCATATGCCCTCATTCCCACCGGGATCCAAATTAAAGGACACCAAAAAATCCAACATCGCATCCCTGATTTTGTCACATCCCCAATTTTTTCTTGGGATGCTGCTCCGGATCCCGTCTGTGCAGCAGGAAGCAGGAGCAGGCTGGAAAAATCCAGGAATAAAGCTGGTTAACGGAACAGCAGAGAAAAATAAAAAGGGATAAAAAAGGAATTTCCACCCCCCCATCCCACTGTTTTTCCCGGAATTTTCCTCCGGTTTTACACCTCGGAGTTGGAGTTGCCAGATGCCTGCAGGCAGCTCGGATTCCAGGGTATCATTAATTCCAAGTAGAGCTTTTCCCGCTGTTCCAGCTTCCAGTCCCACATTGGCACGCAGCTGGGCAGGGAAATTCAGGAATACATCCATAAATCCACCTCAAAATCTGTGGATTTGAGGTGTGGGATGTTCCCAAAATTAAACCGTCCTGGAGATAAAGGAGAGGAGCAAGGAATTTCCTTTGTTCCCAAATTTTAGGCATGAAACAGAATCCAGGACAGCCAAAAAAACCTGCTCAGCTTCTCCCTCTGCCCTGGGATGTCTCAGGAATGTGCAGGAATTCCCTTTCCTCACCTGGAAAACTGAGCTGTAAACTCGTCCTTGGAAGTTGCAATTCCAAGAGAAAATTCCTGGAGAAATCCTGATTTCCCAGAGCCAACAGCACCTGGAACATCCTCCAGTCTCTCCAAGGCCTCAATTCCATGCGGAAAAAACTTTGGCTTGGGAAAAATGCTTGGAAAAGTGGAATCTCTGTTAAAACTCGGACTGAATTTTAGCAAGGAAGTTTCTCCCACAACTTCCAAAAATCCCTCGGGTTAGATCCCACCTTTGGGATACTCCAGGAGCAACATCTCCTTTCCCAAATTTTCCCTATCCCTCTCCTCAATTTTGAACTCCCAAACGAAGGAATTTCAACCTCCCAAAATTCCTCTGGTCTCTTCCTGCTGTTTTTCCAGGGATACAGGATAGAACAGGATAGCAATGGGCTCTTCCCACCACCATCCTGGCTCCCAAAACCTCCCATCTTCCCAGAAACCAGGATAAAAATCTCTAAAAAATGATGTTTTCCGCATCAGCCACTTGAAAGAGCCCAGATCACCTCCAAGTATTTTTATGGAAGGAGTTTTCCTCTTATTCCTGATTGTAAATCCCTGATGTTTTCCAGCTGTTGGCTCCTCATCCAGGGGTGGAAGGTGTCGGAGCAGCTGCACCAGGCAGGTGGCAGCCACTGGGAATCTCCACAGCTGCTGGAATGGGAAGAACTGGAAGCAATTCCCGATCCTAATGGAGATGGTTCCTCATTAAACGGGAAGTTCTGTGGGCCTGGAGTGGATTTGCTTCCAGAGGCAATTCCTGCCCAAAATTTTGGAAGCCAAAAGGGAGACAAGAGATTTCTGGGAGTCAGGAAGGGATGGGAGGCAGCACTGGAGGGAGGTTTTGGGGTGGATTTTTGAACACGAATCCATGGATAGGGAACACTAGGAAGTCTTTTCCAGGCTGGTGGAAAATCTTGGAAGACACGAGTGAAGGAATGAGGATGGAATTGGAAATGAGGAAGGGAGAAGGCTGGAATCACCTGGAGTTTTAAGAGTTGATATGGAGGGGAAATGTTCCCTCAGGTTGGGAGAATCCAGGCGCTAAATTCCCTAAATCCCACTGTGACACCATCCCACGATGATCCCAGCCCACACCAACGCCTGATTCCACTTCTCCTGCACTTCTTGATCCTGAGATTCAGGACCCAGCAGAATCCTGGAATGGGACCTTAAATCCCACTCAGTTCCATCCAGGGACACTTCCCACAGTCCCTGTTTGCTCCAGCCCAAATGTCCAACCTGGCCTGGACACTGCCAGGGATCCAGGGGCAACCACAGCAAATCTGGGAATTCCAGCCCAGCCCCTGCCCACCCTCCCAGCCAGCAATTCCTTGCCCAGATCCCAGCCCAGTCTCCCCTTGGCCAGTGGCAGCCATTCCCTGTGTCCTGTCCCTCTGTCCCTTGTCCCCAGTCCCTCTGCAGCTCTCCTGGAGCCCCTTCAGGGACTCTGAGGATTGCCTGGACTTTTTCCTTCTCCAGGGGAACATTCCCAGTTTCCCCAGCCTGGCTCCACAGCAGCTCTGAGGCCTTCTCTGGATTTGCTCCAGCAGCTCCATGTCCTCCTGAAGTTTGGATCTGGGAGCTGGGATCCACCTGCAGATCTCTGCATGTGGACTCTCAATGGAGGGTGCACAGGGACAGAATTCCCACCTTTCCTTTGGGATCTGCCCAGGGCATGGAAGGGTCTGGCCTGGGCCATTCCAGCCTCATCACAACATCCCAAATCCCTCTCCCAGGGCTGCTTCCCATCCCGTGTCATGGTGGAAAGACCTCACTGAGCTGGTGGTGGTGCTTTCCATCAGGATGAGATTCCATGCAGGCAAAGGAGCTCTTCCAGAAAAAATGGCTTCCGGTCATCCTTGTGATTCCATAAAAAATGTTGTGTCCTCATCATTCTCTAATAACCAATATTGGGATTATCCCTAATTCATGGGATGTTTCCCCATAGGTTTTCCATGTCTTAGGATCCCAAAATCTTTTGAATATTAGGATTTATCTTCTGTTCCTCCCTGCTCTTCCCAAGGAGCCTGGGGATACCAGGAGATAGGGAACCCTCCCTTTTTTTGGGAATTCCTGCCTAGGGCGTCATTGAGGGAATTATAAATTATAATAATTCTGTATTTAAGTGTTTCCGAGGTTTCTTGAAACCACGTGTTTGGATGGAGAGAGCTGGGAAATAATTCCAGGGATAGCTAAATCCATCCATGAAAAAAGAATTCCTGGTTTGGGATTTGGTGGGATTATTTCAGGTGGAGAAGAGAGATAGGAGGGAGAAGGAAAATCCAAAAGTGAAATCCTGTGGGAATTCCAAGATTTTAAAAAGTGACTCTCTGGCAGTGGGAAGCCATTCCCACTTTTCCTGTTGCTCCAGAGCCTTATCCAAAGTCCCTCTCCTGCTCTCCAATATCTGTCCCACATTAATCCCACCCACCACCACATCCCTTCATTCCAGAAGATGGGATCTTCCCACAAAACCATGGAAGCTGCAACTTGCACAAGGAAAAAATGGGAAATTTCACTTTTGGATTTGTTGTCCCACATCAGCTGCTTGGAATGTCCTTGGAATTCCCAACTCAGCTCATTTCCTCCATTCATCCAAGATTCAGGTAGGAATCCAGGGTTTTTTGGAAAAAAACAGAGATTCCATGTGGTTCTTGGCCTCCTGGGAAGGATTTGGCTCCTTTGGGAAAGGTTTGGCACCTTGGCAGCCTAAACCAGTGGGAATTCCATGGGAAATTTGACTTCCTGGGTTTATTCTTGCTCAACTCATGCCTGGAAAAAGAGGAGAAATTGGAGACATCTGGGAGAAGAAACAATAATGGAAGCACTTTTTTTGGGAAGAAAGTTTTCCATGGGTCATGTGGTGGATCCTGGATTTCTGGGATTTTGGTTGGATGGGAGATCCCAGAAAAAGCTTGAACATGATAATGGTTTAAAAACATGGAATGTGGAGGGGAATGTCATTCCAAGCATGGAATAATGATTTTGGGACGATGGGGAATTTAGGCCATCCGTGAAATCTGTTGGGCTTGCAATGGTTTCCTGGGGGGTGGGGTAGGAATAGTTTCCGGTGGGGCAGGAATCCATGGAGACATGGAAGGGATAATCCAATCTGGATGTGTTTGAGCCTAATTTTTTATTGATTTTCGAAACCAGGGAATCACTGCAGGGAATCTGTGGTAATTTTATCCTGAGGCTTCCCAAACCACTGGGAATTCTTTAATTTTTGCCTTTTTCGCCTTTTCCAGCTGGAAAAGTTGGGGATAACTGGGACACAAAGCATTCCCATTTTTGGGAAATCAGGAAAATAAACTTGGATTTCATCATCACCCACTGGAGGGGGGATAAAAATCCCACAACTCATCCCAATTCCCACCACATTCCAGAGGGAAGCATCTCTTTCCTCACGGTGGGGGAATAATCTGGACAGAAATGGGAAAATGCATTCCTGAAAAACCAAGGATGCCAAGGACAGAGATTTTTGGGATGGGAGAATTTGATCCTGTAGTAGGTGACATCCTTTGTATTTGCATCCCTTGGGGTTTTTTTGGGGGAATGCCTTTGTGGAATCCAACAGGTGCATTGGATTTGGAACAGATTTTTCCCATTATCTGTTGGGGGAGCTTCAAGTTATCCTGGAGATCTGTCGGAGCTGGCGGAGGTTTCCAGGGAGTTTCTGGATGGAATTAGCTGCAGACTGGGGTCAGTGCCAGTGGCCTCTCCATGAACTTGGAATCCCGGCCTTGGAGCAATAACTGGGAAAAATCCATGAGGAGCTCTCCCATTTTCCTTCCTATTTCTTGGGAGATCTGTTTTCTTCTCCCTTTTCCTCATTTTTGTGTTTTGTCTGTGGCCAGGGAAGAAATGAAGCTTGGGAATTAGGTGGGAAAGAATCCTTGGAAAGACACAGAGCTAGAATTCCTCTTTGGATAATTTTTTATCTCACACGGAGCTGAAGAGCACTCGAAACAAGTCCTGCTGAGGCATGTCGGGTATCAGAGAGAATTTCTCCATGGAAAAGGTGAATAGATATTGGAATGGGCTGCCCAGGGAGGTTTGGGTTCCTGTTCATGGAGGTGTCGAAGGAATTCCTGGATGTGGCACTCAGTGCCAAGGTGGGGATCAGGCACACCTTGGACTTGATGACCTTGGAGGGATTGTCCAACTGAAATCTTTCTGGGATTCTGGGATATTTTTCCCGGTAAGGGTGGGGAGGGGCTCGGCTGGAATTCCCAGATCCCTGGATTCCTGGCAGTGTCCAAGGCCAGGTTGGATATTGGGGCTTGGTTCCACCTGGGATAGTTGGAGGTGTCCCTGGATGGAACTGGGTGGGATTTAAGGTCCATTCCAACTGCAACCATTCCATGTTTCCATGATTGGGATTGGGGTTGAGTTTGTCCAGCACCCAGAGACTTTTTTCAAGCTTAAATTGAGAATAATCCACCTGATTAAGATGGGAAAATCATGGAATTGCTGCAAATTCCGGGTTCTGAGGGACAACCTGGATTTGGGCTTGCTCAGGTGAAATTTGGCCCAGGGTAGCTCTTGGTGTATCCCTGTATCCCAAAATTCTAGGTGGGACTTCTTTGAGACCTCTCCTCTGGTTCTCCCGGCGCTCAGGTTGGCTCCAGGGGTGTTTTCCATCTTTTCCTTGGGATGAAACCCCAGAGATTGAGCTGAACCCTTTGTTCTGAGGCACCTCCACATTCCATGAGGGTCCATCACAGGATCCAGACTTAAGGGACAAGCTGAACATGGGACAACTGGAAAAGAGATGGGAAATCATTAATCCTGGTTTATCCATGGAAAAAGTGTGTTTTAAATAATCCAGGTCTATTTTATTTAGAAGGAATTCTCTGGAAATGGCAGGAGCTGCTTGGGAAACCATGGATGAAGAGACTCCGGGGTGGGGCTTGGATCCTTGAGGTTCCTCCAACCCCAAACTCAGGAATGGTTTCCTTCATCATCCCATGACTTCATCATCCCTCCCCTCCTTTGCCAGATTCCAAGGGAAGCCGTGGATGTCTTCCAGCCATTCGGGATGATGGAAGAACTGGCACATCCATGATGGATCCATAAAATGAGCTCATCCCGGGAATGTTTGCTGTGGTTCAGAGGAGTTCAGTTCCCTTTTCCCACTCCCTTCCTCCCTCCTCCTTCCCATTTTGTGGCTTCTTTGGTGTTTCCCAGCTCCAGCTGGGATCAAAAGCCGGAAGGGGGTGTTGGAAGGATGGATATTTCAGCAGGACAAGGAAAAATGGGGTTCTTTTGGGAAATCTCAGTCAATCCTTTCCCCACAAAATCAAAACCAGGGATGTCTTGGAGCAAGGGATGCTTCCCCTGAGCTGTTGTTTGGGAAAGATCCAGGAATTCAACGTTTTGTTCATTGATGAGCTGAAGGTTGAATTAATCTGTTCCAGACTGGCTTAAAATGGCCAGGATTAGATCCAGCCCCCCTTTGTTCCAGAGGTATCGGGAGATCTGGGGGGTTCTGACAGATTCCAAACAAAAATTTTAAAGGAAAATATTTCCAAGCAGGGATTGACCAGAAGCCATTAACGGCACCTTAATTTTCCCAGATTTGCTGTGGCTGCCCCTGGATCCCTGGCAGTGTCCCAGGCCAGGTTGGACACTGGGGCTTGGATCCACCTGGGATAGTAGAATTTGTCCCTGGATGATCTTAAAAGCCCCTTGCAACCCAAGTCATTCCATGAGTCCATGGATGTTGATCCATGGACCATCCAACAGCTAGGATAACTTTTTAGCTCCCAGGGTGGATCCTTTGCTCCTCCACATCCTTCTCATGGTCCTCATCAGGGACAAAATCTCAGCTCACCCAACCATTTAGGAGCCACAATTCTGCCAGAAATGCTAGATCAGGGATCAACTGATCAATCCACAGGGTTTTTTAAAAGGAAGAAAAGTAGGAAAAATTCCCACATTTTACTGCAGAGCGAATCCCAAAGCAGAATTAAAAACTCCAAACTCAAAAAATTTTGCAAATTTACTTCTCCATGTTCTGGCTGGAATTGAATTTACCCAGGGGACACCTCCGGGACAATTAATCCCTGGATTTCCTGTGGGCTCCATGCATCATGGAAAAGGCTCCATGGAGAGATTTATTGGGAGTGAATCAATTTATTTTCCTGGATGCCAAATTCGCACCTTCTCTGGAGCAGCCACTGAAGTGGCTTTGCTCCTTTTAACAGTCGGGAGTGTTTGGAGAGTGAGAAACAGGGAATTCAGGCCCGGAATTCAGCTCCTGGCAGCCGAAGGATCACCGGGAAGCACTGAACATTTCTAGGAAAAAAAAAATCCGTGGTGTTTTCAACTCCGTTTCGGCTACAAGTGTTTTCATCCAAACAGAGCCTGATCCCAAAGAAAATAGAATTTATGGATGTTCCCAGACAGAGGTGGCACCTCTGTGTCCTCTAAGGGACATTGGGAGTTTCATCCCTTTTTTCTCCTTGAGGGTGGGCATGGAATCATGGAATGGGTTAGGTGGGAAAGGACCTTTAATCTCACCCCATTCCATGGACAGGGACACTTCCCACTATCCCAGGTGGATCCAAGCCCCAGTGTCCAACCTGGCCTTGGGCAATGCCAGGGATCCAGGGGCAGCCACAGCAAATCTGGGAATTCCAGCCCAGCTCCTGCCCACCCTCCCAGCCAGCAATTCCTTGCCAAGATCCCAGCCCAATCTCCCCTTGGCCAGTGGCAGCCATTCCCTGTGTCCTGTCCCTCTGTCCCTTGTCCCCAGTCCCTCTGCAGCTCTCCTGGAGCCCCTGCAGGGACCCTGAGGATTGCCTGGAATTTTCCCTTCTCCAGGGGAACATTCCCAGCTCTCCCAGCCTGGCTCCAGAGAAGATGGGCTCCAGCCCCTGAGAAGCTCCAGGGCCTCCTCTGTGTCTTTCCTCTCTGATCCATGACAGAACATCACAGGAATTCCAGGATTTTGGAAATCCTTGGAGAGCTGCAGCCTGGCTGAGGAACCAGATTTAAGATGGAGCTCCAGCACCCATGGAGCTCCAGATTTGCTGCTAGGAACCCAAAATTCCAGCGGTGAGCTGAGGAAAAATTCAGAGTCTGATTGCAGAGCAATCTTTCCTGAGTGTCTGGAAACTGGGAAATGTCTCGACTTGGAGAGGGACTGAGGACAAGGCCTGCAGGGACAGGACACAGGGAATGGCTGCCACTGGCCAAGGGGAGATTGGGCTGGGATCTTGGCAAGGAATTGCTGGCTGGGAGGGTGGGCAGGGGCTGGGCTGGAATTCCCAGATTTGCTGTGGCTGCCCCTGGATCCCTGGCAATGTCCAATGTCAGGCTGGATCCACCTTGGATAGTGGGAATTGTCCCTACTCATGGCAGAGGGTAGAAGGTGAGTTCCAACCCAAATCAGTCTGGAATTCCATTGACTTGGAGCTCTGGTAAGATCAGGATTGTTCAGACCAGGTACATTCCATGTAGACTCCATGGACAACAACGCTCTGAAAAACATGGAAAAGCATCAAAACCACCCCATCCCCATGGGAAAACATTCAGAACAGAGGTGCAGGAACAGGTTAACACCTTTTCCTTGGAAAAAAAAACCCCAAAAAACAAAAAAAAACAAACAAAGGAGAACTCTGGGTGCCGTGTGGAGCCTCTGGAGCTGGGACAATGCCTTTTTCTGTCTCCACCGTTTCTCCCTCTGGTTATTCCAGCGGCACATGGAATTCTGCCACCCATTGAGTCACCGACGCCACCTCCCTGCTCCCTTCCCAACGTGCCCAGCTCCTTAATTATCCAATAAATCCACAAGCACTTTCCTGTCATCCCGGGGCCGCGCTGGGAACGGCTCAATTCCGTGTCTGAGTGCGCCTGTGGCTCCTGCCAAATTCCAGGGGCAGCCAAAACCACAGGAAGGCTGCAGTGAGAGGGAAGAGGCTTGGAGCACGAGGAAATCCATGGATTATATTGGAGGTGATGTTTGCTGCTGTCTGCACAGTGGCTTTTCCACCCTGGAAAAAGAGAGGAATTTTGGGTGCAAAGACCGGGAATTTCATCCCTGGTTTTCCATAGATGTTTAGGTTTGGAATTTGTCCCTTGAACAGGAAAGGTTCTTCTGGTGCCTCTCATCATCCCTGATTTGCTGCTGGATGATTAAAGGTCAGGAGAATTCCTGGACTGAGGAATTCTGCTCTGCCAGGAGCACGTTTGGGCCGTGGAGAATGTTGGAGGCTCCTGACGGGTGACAGAATTGATTGACAGCTCTTCATCCCACTGATCTTAAAGTCTGTCTCATCCCTGGAAGTGTCCAAGGCCAGGTTGGACACTGGGGCATGGACCCACCTGGAATACTGGAAGGTGTCCTTGAACATGGAAGGGGTGAGAATGGAATGGGATGTAAGGTCACTTTCCACCCAAAAAAGTCTGGAATTCTGGAGCCCCTCTGCTCTGGGGGAGCTGGGAATGTTCCCCTGGAGAAGAGAAGGCTCCAGGCAGAGCTCAGAGCCCCTGGCAGGGCCTGCAGGGGCTCCAGGAGAGCTGCAGAGGGACTGGGGACAAGGGACAGAGGGACGGGACACAGGGAATGGCTGCCACTGGCCAAGGGCAGACTGGGCTGGGATCTTGGCAAGGAATTGCTGGCTGGGAGGGTGGGCAGGGGCGGGGCTGGAATTCCCAGATTGGCTGTGGCTGCCCCTGGCATTGCCCAAGGCCAGGTTGGACACTGGGGCTTGGATCCACCTGGGGCAGTGGGAATAGGATGAACTTTAAAATCCCTTTCCCACCCAACCCATTCCATGATTCCAGGATCCATCCTGATTTCTGGACATCACCAAGGAGCCCCCTGGATGCAGCATTTCCAAGAGAAACTTTCAGGGTTTTGTGTGGACCTTTCTTATCCTCCATGATGGAATGGAGGCTAAAAAACCCTGGAAGTGCTGGATGAAGGCAGGATCAAGATCCATACCCGTCCTTCCAAATCTTTTTGTGGCCCAGGATCCTGGACACGCCTCCAAAAGGAGAACAGGGCCTTCCCATTCCTTGTCCTTTTCCAACTCTTTTTCATCCCGAAGCGTTTATAGCAGGAACATTTCTTTTTATAGCCTCTTCCATCACCGGATGCGGGAGATGTTGACACATCCAATTATCCCGTGGTTTGGGTGGCCCGGGGACACGGAGACGGGAGTGGGAACGTTGGAGCAGGGAAAGAAACCACTTCCATCAAAGCGTTCCCGGGATCCTGCCGGCGGCACGTCCCGGCTGCCCTGTGGGGAATGGGAAGGGCGGGAACTGGGGGGGTTCCGAGGTGGCCCCGTGCTTCAACCCACGTCTCCTCCTGACCTTTCCAGGGGTGCTCCGAGACTTTTGGTTGTTTCTCTGCTCTTCCTTAGTTTTTTTCCGTGTCTCTGCTCTTCCCTGTTCTGGCTGGAAACTCTGGAATTAGTGCCAAGGAAGTCTTTTTTCACGGCATCCTGGTGCAGCCCTGTGAGATCCCTGCTTTTATCCAAGAGTTTGTCCTGCTTTCAGGGTGGAATTGGGAATAACTCAAGGAATGGAAGATTTTTCCTCTGTCCTCTTACCTTGGGGATTCCTTGCAGATCCCACCTCTCTGTTTGGAGCATTCCCAGTGATTCCCTTTTCCTGGTGCTTCCCAGCTTCTGGATATGTCCTTGGCTGGGGTTTGTGGAATCAGTGCTGGGCATGGAATGATGGAACGGTTTGGGTTGGAAAAACTTCAAGGATCATCTCATCCCAACCCTGCCATGGGCAGGGACAAATTCCACTGTCCCAGGTGGATCCAACCCCAATGTCCCGCCTGGCCTTGAGCACTTCAGGGATCCAGGGAAAGCCACAACATATCTGGGCAGAGATCCATTTGGGTCCATGATGGACAGAATGCTTCCCACCAGGAATGAAAGAAGGCAACTTAAAGTGTCCAAGGGCAGTGTCCACTTGGACACTGGAGCTTGGAGCAACTTGGGATAGTGGGAGGTGTCCCTGCCCATGTATGAGCTGGAACAGGATGGGATCTAAGTTCCTTTCCAACCCAAACCATCCCAGGATTCTGGAGCCCCTCTGCTCTGGAGCCAGGCTGGAGAGCTGGGAATGTTCCCCTGGAGAAGGGAAGGCTCCAGGCAGAGCTCAGAGCCCCTGGCAGGGCCTGCAGGGGCTCCAGGAGAGCTGCAGAGGGACTGGGGACAAGGGACAGAGGGACAGGACACAGGGAATGGCTGCCACTGGCCAAGGGGAGATTGGGCTGGGATCTTGGCAAGGAATTGCTGGCTGGGAGGGTGGGCAGGGGCTGGGCTGGAATTCCCAGATTTGCTGTGGCTGCCCCTGGATCCCTGGCAGTGTCCCAGGCCAGGTTGGATTCACCTGGGATAGTTGGAGGTGTCCCTGGATGAAACTGGGTGGGATTTAAGGTCCCTTTCCTACTCAAAGCATTCTGTGATTTCATAATCCTCGGGTAGTTTTGACAGTAGGGAAAGAAAACCAATTATCTTTAAAAAAAAAGATTAAAAAAAAAGATAATTAAAAAAAAGATAATATCTTTTTATAAAAAAAAAAAGACAAAAAGATAATTCCCCATTAAAAAAATGGGAATGAGGATAATCAATCCAGACAAAATTCCATTTCATGGGATCCAGACCATCCCGGTGTTCCTGATGATTTTCCTGGAGAAAAGTCTCCTCCTTGGGATTCTCTAATCCGTGGAAGTTGGGCAGGTTTTGGCATTGTGATTTCTTTGGAGATGTGGGATTTGGGAACAGCTCTAAGGTCAACTCCAGAGGGAGGGAAGAGAGAAGCCACATCCAGGGAAAACCTGGAAAAGAGAGGGCCAAGACTGCTCCAAATTGAAATGCAAATCCCACAGTTCCCTCTCCAGTTCCTCTCCCTCCTCCTGCTCCCAGACTGACCTGGAAGAGAAGTTTCCCCTCCCAAAAAATCACAGATTTGCTGACAGACCCAGCCTGGAGCATGGATTGAACCCCATCCCGGAGGATTTGTGGTGGCTCCAGGCAGAATTCCAAGCAAACACAAACACATTCCCCAGTGCCGACATTGTGGATCTATCCCTGAGGAATGGGAAAAAGGAGAGATTTCTCTTCCCAAAACCAGTGAAACATCGGGAAAACAACAGAGAGGGAATTGTGGCTTCCCTTCAAATTGTTGGGGAGACGGAGCTTCCGGTGAAAATGGATTTGTGGCAATATTTAGGATTTATGACAAATTTACCTTGGAATGAGTTTATCCCAAGGCGGATCTGGAGGCAGCCAGGCCTTTTCCAAAGGCCACCTTGGATTTTGGATTTCCATATCCCAAGAATGAGGAACGGCCCCAAACCCATGGAGAGATATAATTTAAAGCATTAAAAAATCCATGTTTGCAGACCTGATGATATCCAGACATGGCTGCAGCTTCCCAGAAATTCCAAGCTGGAAAAATCAGGGAACAAAAAGAATTGAGATCCCATGGGTGAGATTTCTCTGGAATTTGTAGTTGTGCCCAGAAGAAATACGCAGGTTCCGTGTGGCAGATCCCATCTTGGAAGAGGAACCAAAGTGCTTCCATGTCCATGGATGCTTCAGAGGTCTCCCAGAAAAGGGGAGCTGGGAATAATTACTGCTTCCAAGAGGGGAATGGGACAGGGCTGTTCCAAGGAAAAGTAGGAAGGAAAAAGGAGCCGGAAGTGGAGTTTTCCAAGAGGCAGCGATGCTGGAGCTCCATGGTGGAACTCCATTCCAAGTATCCATGTGTTTCCTGGGAATAATTCCCTCGGGAAAGGCTGAGGAGAGGCACAACCACAACGTGGAGTGGAGTGGGAAAGGTTTTCCCTTTAATTATCCCAGAATTTGTCAAATGTTGCCTCCCACAGGGATTTCTTGCTCTCTCCAGACTTTTAAAACCTTGGAATTTTTTGTTCTCCTGTTTTTCCATTGGCAACTGCTGCATCCATGAATCCCAAATATTTTATGGATGTAGCTCCATTTCCATGAAATTCTGCACAAACATTGTCCAAACCCCTCTCCCCACCTTAAATTTGCCATTCCAACTTTTTTTGTTGATCCAGCTCCCAAAAATTCCAGTCAATGTTTGGGTTTGTTTGTGGGTAAAAAAGAAAAAAGGAAAAGAGGGACTAATTCACTGGGAATATCCTAGAAATGCATGGCTGGGAGCTCTGGAATTGCATTTCCAACCCTCTGGAACTGCATTTCCAGCCCTTGGAATGATTCATCCCAGAGGATGCCAGAAGGCCTGTTAATATCCCTTTAATTCCCCAAAAAAAGTTGTCCCCCCAAAAAATCCGGTGTTTATTTGACAACACCAGCATTGGGAAATGTCAGCGGTCAGAGATGGAAAATCCATGGATGGAAACAAACAATGGATTTAATTTGGGATTTCAACACCCGGGTTGGATCCGACTGTTTTTTTCTGGGAATTAAACATTTGGGGTTTTTGGGATTAGTTGGACTGGAGCTGAACCTAGGCTGGATCCAGCTCCAAGAGGGATGGAATTCTGTCCATCTTTGGAATTCTTAGGGATTTAGAGTTCTCTTATCCTATGGGAATGGCTTCTGGATTGAGTTTTCATCCAATGGAAAATGGGGATAACAGATTCCTTGTTTTCCTCAGGAATATCCAGTCCAGGTGCAGGAGGACACACATTACTGGAATTCTGTCTCGTGTTCCTGTGGGAAATATTCCCATCTGCCTATAGATATTATAGAAGATTATGGAAAAAGGTTTGTTTCTTTTTTTCCTTCTGTCTTTTGGATGGCTGCAATTTTCCAAAGGAAAAAAAGTTCCGTATTTCCCATGGATAAAATAAAACAAAATAAAATAGGATAAAATAAAATACAATAAAAAATAAAATACAATAAAAAATAAAATAAAAACCAAAATTAAATAAAATTAAATTTTAAAAGTAAAATTTAAAAAATGCAAAAAAAAAAAGATAAAATAAAAAGTAAAAGAAATAAAAAGGATGCAAAATTAAAAAAATAAAATAGAGAAAAATATAAAATTAAATAAAATAAAGTAATATATAAAAAAAACCAAACCAAAACAAAATAAGATTAAAAAAATTAAATTAAACTAAATTAAATTTTAAATGTATAAAGAAATTAAATTTTAAATTAAAATAAACAAAATAAAATATTTTTTAAATTCTCAGTTTATAAATCAGTTTTCATCAACTTCCAGAGCCTGGAAAAACGGTTTAATCCATGTTTTTCGAAACAATTCTGCCACATTTAATGGATAATTGTCCTTTTTTTGCCAGGCAAAAGAAGTGTAGATGCTCATGGGACGCTCCCAAGCTCCAAGGCCATGCAAATGTTCCCTAAAATCGAGAAGTTATGCAAATTCCATCAGCAAGCAGAAAAATTGAGATAAGGCTGAATCCCAAAAACCCAAAGGATTTCAGGGCAGGGATAAAATGGGACAAGGAATTCTCAACCTGCTGCCAACAGAGAGGAATGGGAAGCAAAGGACAAATCCCAGGAGCTCCCTGTTCCTCCTGGATTTTCCATGCTGGAAACATCCAAACAAAATCCCAGTCTCAAGCTAATGGGGCTCTTTCCCGTGATTCCAGATAGAAAGAAGAAAGGAAAAGCTCGGCTCTCCTCTGGATGTCAGAGCCGGGCTGGAGGAGCCAAAATGAATGGATTGGGAAAACAGAGGGATTGTTGTTCCCGTGATCCCGCTGTTTTCCCATGGATGGTTTGGAGGGGAAAGTGAAGTTAATGATACAATCCCTTAAAGGGATTTGGGATGTCACCTCCTGCATCACCCCCTCCATCCCAGGTATGGAAAAATCTTGGATTGCCAGGAAAATGTCCCGAGTTGGAGAAGAATCCCGCAAAATTCCTGTTTTGTTTGAAAAGGGGGAAAAACAGAGCTGGAGCTGCTGCAGAGTTCTATGTCCCAAAATCTCCTGGAATTTCCTCAAGAAACAGAATCCCAGTTTGGATTTTGAAGGTAAAATTCCTGTCTGGAATTAAATGAATTTATCCCCATTTTGGTCCAACTAGGACCAAAATTCCTTCTCCATCTCCATGTCCGTAAAGGAGACAAGAAGTGAATTCTTTCCAGCACTTTTGCTGAAATCTCAGATGAAGAAAAGTCCCGTTGGAAGCAGAATGGACTCAGAAGACTCTTCCAGGAAAAAGGCGATCCCGGGGGGATTGATAAATGTCCAGAATGTCCATCAGGAATGTGATGTCAGTGACAAAATCCTGATAAGTGGGAATTTTGAAGAGGTGACTTAGAAGAGTGGGAAAGGGGCCAAAAACCACAGAGCACCAGGGTTGGCTCGGGAATGGATCCGTAATGGGATGTTCTGGGCAGGATCCAAGGGAAATGTGGACAAATCCCATAAAATGGGGAGATTAGAAAAGGGGATTTCACATCAAAGGTCTGGATGGGGCAGAGACGGAAAACACCGGAATGTCCTGAGATTGCTGTCGGGATCCAGCCTTTCCGAGAAGAAAGGCTGCAAATCCCAAAACACAAATGGAAATTTGGGATGGGAAATACAGGTGGAGTGGACAGGAGAGGCTCAGTGGGCAGAGCAGGAGAGAGAAAAGTCATGGAGGAAGGTCATGGAGATTCCCAGAGAAGCTGCAGCTGTCCCTGGATTCCTGGGAGTGTCCAAGGACAGGTTGGATCCATCTGGGATAGTGGGAAGTGTCCCTGCCCATGGAATGGTTTTGGAATGGGACAGGATTTAACGTCCCTTCCCACCAAAACCATTCCATGATTCCTTGGATTCTACTGGAATAAGCACTTCCCAGTGTGACCCTGTTTGTTCTCCAAAATGCAATCCCACTCTCCAAAATCCCAAACCCACTCTCCAAAATCCCAATCCTGCTCTCCCAAATCCAATCCCACTCCCCCAAATACAATCCTGCTCTCCATAGGCCAATCCCTCTCTCCAAAATCCAATCCCACTCTCTAAAATCCCAATCCCACTCTCCATATCCAATCCCTCTCTCTGGAATTTTTCCCCCCCACTCCTGACCATTTTCCCCTTTCCATTTTTTTCCCCTTCCCATGGATTTTTTCCCCAGATTTATTCCCTCTTGGGTGTTTTCCAGCCGTGTTTATCCAGGAGGAACAGCTCCTCCTCTTCCCTGCCCTGCAACACAAATGAATCGGACGCTTTGTTCCTGGGAATGCTCCAGGGAGCAGCAGGACATTATTTTGGGAATGTTTGTCTGTCGGATCAGCAGGTCCAGCAAACACCCACAGGCTAGAAACCCATCCCAATTTTTGGGATTGTTGCTTTTTTATCCTTGCTGGAAAAAAATCTGGTTGTTATTAATCCTGGGATTTCAGCAGGGATCGCTCTGTTGCATCCCAGAAATTGTGGGAAGAGGTTGAATTTTGGGATGGAAGTGAAATCTTGGATCCAGGGATTTTTAAGTAGCTCAGCTCCTCAAAGCTCCTTGTTCTCCATGGACAAAGTCAATTTTGGAACAATGATGCCAGTGGGAATATTTATTGCAGATATTCCCGCCCACCCAAGTTCAACTTCTCATCCTTCCAAATTCCAAAAAAATAAAGGAGCTATTTCTGATAGAATAAAACCTGGAGAGAAATACTAAAAAATTCATTTGGTTTTTATCCTCTCAAATTTTCTCCTCTTTTCCCATTATTTTCATCTTTCCATTGGCTGTAAAAATCATGGCATTGGAGATTCATGGAATGGTTTAGTTGGGAAAACTCCATCGGGTTCCATGGGCAGGGACACTTCCCACTATCCCAGGTTGTTCCAAACCCAGCTTTGATGGAAAACCCAAACCTGGGAGACACTGGAATCCCTGTCCAGGCTTTCTTGGTGTTGATCCATTGGGATCTAATCCAAATCCATTGGGATTCTCCTCATGGGAGGATTTAGATTCCTTGTTTGGAGCTGGTGCAGAGGAATCTGAGTTTTGGGATCTGGGAGAATGGTCTGTTCCTGGAGTTACATGGATGGGGAGGGAAGGGAAGGGAAGGGAAGGGAAGGGAAGGGAAGGGAAGGGAAGGGAAGGGAAGGGAAGGGAAGGGAAGGGAAGGGAAGGGAAGGGAAGGGAAGGGAAGGGAAGGGAAGGGAAGGGAAGGGAAGGGAAGGGAAGGGAAGGGAAGGGAAGGGAAGGGAAGGGAAGGGAAGGGAAGGGAAGGGAAGGGAAGGGAAGGGAAGGGAAGGGAAGGGAAGGGAAGGGAAGGGAAGGGAAGGGGAGGGAAGGGGAGGGAAGGGAAGGGAAGGGAAGGGAAGGGAAGGGAAGGGAAGGGAAGGGAAGGGAAGGGAAGGGAAGGGAAGGGAAGGGAAGGGAAGGGAAGGGAAGGGAAGGGAAGGGAAGGGAAGGGAAGGGACACCTCCCACTAATCCCAGGATCCAAGCCCCAGTGTCCAACCTGGCCTGGGACACTCCCAGTGGCAGCCACAGCAAATCTGGGAATTCCAGCCTAACCCGTCCCCATCCTTCCAGCCAGGAATTCCTTGCCAAGATCCCAGCCCAATCTCCCCTTGGCCAGTGGGAGCCATTCCCTGTGTCCTGTCCCTGCAGGCCTTGTCCTCAGTCCCTCTCCACAGTTTTTTGACCCTTTCTCCTGGATGTCCCAGAAAAATGGCCCAGAAAAGATTCCCAGCCTACCAACAACCACATTCCATAAAGGGGGCTTCCCACCAGGTCCAGATCCAGATCGAGGTCCAGATCCGGATCCAGGTTATGATCCGGATCCAGATCCAGGTTATGATCCAGATCCAGATCCTGATCCCAATCCAGATCCATGCTCGGTCTTATTAATACAGAGCAAAATCTCAAATTTCTGGGGAAAAGGGGCAATTTAGCGGGATTGGACTTTGGTAAACAGCCGGAAAAAAATGGGAAGATGAATTCTTCCATTGTATTCCTTCCCTGGATTTGAAGCCAAAGCAGAACCTGGGTGGTGTTTGTTTAACCTCCTAAATCTGAAGGTTCTTATTCCCTGTGAATCAGCTTCCAGCTGCTCCAGGAATTCCTGGGAGAAAAGAGGCTTCATCCGTGGGTGGGCTTTTTTGGGATGAGTTTCTTATTTTGTTGTTTTTCTATTCCAGGATTTTGGCCCGTGGACCGTCTGGGATGTCCCAAAATGGAAGGAGTTGAAGTGAAAGGAAAACGTGGAGCGGGAAAAGTTTATCCCAACTTTTCCAAACCTGGAATGAGGCTCAGGATGGGTTCACTCCATGTTATCCTCAAGTGGCTCCTTTCCAGCTTGGAATACTCTGGGATTTTGGAATAAAACCCTGTAAGTTCTTCTGGACACGGAAGGGCTTTGACCTGGATTGTGAAGGAATTGGGAACTGTGTTTTCCACCTGGAATTTCCCAGTTCTTGGAAACTGATGTTAAATCTCCCATAAAAGGGAGATGGTCAAGACACCAAAACTCGTAAATTCCTTAAATAAAACCTGGGAAAAAAGGAGTTAAAGATGAGGAAAATCCCTTTTTCCTAAAGTGGTGAGACCACCAAGAGTCCCAAAGTGAAAAGGAAAATTTATGTTTGGAGATGCTTTAATGCAAATTTTAAGGAGGAATTGCTACCGAGTGGAAAAATCCATTGGCCATGGAGTGATTCCCATTTGCCAATTCCGATGAGTCATTCCTGAGTCAGGAATAATTGGACAAAAGGGGCCCAAAGTGGCCATGTCCTGCCAAGGATTTCTTAGGGAATGGAGTTAAATCCTTAATGGGAGCTCTCTCCCCAGAAAGCTGAAACCACAGTTCTCCATGGAAAGGTCAGGAGTGGATTCCAAAGGAATTTCGACAAAATGTTGGATTTGAAACCTTTTGGCTTTAACAATGAAAAAAAGCAGGAAAAAAATAAATTAAAAGGGATTTGTTTCATCCAAGATCCCCCAGTTTGTCGTGGGGGATCCCTGGAAATCCTATAGAACAGGGAGTTGGGAACATGGGGAATTGTGGCTCCTGAGGGAATGGGAATGAGTTATCCTCCCTTTTTTGGGAGATTGGATCCATCCATAATTCCCAGCTCCCTGGAGAAGGAGCAGTTTTAGTGGGCAGGGAATCATGGAATGATTTGGGATAAAAGGGATGAAAAGATCCCATCCAACCCCTGTCAGACTCCAGGGGAGCTGGGAGGTTTCTTCCAGAAATCTGAAGGGATGGAGATGAATCCACTCTTGGATCATCCTGATCTCCCAGGATTCCTGGGAAATCCAGCCCCAGAGCCATGGGAGAAGAGGGTCCCACAACTCCAAGAGGAGTTGGTCCATGTCTATCCATGCCTCAGTTTCCCTTCCCTTCTGGAGAAGTCTTTCACTGTTTCCTTTAGAAAGGGACACGGCCCTGCTTGGGAAAGTGGGATAAACTGGGATTCACTCAGGAATTTTTTCCAAATCTCTTTGGGTTCCACAGGAATTAAGGAACCATCAAGGAATCCACAGGACCAGCGACTCCTTCACTGATGGGTGACAAAACATTCCTTGGAGAGTCATGGCTGGTGGATGTCTTAGAATTCCACAGCGCTGTTATTGCTGAAAAACATTTGATGATTGGTGGTGATGGAAAATGGATCCATCAGGGACCTTGGGCGAGGAGATCATGGAGAGAAGGCAGCCAAAGGGCTTCTCTTGGGATCGATGGATTTAAATGGAAAGGAACTAGGGATAGATGGGAATTTGGCAAGGAATTCCTAGCTGGGAGGGTGGGCAGGGGCTGGGCTGGAATTCTCAGAGCAGATGTGGCTGCCCCTGGATTCCTAGAAGGGTCCAGGGCCAGGTTGGACATTGGGGCTTGGATCCACCTGGGACAGTAGGAAGGAATGGGATGGGATGTAAAGTCCCGTCTGCCCCCAGCCATTCCATGATTTTTAAAATGCTGGAAAGGTCACAGGAGAAGCAGGATCCACCAGGGTGTTTTGGCTGGACTGGAGGTGCTTTTCCCAGCCGGACACACTTGAGATCCTTCATTTTAGAGGAAAACCTGGGAGACATTCAGGCCCTGCTGGATCATCCCAGGCAGGTTGTGGCTGAACAAAGATTTCCCTTTTGTCGCAGTAAAATTGGAATTTTCCCTTCTATTTTCCAGATTTTTCAACACCTGGATCCACATCCAAAGCATCTGAAATTTGAAAATCCTTAAAAACCAGATAATTTCAAATGCTCGGATCAAATAACTTCCTATTTTTAAGGATTTATTTTCCAGCATTTATAAAATCTTTTCTTTTTCTCACTGTTTGTATCCAAACCACATCCCAGACACTCCAACCCCATCCACAAAAAAAATAATTCCGTGTCTTCCTACAGCCCTTTGATTCCTCGGGAAGCATCTGGCCTGCAGGAATATGGACAGGCTGCAAAATTCCCTTGGAGTGCCGGAGCATTTTATGGATTATCCGGACAATGGGAACCAGGAGGTTTTCGACACCTCGTAAATCCTGAATCCCGCGGGGCTGCCTCGTGCTGACACGTACGGAGCTGGAAAAGGGGGAATTTTAATCACGGGATTGATGGCACGACACAGCCATGGGAATTCACAGCCCGAGTCCTGGGATGATCCCGCGGTGTGGGCAACAGGAAAGGTGGGAATTCTGTCCCTCTGTCTCACTCAGCTGCACAGACCCTGCTATTCCCTGGATCAGGGATGGGCACAGATCCTGCCATTCCATGGATCAGGGTCCTGCTATTCCCTGGATCAGGGATGGGCACAGATCCTGCCATTCCATGGATCAGAGTCCTGCTATTCCCTGGATCTGGGATGGGCATAGATCCTGCCGTTCCCTGGATCAGGGATGGACACAGATCTTGCTGTTCCATGGATCAGGGATGTTCCCAGATCCCATTAACCAGGAATGTGCCCAGATCCCGCTCTTCTCCCATGGATGCCACACCTGCCCACCCTCCCTTTCCACACAATCCCAGGATTTTCCCCAGCCTGTTCCCAGACGAGCCAATTAAACAGAAAACTCCACTTTCCCCGCTCATTTCCCACCCTGACACCCGGCCTGGCAAAGGATGGGATTTTCCCTCCCACTTCCCGCCCTTCCCTTTCCCAAGGCCTTTCCAGGCCCTCATCCCGCTCCTCCTGGGTGATCCCAAGGGCTCCCTGTGTATTTGCCTGTTCCCCATTAAATCCCAACCCCAGCTCCTCTCATTAGGGAATGAGGGCTGGAATGACTTAAATTCGTGGAGCAGTTCAATCCCACATCCCTGGCTGCAGGATCCACTGGAAAAGGGGGAGTTTTTCCTGCCCAGATACTCCAGACCCTGCTGGATTTCAGACCCTCTCATTCCAAGGCTGTGGCTAAAATTTGGAACAATCCCTGAATCCCTGTATTTATCTGTCACAAAGCCTTGTATTGGGTTGGTGATTCTGTTTGGGAATCTGGTGATCCTAACTGGATATTCCAGAGGTCCATGGCATCGACCATGGCCAGAAATGTGAGGAATTAGAGCAGAGTTCATGGGAACACTGGGATCGCTGGAAAGCTGTGTTAACCCTCAGGTCTGCCTGTCCCACATGGAAAAACAAGGGAAGTGGGAGCTCTTCTAAGATAAAAGAGATGCTGGTTCTGAGCAGGAGGCTCCAGGAATCAGGAATGGTGTCCATGGCATCATCTGGGAATCATGGAATGGGGTGGGATAGAAGGCAGCTGAAGGAACATCCCCTTCCCACCCCATCCATGGACAGGGACACCTCCCACTGTCCCAGGTGGATCCAAGCCCCAATGTCCAACCTGGCCTGGGACACTGCCAGGGATCTGGGGGCAGCCACAGCAAATCTGGGAATTCCAGCCCAGCCCCTGCCCACCCTCCCAGGCAGGAATTCCTTGCCAAGATCCCATCCCAATCTCCCCTTTCCCAGTAAATAAATTTAAGGTCCCTTCACACCCAAAGCATTCCATGACTCCATCCTGTAATTTTCCCTCATTTCTAAAGGATTTTGGCCCTTCCAGACCACTGGATTTTTGTTGCTCCAGTGAAATCATCCCCATCCCACTCCAGCGTCAGCACCACTCTCATTCCCCGGAAAAAAAATCTTCACTCCAGTTTTCATGGAACATTGGAATAACAAATCAAGGAATAGTTTGGCTTGGAAGCGACCTTAAAGCTTCTCCTTGGTTTCTCCCAGGGAACGTTTTCAAGGATACTCCATGGAATAAACACCAATTACCGAAGTCCTTAATCCCAAATTATCCACACCAGGGTATGATTAGAATGGGAATTCTGATTTTTATCCCAATATAAGTCCTGAGCACTTCCAAATCTTGGGGTTTCTCCCACTCAGGCAACTCTGGAAAACTTTTTTAGGAATAAACCCCATCAGTCTTGTGGCTGCCTCACTCCCATGGAATTGGAATTCCTGATTTGCTGGGTGGTTTTTCTGGGAAAAATTCCTGAGGCTGGGGGTTGAAGAGTCAGATCCATTCAGGAATAACAACCACAAAATTCCCTCCTTGGGAGGGATCCTCGTGTGGGATCTCTGTTTTCCTGAGATCTGGAGCTTGCGGGGCTGTCAGTCAGCTGCAGGCCGGAATTCCCACATAAAACGCTTGGAATGTTTTGAGAAGAACCATAATCCTTGGAAAAATGATGGCTTTGGACACTTCCCACCTGTAGTGGGATAAAAGCTCTCAGCGCCAGCCTGTGGCTGCTTCCCGGGAATAAATCATCCCAACCCCTCCTTCCAGGAATTCCGGGATCAGCCCCGAGCCATAAATTAGGAGCAAGTGGGAAAAGCTCTGCTCCCAAATGCCAGGACAGGCTTTGGATGTGGGAAATACCCTGGAGGGAGTTGGAATTTTCATGGATCCTCCTCCTGCTCCAGATTTAAACAGGAGCTGCTCCTGCACCAAACATTCCCAGATTCCTCTGGAGAGAGTTTGTCCCACTCAGCCCCTGGGGGTGTTCCCAGATCCATAAATTCCCAATGCCTGGGAAGTGTTCAACCCATTCTCTTTGCAGGGGAGGTGGGAAAACACTTCCAGCCTTTCTTTTTCCATTCTTTTTCCTTCCTTTTTCCTTTCTTTTTCCTTTCTTTTCTCCTTGGAGTGACTGGCACAGTCTGCTTGGAATGCAGGGAGATTCCATGTTGAAAAATTCATAGAATTGCTATTATTATTATTATTATTACTATTATTATTAATATTATTATTGTTATTGTCATCATCATCATTATCATTATTGTTGTTATTGTTATTATTATTGCTATTGTTATTATTTAATTGATATATCATTATATTAGTTTATATATTAATTGATTAATATATTAATTAATAATAACAACAGTAGTTAGAACAGAATCACTGGTTTGGGTGGGAAAGCTCATCCCATTCCAACCCCGGGACAGCTCCCACTATCCCAGGTGGATCCAACCTTTCCTTGGACACTTCCTGGGATCCAGGGGCAGCCACAGCAAATTTGGGAATTCCAGCCCAGCCCCTGCCCACCCTCCCAGTCAAGAATTCCTTCCCAAATTCCCGTCCATCCCTGCCCTCCATCTTCTCAGAGAATATTCCAATCCTGCTTTGCATTCCTGACTTCCCAACCCATCTCGAATACCTAAAAATCCAGGAAAATAAAATCCCAAAATGCAGCTGAGTAACTCCTTAGGCTCTGCGAGCTTCCTAAAAAATGGAAAACTTCAATCTCTTCCTGTGAACATTCCTAAGTTCATTTTGCTCTTCCCAGAATTAAGAAACTCCTCATCCCTCCCTTTTCCTTGGAATATTATCCGTGGCCCTGGAATATTCTGCTCCAGCCTCCTGGAACATTATTAACAACCCCAGCAATGGAGAGAGCCGTAAATCCCGGCATCCCCCGGAATTTTACTGCGCTCTGAAGGGTTGGTATCGTCAGGCTCCACAAATCATCGGGATAAATCGGATTTCTGGGATGGCATTTCATCAAAATATTTTATGGCTCTGCCACTCTGAGCTTGGATTTACGGCAGTGGCGGCTCCGCATGGAAATTCAGGGAAAAAAGGGAAAATAACTCCGAGGCAGCTCAGAGAGGGAGAACTTTAAAGGATTCTTGGTTTTCTTTCCCAAACTTTTTTGGGAAAGGTGGGATTTTGGGGATCTGTGTGGGTTTGGCTTATCCTCATTGGGTTCAGCATTCGTTACTGGGAGAAATTGTGGATCCACCATCCTGGGAATTGTCCGTGGATAGGTTGGAGCAACCTGGGATAGTGGGAGGTGTCCCTGTCCAAGGATGGGATGGGAATGGGATGGGATTTAAGGTCTCTCCCAAGCCAAACCATTCCAGGATTCTGGAGCCCCTCTGCTGTGGAGCCAGGATGGGAGAGCTGGGAATGTTCACCTGGAGAAGGCAAAAATCCAAGGAATTCTCAGAGTCCCTGAAGGGGCTCCAGGAGAGCTGGAATTTGGGACAAGGTCTGGAGGGACAGGGCACAGGGAATGGATTCCGGTGGGAAGGGGGAGATTGGGCTGGGATCTTGGCAAGGAATTGCTGGCTGTGAGGGTGGGCAGGGGCTGGGCTGGAATTGCCAGATTTGTTGTGGCTGCCCCTGGATCCCTGGCAGTGCCCAAGGCCAGGCTGGACATTGGGGCTTGGATCCACCCGGGTCAGTGGGAGCTGTACCTGGGTTGGAATGGGATGGGATTTAAGGTCCCTTCCATCCCAAACCATTTCATACTTCCATGGAATTCCATTTACAAAACAATTCCAGGGATGGAAAGTCCAAACCTGGAAATCTGAACCAATTCCTCAGAATAAGGAAGGGATTTCCTGTTGTGGTTTTTTTTTTTTTTTTTTTTTTTCCCTGATTTCTTTCCATTTCTCATTTCCCTGGATCCTAAAGCACCTGGACACTGGCTTCTCATCCCAAGAGATATTCCAGGGAATTCCCAGGCTCTGTTCCCACTCATTCCCACTCATCCCACTTTCCCCTGCTCTATTTCACCTTCTCCTGGTATTTGTGCTGGACACGGAAAGCCCACAGTCCCTCTTTTCCCAGTTTTCCAGCCCTGATGCACTTTTATTCCCAGAAAACCACATTAGGGGAATTTTTTGGGATCCCTTTTCCCTTCCTCATCCCATCCATGTCAATCTCTGTGATTTTCCCTTTCCCATGAGTTTCCCTCTGCTCCAGCGCTGCCACGGAATAAAATCCCAATCCTACCTGAAAAGCAGGATGGGAATTCCAACAGGACACTCCACCTGTGCCTGGTGTGGCCTTGGCCCAGTGATTCCAGGGAATTCCAGAGGCAGATTCCAGAGGCAAATTCCAGAGGCAGTGACAGCACCTTAGGACCCATGATGGGAGGAATTCCAGCATCCAGCACCCTCTGGAATTCCAGCATTTCATGGAGATGGCAGAGCCTGGAAGAATCCTGGAAGAAAATTCCAGGATTTTTCCAGACCTTTGAGGGTGAGTATGATGGGAATACAAAGCTGGAATTGTCTGACATTTAATTAAAGTAAAACCAGGATTTCCTGAGCTAAACCAGACTTTAGTCCCGAGTGGAGCTGGGTTTAATCTGCCCTTTCCCTGTTTTCTCTTTTATCCACACATTCTCACTTTCCCCAAGAGCTGGGAATCCGTGGGGTTAATTACCCTGTTAATTATCCCTGTTAATTATTGGGATATTCAACCATTCCTGGGATTTCTTCCGAGATTCCCTGCAGGGTTAAAGTACCTGGAAATGGGAAAAAAACCCCTTGGAAGTGGCATTCCAGGACAGGCTGGGATTTGAGGATCCCAGAGGACTTTTCCAACCTTAAAAATCCTGGGATTTGGGGATTCCTCTCCCTTCAATCCCAGCTGGAGGTTGAGAACAGCTGGAAAGGCAGAATTATCAAAAACTGCATTTATAATTTAAAACCAGGTTTATCATCATTAAAACCACTTTTTGTCATTTAAAATCAGGTTTATCCTGATAAAAACTTGGTTTATCATTAAAAACTGGGTTTATGTCATTAAAAACCAGGTTTATATCACTAAAACCCAGGATTTAGAATTAAAAACCTGGTTCATCCTTAAAAACCAGGTTTATTGTTATAAAATCTTCTTTTGTCATTATAAAAACCAGGGTTTATCATTACTGAAAACAGATTTTATCATTTAAAACCAGGTTTATCCTTAAAAACCACGTTTATTGTTATAACAACCAGATTTTATTGCTTAAAACCAGGTTTATCATTATAAAAATCCCAGGTTTATAAGATTAAAAACCAGGTTTATGTCACTAAAACCTGGAGTTTAGCATTAAAAACCAGGTTTATTTTTATTAAAACCAGGCCTTAACATTAAAAAACAGGTTTATCATTATAAAAAACAGCGTTTATCATTATTAAAACCAGATTTTATAATTTAAACCTGGGTTTATTGTGACAAAACCCAGGTGTGATCCTTAAAAATCAGGTTTTTCTTGATAAAAACTGCATTTATAATTAAAAACCAGGTTTACGTTATTTAAAGAAATGAGGGAAAACCAAGGGAAGGAGGAGGGAAAACCATGGAAAGGAAGTGGGAAAATGAGAAGGAAAAAACATGGAAAAGAGGAGGGAAAACCACGGGAAGGAGGAGGGAAAACCATGGAAAAGAAGAGGGAAAATTAGGAGGAAAAACCATGGAAAAGAGGAAGGAAATCCATGGAAAAGAGAAGGGAAAAAGAGAAGGGGAAACCATGAAAAGAAGAAGGGAAAACCATGGAAAAGAGGAGGGAAAACCATGGAAAGGAGACGGCAAAATCATGGAAAGGAAAAGGGAAAAGGAGGGGGGAAAACCATGGAAAGGAAGAGGGAAATCCATGGAAAAGAGGAGGGAAATCCATGAAAAAAAGAGAAATCAATACCTGTTTCTCTCCTGACTTTCCAAGATCTGTATTATCCCAAAAACCAGTCCCTGGCTCATTCCCTGTCCTCCAAGGGAAAAGCAGAGCACGGAGTCACTTCCAGAGGCTCCCTGTCCCTTATCCTTCCTGGGAGAGTTTTCCAAGGGCACTTGGAGCTGGAATTCTCTTGGCTTGAAAAGTTGGGAATCTCAATTCAATCAAGTTCCAAGTTGGGAATCTCAATTCAACCAAGTTCCAAGTTGGGAATCTCAACTCACTCCCTTTCCAAGTTGGGAATTGGGTTTTTGGGATCCCTCTGCCAAGGAATGGGAAAGAAAAACCTCGGAGCCACCCGTGTTTCCCATCACATTGGGTTCCAATTGCTCCAAGGACCAGACCAGGAACCTCCAGAATGGGAAGGAGTCTTAAATCCTGGGAATAAATCAGGAGCCAGAGGTGGCAGGAGCGGCACAGGTTCAGATATTGGATCCATATTTTTTAAGCTCCTGGCTCAGCAAACAGCGGGAAAATGGATTTTTTCCATTGGGATGAGCGAGGATCACATCCAAGGGCAAATCCCACTATTCCTGGCTGCTCCAAGCCCCAATGTCCAACCTGGCCTTGGGCACTGCCAGGGATCCAGGGACAGCCACAGCAAATCTGGGAATTCCAGCCCAGCCCCTGCCCACCCTCCCAGCCAGCAATTCCTTGCCAAGATCCCAGCCCAATCTCCCCTTGGCCAGGGGCAGCCATTCCCTGTGTCCTGTCCGTCTGTCCCTTGTCCCCAGTCCCTCTGCAGCTCTCCTGGAGCCCCTGCAGGGTCTCTGAGCATTCCCTGGAATTTTCCCTTCTCCAGGTGAACATTCCCAGTTTTCCCAGCCTGGACAGAAGTTCCTCCTCTCCATGGACTCTTCCAAAAATTCCAACTGCGCCCTTCTGCACCTGCCAAGGCCAGGCTCAGCCCCGTGCCTGGGCTAGGATTTGGATAAGATTCCCACAGGACACAGCTCTGCTGGGATGGGTTTTATGGGATCTCAGCCCATCCCATTGTGCACATTCCCAGGATCCTCCAGATCTTTAACTGGGAGCTGCTGGCCCAAGCCCATCCCAGCCATTCCCATCCCAGCCATTCCCTCATCCCGTACCATTTTTATGGGAATGTTGCATCCCATGTGCAGGGCAGGCATTGCCCTGTTCCCGACACATCCCAGACAGATGAACGAAGGGAGCGGGAACTTTCCGCCTCGGGAATGTCGGGAGCAGCTGGGCTTCGTTACGGATCCGGCGCTGTCTGGTTTGAGTTCACACCTTGGGAATTGGGCCTGGCTCGGCTCTCACCTCATCAGATGGCCTGGGATTGGATTCCTGCTGGCCTGGAAAAAACCTGGGAATTGGAGAAGGGTTTTATGGGTATTCTGTGCTCTGGGAATGGCTTTAAAGAGAAAGAGGACAGGGATAGTTGGGATTTGGGGAAGGAGAAGCTGTGGCTGCCCCTGGATCCATGGAAGTGTCCAAGGCGTGGCTGGATATTGGGATTGGATCCACCTGGGAGAGTGGAAGGTGTCCCTGTCCAAGGATGGGATGGGAAGGGGATGGGATTTAAGGTCACTTCCAACTCAAACCATCCCAGGATTCTGCTCTGGAGCCAGGCTGGGAAAACTGGGAATGTTCACCTGGAGAAGGGAAAATTCCAGGGAATCCTCAGAGTCCCTAAAGGGGCTCCAGGAGAGCTGGAGAGAGATTTGGGATAAGGGACAGAGGGACAGGACACAGGGAATGGCTGCCACTGGCCAAGGGGAGATTGGGCTGGGATCTTGGCAAGGAATTGCTGGCTGGGAGGGTGGGCAGGGGCTGGGCTGGAATTCCCAGATTTGTTGTGGCTGCCCCTGGATCCCTGGCAGTGCCCAAGACTGGGATAATGGGAATCGTCCCTGCCCATGGCAGGAGATGCAGGTGAAGATTTCACCTTCAGGACAATTAATTATCATTAAGGAAGGATGTAAAGGAATTAATTAAATTCAATTTGAGGGCATGTCCTACTCCTTTCCCATATCTTCCTTTCCTACATTTCATCCCAAGCTTTTCCCTGTTTTTCAGCCATGCTTCCCATGCTCCTGATAATCCCAAAACTGGAAAAATTCACATCAGAGCGCCAGGGAATCGCTCCGAGTCCTCAAGTATCCCTAAAAATGCAGGAAAATCCTCAGTGACCACTCCAGGGATAAAATAAATTTAAAATTTAGGAATTTTTTCATTAAAATAAATTAAAAATAGGATTTTTTTCCCGCAAAACTTTGCAGGGACCATCCCAAAATCCCAGAGATCTCCGGTGCCCAAAATTCCCGGGCTATGGGAGGTTAAAGTTGCCACAAATCCCATTTGACCTCCTGAATGGAATTAATGAGCCGGAAAACTTCCCGTGGATAATCCAATGAGGTGGATAAAAAGGTCCTGAACTCCTTGGCATGAAGTCAATTCCAAGATAATTCCCTTTCCCTCTAATCCCTGCTGGCAGAATGGCCCAATCCTGGCTTTTCTTGGAATTTTAGGGCATTCTCAGCTCTTTTATCAGATTTTTTGGTGTGTGTTTTTTGTTGTTTTTTTTTTTTTTTTTTTGGTGAAGCAAAATTAATAAAAATAATAATATTCCTTCTATGATGATCGGGAGTTAAAAATCCAAGAAAAGGGAGAATTTTGTATTTCTGACTTTATTAATTCCTTGGATTTTTATTCCAGCATCCATCAGGAATCCTAAATTTAGACTGAGATTTGTTTGCACTGAGTTTAATGCAAATTTAAGCCAGTTCAAGGCTCAAGACTGGGAAAATACTGAATTTTATTCCTGATTTTAATCTTGTAAAATCCATAAATAAATGGAGCCTTTGATGAACTTCCAGGATTTCTTTCCCATCCCAAATCCAAAGAAATCCTCTAAAAATGGAGTTTTCCTGCTGGATTTCAGTGGAATTTTACTCTGGGGGTCTAATTCCAGTTTGGAGTTGTTGTAGTTTAAGGCAGGATTTACCCAAAAATTGGGAGTATCTTGGAAAATTCCCAAATTCCAGCTGATTTTCCATGCTCCTGGAAAAACAGGGAGAGAGGATTGGCTGTGATCCCTGCAATTAATAGTTGTAACTATAATTAATGAAAATTATAATCAAGGAATACAGAATTCCTTCAATAGATCCTAAAATCCTCCAACAATCCTAAAATCCATGAAAAACCCCCTTTTGGTCTGGAGATGCCGAATCTTCCTGGCTATTTTTCCAGGGATTGATCCAACATTAATTGGATCAGCCTTTAATTAACTCCTGCTTAATTAGAATATGCAAATCACCATTAATTAAGAGAGTGGGGAGGCCCTGGTAAAAGTTTTCCAGAAATTCTGTGGCTTTCTTATCTCTGGAATTGTTTAAACCAGGTTGGGATAATGGGAAAGGTGGGAATGAGGGGATGGATCCCAATCCAAATCGGGAATGTTGGAGCTGAGGGAATCATGGAGCAGGGAGGGATGGGAGGGTCTGGAATTCAGAGGTGATGTCATTGGGGAGCAAAATTCCATCTGGGAATAATTCTCTGAAAGGGAGGCAGGAATTGGAGCCAAAGGCCGGTGTTGGCATGGGAATAAAGGGATGGGAAGCACCATGGAGAGAAATCCCACAGGAATCTGGGAGTTAATGGGAAATCCTGGAATGGCTCCAGGCAGGAAAAATCTGGGAGAGGTTTGATTTTTAGGGATGATCCGATCCCAAAGGTTTCTCCCAACCCAAGCCGTTCTGGGATTCTGGGAATGACTTGTGCAGTGCATGGTCCCGGATAAAAGGGATCTGGGATAATCCCTCCTTATCCCAAATCCCAATTTTTGCTTGGAGAAGGAGCATCAGCACCAATCCTTCCCTAAAATGAGATCTTGGGAAGGAATTCCTGGCTGAGCTGGAATTCCCAGAGGAGCTGTGGCTGTCCCTGGATCCCTGGAAGTGCCCAAGTCCAGGCTGGATCCACCTGGAATAGTGGGAATTGTCCCTGCCTATGGATGGGTTTGGAATTAGATGGGATTTGAGATCCCTTCCAACTCAACCATTCCTTTATTTTCTGCTCCCAGAAAATCAATGCTCACATTCCATCTTTCAGTCCTTCAGAATTCCATGTGCTGAGTCCAGCCCCTTCCCTGAAACTGCTCTTGCTTCCCCTATTTTCTGTTGTCAGCTTTCCTGAAATTCTGGGATTCTTGTCATTGTCATTGGATAAAACCTTGGAGCTTTAGGATTTCGTCCTCCCACAGAATCTGAAAGTTCAGGAGCCTCAGGCTGCTCCAGAGAAGGTTTATGTTTGATACTGAGAAAAATTCCCTCATGGAAAAGGCTCTCCATGCCTAGCAGAGGGGGTGGAATTTTCATTGCCATTTCTTTGAACCTTTATTCCTGCTCTTCTCTACCCTCCCATTTCTTACTCCTTTTCCCCATTTTCTTTTTTTTCCCCTTTTTTACTTTTTACTTTTATCCTTTTTGCTTTTTTTCCCTTTTTACACTTGCCCCCTTTTCCCCCTTTTCACCTTTTTTTCTCCTTCCCCCCTTTTTTGTCTTCCTTCCCCCTTTTTTCTCCCTTCCCTCCTTTTTCCTTTTCCCCCTCATTTTACCTTTCCCCCTCCTTTTCCCCATTTTCCCCTTTTTTCCTTTCCCCCCTTTGCCCCTTTTCTCCCCTTTCTTCCATATTTTCTCCACTTTTCCCTTTTTTCCTTTCCCCCCTTATTTTCCATTATTTCCCCCCTTCCTTTTTTCTCCCTTTTCCTCATTTCTCCTCTTTTTTCCTTTTTTCTCTCTATTTTCCCATATTTTTCTTTATTTTCCTTGTTCTCCCCTTTCCCCCTTTGCTCCCCTTTTCCCCCATTTCCCCCCTTTTTTCCTTCTTTTCCCCCTTTCCCTTTTTCCCCCGGCTTTTCCTCTCCCAGCCTTTTTCCCTCAGCATTTTCCCAGCCGGATAATGAAGGCTCAAAACTTCTCCAGCATCATTTGCTCCAATACATCACAGGTGAGCAGGGAAGCGAGAAAACTGGGAATGGGATATCCCTGGATAGATCCTGAACCGCCCCTGACCTTCGGCTCACGGAATTCTGTGCTCAACAATCCATCATTCCTAACGGATGGCCGGGAATGTCCCCACGGGGGTCCCCGAGGGTTACTCAGGGGTGGCTTCACAATGTGCAAGGATTTGGGATCATTCCGGGAGTGCTCCGAATCCCAGTCCTGGAGCTGTCTGTGGAGGTGGAAAATGGGAATTTCACCTCTCCCAGCTCCACGGCAGGGTGGGAGTGTGGTTTGGGATGAGTTTTTCCCTCTGGGAGATGGGATTAGGCAGGTTCCCAGCATGGTCCCAATTTAATTCAATTCCGTGTCCTGGCGAGGAATTCCTTCAGGAATTCCTGAAGTTCAACGAGCACTGGCCCAGAAGTTGTTCCCGCGGAAAAGAAGGATTTGGGAAAGCCATGGGAGAGGAGGTCATTAGGGGGTGACCTGTCACCTCCGATCCGTCACCAACATTCCCAACCAGGAGAAAACCACGGGAATGTTCTCCTTTGCCAGTGGAAGGAGATGATTCTGTTCATTCCGTTTATTCTGTGATTGTTGTTTATTTATTAGCAACAATTTCAGTGGAAAATGTGGGAGTTCCTGATGGATACCTGGCAATTCCTTCTTTCCCCATCTCCAAGAACATTCCCGGTTTTCCTAGCAAAGGGAATATCCGCCTTTGTCAATGTAGCACATCCCAGGATTGTGTCCAAGCTACATCTCCTGGGATGTCTGGAGCGCATCCACACCATTCCCACTTTTCCTCACGGTCTTCCAATGGGGAACACAGACATTTTCCAAGGAAACCTAGCAGTTTTCCAAGAAAACCCAGCCATTTTCCAAGGAAATCAAGCCATTTTCCAAGGGAACACAGTCATTTTCCAAGGAAACCCAGCCATTTTTCAGGAAAACCTGGCCATTTTCTAAGGAAACCCAGCCATTTTCCAAGGGAAAATCCTCATCTATCTGTGCCATCCACACGGATATTCCCTGAGGAAGGTTTTTGTTCTGTGGTGTGATCCTTAGCCTTTTTCCCACTTTTCCAACTGCTGAGATTCCTTTAGCAGGAATATTCCTTCTCTCCAAGTGCATCATCCCAAAGCCTTTGGAATTATTTCTTCCATTCCCATTTCTTCCACTCCCTTTTTATTTTTTTTCGCATTCCAACAGATATTCCAGCATTTCCAAGGCCCTGATCCCTAACCCCAGTTTAAACTGCTCCCAAATTTTTCAGGTATTTCCTGGAGTTAGAACCAAATCTATTTCCAAAGTTTTTTCCTGCACCATAAAAAACTGCATGTGTTGGTTCCTCCCTAAATCCCTGAAAATGGGAATGTCTGGGAAATGTGGTCTGGGAATTTTTTCTTCACTTGAAGAAAACTCCAAGGAAGAGATGCTGGAAAAATGTGGGATGAAGCCTGGAAAATGATAAATATTGGGAATTACAAAAAAAAAAAAAAAAAAAAAAAAAGATTAAGAAGACAAGAAGCTCAAGGCTTCCCAGATTTTGTGGCAGCCAAAGGCTGGAGGAGAATTCCAGAGGGCTGGAGGTGGCTGTGCTTCCATAAATTCTGTTAAATCCCATCATGGCTCTGGAAAATGGGGTCTGACTGTATCCTCCTGGAAGTTTGGGAAGCACTGATCCCATGGAATTTGTCAGGCTGGAGTTGGAACTGATAAATTCATCCGGATGGGGAGTGATGTCAGCTCCGGAGATTCCGTTTCCCTTCTGGAATTTCCCTCTTGGAAAAAAATCCCTTGGATCCTTTTCATGTGGGTTTGATGAGGAGAGTGCAGCATCCCAAGGATTTCTGTCATTCCATCCTTTCCTGGATGCTGGAGCAATTCCAGGCAGCTTTTGGGACAACATCCATCCCACTGGGCCTCTCTGAGGTCCTCCAAAGAAAAGCAGGAATTTTTGGGAGACTCGGAGAACTTTCTTCCCACCCTGACTCCTCCTCATCCATAGATGGAGGCAAAGACTTTGGGAAGGGATTTAGGAGCTCCCTGGATCCTGGAATTTTGTCTCTGCCTTTTTATGGATCAACTCCCTAAAGCCCAACAGATCCCTTGTATCCCCATGGGATATTTCCTTGGAATCTCCATGGAATTTCCCTGTTGGGAAGCACTTGGGAATGTCGTTGGCACAGGCAGCTTGAAGAGAAATTGGGAATTTTTCCTGTCATTCTCCTCATTCTCAAATTTTCAGTCTTTTGTTCCAGCTCTCTCTATAAGAAGAATCCAACTTCTGGGATAATGGGATTATTTTTATCCAAGAATTCCTGGAGTAACCACCAGAGGAAGAACCTCCAGTAGAGCCCAGTATAAACCAGCAAAAATCAGTACAAACCAGTAAAACCCAGTATAAACCAGCATGAACCAGTACAAAAGGAGTTCTTTGCTGTCTAGTAAGAGAATTTTGGGATTATTTTTAAACCTTTTTTTTTGGGACCAGGTGCTGTCAATGCCACAGGGACCAGGACTCAGAGTCTGGAATGAGTCCTATGGAATTGGGAGGGATTTTGGGAATTGAGTCGTGTCACACAAAGAAAAAACTTTGTGGGATGCATCGGGATTGTTCAGCTGGGGGAAAAAAACTTTGGAGTGACCAAACTGGGGAAAATCCAGCCTGAAGGAGCTCCAGGAGAGCTGCAGAGGGACTGGGGACAAGGGACAGAGGGACAGGACACAGGGAATGGCTGCCACTGGCCAAGAGGAGATTGGGCTGGGATCTTGGCAAGGAATTGCTGGCTGGGAGGGTGGGCAGGGGCTGGGCTGGAATTCCCAGATTTGCTGTGGCTGCCCCTGGATCCCTGGCAGTGTCCAATGTCAGGCTGGATCCACCTGGGACAGTGGAAGGTGTCTCTACCCACGGATGGGGTGGGAATGGGATTTAAGGTCCCTTCCCAACCCAACCATTCCTGGATTCCATGGCTCTATGATTTTCTAGGATGAGGGAAAAAGAGGGAAAGTATTTTTGAGGAGGTTTAGTGGCTTTTTGATCCCAAATCAGCTCTTCCAGGGAAGAGGGAGCCTCATCCCTGTTGGGATCCAAAGGGAAAGTGTTGGATCATGGACCAAGATCTGCTCCATGGGACACATGGAATGGGCTGCAACTGATCCCGGGAAGTCCCACCTGGACAGGAGGAGGAAATCCTTGAAACAGATCCTGGAGAAGAGGCTGTGGAGTCTCCTCACTGGAAATATTCCAGATCCATCCCAACACAACCATGGGATGGCCCCACAAGAGCAGGGATTGGGGCAGGGAGCCTTTCCATAAATCCCATAAATTCCCCTTAAGAATTTTTTACATCCCACAGAAGTTGCTGATGGACCCTTGGGAGCACCTGGATCACAAGCTGAAAATCCTGGATTTTATATTCACAAACTGCAGCAGCTGCAGCAGGAACAAATTTTCACAGAATTTGCTGGAAAAAAAAGCTGATTTTCCCAAGCCAGCACCATTTTCCAAGGTCCTTTCAGTCCATAGGAATTTGTCACTTCCCACATTTCCTGACCCCATGGTGGATATTAAGAAGTTTTCCTTGTGAGTCAAGTGGAGGGAAGGAATTTTTTGGATCAAGAAAACAGGGATGAATTTAAATGGAAACGCCTGGACGTGGCCAGGACAAATGTCCTTAATAAATTCAATGCTCCCGACATTCCAAAGAGATTCCCTGGCAAGGTCAGGCTGCCATGAAAGCTGGAAAATAAGGATTTTGTGGATGGAATTCCTCCACTGCCCTGATCCCCTTTGGAATCTTTCCGGATGCTGGAGGGAGATGGAGAAAGAGAGAACTTCAGGAATGATCCAGGTGGGATAAGGGGAATTACACCAGAGATGTGTCCATAGAGATGATGGATTCCTTCCCAAAATTCCAGAGGATGGCAAAGAATTCCTGGGAAAGAGGGTCTGTTCCCAGGACCTGCCTGGACTCTGGGATAGTGGAAGGGCAGCAATTTTGTGGGAATATAAAATCCAAGGAATGTGGGGCTGGAAGGGATTTCCTCATCCTTTTCCCTTTGGATGCGAGTTCAGGGAGAGCTCAGGTTTCCACCTGGCATAACCATAAAAATCCTAGGAAAATCCTTTGAAGAGCATCCTTATCCCTAAACCCTTCAAGTTTGGATTTTTTTTTTTTCCTCTCAAACCTAATCCCGCTTTTCTGGAATTAAAAGCAGGAATTCTTCATCCACCTGGAGCCCACAGGGACAAGAAGTGGTTTCTCCCTTTGGAGATGAATTCCATGGGTTTGAATCCCATTATCCCAGCTTTGAATCCCATTTTCCTGGCTTTCCTCAGCTCTCTAAGCACTGGAATAAACAGTTCTGGTCTGAACCTTAATTCTATTTGAGGTTCTTCCTAAATCAAATTCTGTGGAATCACAATATATGGAGATGTGTAAAAGGTTATTTGAGTTCATGGAATCACAGAATTATGGAATGGTTTGGATGGGAAGGGATTTTAAGGATCATTTCATTCCCACCCCATCCATGGGCAGGGACAGCTGCCACTGTCCCAGATGGATCCAAGTCCATCCAACCTGTCCTTGGGCAATGCCAGGGATCCAGGGGCAGCCACAGCCAATCTGGGAATTCCAGCCCAGCCCCTGCCCACCCTCCCAGCCAGCAATTCCTTGCCAAGATCCCAGCCCAATCTCCCCTTGGCCAGTGGCAGCCATTCCCTGTGTCCTGTCCCTCTGTCCCTTGTCCCCAGTCCCTCTGCAGCTCTCCTGGAGCCCCTTTAGGGACTCTGAGGATTCCCTGGAATTTTCCCTTCTCCAGGGGAACATTCCCATCTCTCCCATCCTGGCTCTAGAGCAGAGGGGCTCCAGAATCCTGGAATGGTTTGGATGGAAAAGGACCTTAAATCCCATCCCATTCCCACCCCATCCATGTTCAGGGACACCTCCCATTATTCCAGGGTGCTCCAACCTCCAATGTCCAACCTGGCCTTGGACACTTCCTGGGATTTTAGCCCTGTCCAGGCCCTCTTTGATGGGAATAAACCCCAGCCCATCTAACTTGGAGTTAATTCCAACCCTTCCATCCTTCCCACTCTATCCCAGCTCCATTTTTTATTTATTTATCCCTCAAGGGCCTCCTTGAAGCTTTCCCAACCATCCCAAGGAGGGTTAAATCCCAGGATGAAGGAAGGAAAATAAACCTTGAGAATGTTTAACCACAGAGGTCACCCAGGGATGAGCATAAAGCATTCCTGATCAGGAAAACTTCACCTCTTCCTGAAAAAATTCCATCACTCCTTTCGCCATATGAGGGCACAATCTCCTTATTTTTAGGATTCCAAGAGGATTCCACAATGGATATTTTTTGAAGTGCTTTTCCCTGTGGGAATTCACTGAGTGGGATATGAGGAAGCAGAGCAGGATTTAGGGAAAAAAGGATGCCTAAAGCTGGGTGGATATTCCCTTTATTTAAGGAAAAGCACATTCTCATGGCTGGATTGCAGGGAACGTTGGGAATAACAGGAGGAAATAACTGTTCCCTCCAAACCTTGCTTGCAGAGCAGGTAAAACTCAGGATTTGAATGCATTTTCAAGGAAAACTGTTGGCACAGGTGGTTGGTTTGTTCCCTTTGGATTCTGGAGCTGCTCCTCAGGTTCCTGAGGATGGAATTCATGGACTATCCCTAAAACTTCCAGTTTAAGGTCATTCCATAGCTCCTCACTCAGAGAAATTCTGAGGATAAGCAGATGTGTCCAGGCCCTTTTTCCATCCCTCTGGAATCTCCCATTCATTCCTTTGTCAATCATTTCTTAATCCTCTGCTTGTGGATTTTTTTTACCTAAGGATTTCCCAGTTCTTCCTTCCGCCCTACAGGAGTCCCTCATTCCTGATATACCCCACATCTGGCCCAGGGTTCTTTTCCATGCTTTATCTCCTTTGGGAAGAGCAGCACTTCCCCCTTCATCCCCATTCATCCCACTCTCTATGTGGAATTTTAAACCCATTTGGGAAGCAGCTTTGGACAAAGACACAACATTAAATATAACTAGCCTGCTTCATCCCAAAAAATCCCCAGGAATGGTGTAGGTTCTCTTTTTCCACCATGGATTTGGAAGGGGACAGAGGGAGGAAGCAGAAATGGGGATAATTTATAGGATTGGGAATTTGCTGCTGGAAATGGGAGATGTTCATGGGGATCATCCCTGTCCCTGACAATTCCCATTCCCAAAATGACCTTTTAATTCCTTTAACACCTCTTCCCTGTTGGTTTTTTTTTTTTTTTATTATTTTTTTTTTCCTTAATTCCATCAAAGAGGAATCAGGGAGTAAAAACTTCAGGAATAAATCAGGGGAAAAAAACAAAATCCTTCCCAGATTTTCCACGTTCCTGCAGAGCGAGGTCCAATTTTCTTTTCCTTTTACTATTTGGGAACAGAATTAAATCAGAATCCATCACTTTTTTTAGGATCGTTGCTCATCTTCCTCTTTCTCCGGGATGGTTTGTGCATCTCCAGGAGCTCCTCCTGCGTCCCCCTTGGAAAAGTTGGAATTCTGGCTGCTTTTTGGTGGCACTGGGTCGGATGCACATGGAAAAGGTCGGGAGGGACGGGAGCAGTGAGTCAGGCAGGGAGGGAAAGGAAACCAGAGCTTTTCCAACTGAAATCCCGCCACGGATCCCGCATGATTCCAAAGGCAAAATCAATCCCAGGCGTTCTGTGTTGTTGTTGACATTCCCAATCCCAGAGGGATTTAAGGCTGCAGGGAAGGCTCACGTTCGAGTCAAAGTGACCCAAGTGCCCTGAAAAATGATGGAAGTGGGAATCTTTTCGGGATGAGTCAGCAGCCATGGCTTCCAGAAGCCGTGTGGTGAACCCGAAATATTCCACGGGAACAGGCCAGCTTTTTAAAGAATGCGTTCATTCCGGAGAGGTTGGATCCAGGGCTAAATTTAAACTCCAAGCCCTCCCTGGATTAGGAATGGCCATTCCTTGATGGGCTGTGGAGGGAATTGGGAATGGCTGTCCTGCCTGGAGTTAAATATTCCAGCCCTGCCCAGGGAGCTTCTCTGATGGATTTTCCTGTGCTCCCAATGTTCAGGTGCTTCCTGATCCTGGCTCCCACACTCATGGAATCATGGAATGTGGTGGGATGGACCTAAAATCCCACCCCATTCCCCGGGCAGGAACACCTCCCACTGTCCCAGATGGATCCAAGCCAAATGTCCAGCCTGGCCTTGGGCACTGCCAGGGATGCAGGGGCAGCCACAGCAAATCTGGGAATTCCAGCCCAGCCCCTGCCCACCCTCCCAGCCAGCAATTCCTTGCCAAGATCCCAGCCCAATCTCCCCTTGGCCAGTGGCAGCCATTCCCTGTGTCCTGTCCCTCTGTCCCTTGTCCCCAGTCCCTCTGCAGCTCTCCTGGAGCCCCTTCAGGGACTCTGAGGATTCCCTGGAATTTTCCCTTCTCCAGGGGAACATTCGCAGCTCTCCCATCCTGGCTCCATAGCAGAGGGGCTCCAAAATCCTGGAATGATTTGGTTTGGAAGGGACTTGAAATCCCATCCCTTTCCACCCCATCCATGTTCAGGGACACCTCCCACTATCCCAGGTGGCTCGTCTCCATCCATGTCCTTCCCCAGTCCCAGTTTTCTGTTCCATGACCATGTATGTCCATGGAAAAAGGATTGTTCCATTTCAGAGGGTTTCTGGGGCCTTGGATGGGTTTGTTCCCACTGAGCTTCACCTAAAATCCCAAAAGCTTCCAGCAGCCTTAGATCCCATTCCAATGCAGAACTGAGGAACAAGGAATGTTCTTCCCTCATGGAGAATGTGGATTTTCCTGGAAGGGCCACTTTGCCCTGGAATGGAATTCCCAGGGAAGTGAATGGCATCTATGTTCTCCCATTCCCAGAAAAGCTCTGGGATGTTCCATCCCTGGCAGTGTCCAAGGCCAGGTTGGACACTGGGGCTTGGATCCACCTGGGATAGTGGGAGGTATCCCTGGAGTTGGATCCAGGTGGGATTTAAGGACTCTTCCAGCCCAACCCATTCTCTGATGCTGACTCCCACTGATCTTTCATGGCCTTTCCAGAAGAGAAAGAGTTTTCTTTGGCTTTTTCTTCCATCTTACAGCATTTTGGGTATTCCACGACATCCCAAATGGAATTCCATATCCAGCCTCAGGGATCTGAACTTTATCCTCAACTTCTCAAGGCAATGGAAGTAGCACCTTGGAATTAGGGCTGGGAATGCTGGAGTGCTCCTTTCCTTTTCCATTTCCAATGAAAACACAGGTGTTCGTGGTGTGATGTCCAGTTCCCGATCCTTGGATTAGGCTCCGGCACAGAAAATTAAGGAAAATCCGGCATTTTTTATTCCTGGTTAAGATCTAGGCACTGGTTTCTCCTGGACACAAGGAAAGGGATAAGGAATTTGCCATACCCAAATCCCAGTGTCTTCCCAGCCTTGGATCAGTTCCTTATTCTGCATGGCAGGTTCTGTAATTTGACTGGAGTGACGCTGCTCCCAATTCCAGGATTATTTCTGTTCCCAGCATGACAAAGCATTCCGTATGTGGTCTTCAGAGCCCATGGAGTTCAGGGATCCACAGAAACAGCCAGGATCCATCTGGAGGCAGAGATGTGACCCTCGGGAACAGGATGTGACCAGGAATGGTGGCCAAGGCGTCTCCCAACATTTCCCTTTCCACAGGATATTGGGAAACAACATCCAGCACTTCCATAATTTTATTCCCTAAATATTTTGCCATCTTTTTACCATTTTAATTCCAGATAGATCCCTTTTCCTCCAGCTGGAATTGGGAATGGGAAATGGAGACAACTTATTCCACTTTTCTTGGCTTGGCTTCGCCATTAATTAGGATTAGAGCACTTAATTATTATTTAATTAATAATTTATAATTAATCACAAAAGAGGCAACAAAAATCCAGCTAAAATTCCAAGCATGAAAGCAAGGAGGGAGAGACTTCAGGAAGAGACAAGTCCAGAAATCTTCAGGAATACCTGGAAAAATGAGGGAGAAATCAAGGAATAAGGTCCTGGCAGATGTGGGGGTGGGAAATAGGGAAAATCCAGAGGGAAGGGTTTTAGTAGGAAAAGCATCTGGGTAAAATTACAGTGGAAAAGTGCTCAAGAGAGTGAAAGAGAGGAACAAAAATTTTATGGGATTCACCAACAAATCCTGCTCTGTTTTTTAGGAAAAAAACCCCCAAATCCAGGGGTTATTTTTATCCTACTTCCCCAAACGAAAGGAGCAAAATTAAAAAAAAAAAAAAAAAAAAAAAGCTGAGAAAAAGAAGCAGAGAAAGTCTTTCCTTTCTCCTCAACTCCTGTGGAAAAATCCCCCCTGATCCCCACTTTATGAAGCCATAAAAAAACTTGGAAGTCACTCCTGGCAGATGCCGGCAGGGCTGGTCCTGGAGGCTCAGATTATTTGGGATGAGAGGGTTTGGAAAAGTGCTCGGCTTTGGAATTGTTCTTAAAGGTCAGCGGGGTGGAGGAGGGAAAAACGTGGAGCCAGGATCTTTACCCACTGGATGGAGCCAGGGAGCTCCTGGTGACATCTTGGAATGATGTCTCCTGTGGAACAGAGAATTCCAGGACGTGCTTTTTTTGGGAATAGCCAAACCAAGAGTTTCCCTTTCATCCAAGTTGCCTAAATCTATAAAATTGCTCCATTCAGTCAGAATTCCAGGCCAAATTCCCTCTGGCTTCTCCTTAAATCCAAGCCTGAGGAGGGAGAGCCCAACCTAATTTATCCCTCTCCAAGAGCTTTAGGTTTTCCCTTGGAAAGAGAAAATTCATGATTTTGGTGCCTCACAGCAATTCCAAGGTGGAACTCCATTGTTTATTCCACACCTCTGATGGATTCCGCTGTGCTCCTCCCTAAAAATTCCTTTGGAAAAGAGGAGGAATCAAACTAGAGCCAGGAAGTCACACATGGGTAGAAACAATTCAGCTCTGGGATAGAAATTCCCAAATTCCAGCTATTCCCAATGTTCCCTGAGGAGCCAATCCAGGCAAAGCTGAGGTGGAACTCAGGGAGTGGTAAAAGATGGGATCACCACCCAAAATTTCAAGGAAAGTGTCCAAAATGGGTAAATCCATGACATTCCAGACTTTTTCCATACTTGGAGCTGCACGTTTGCTTCCACAAGGCATCGGGAATTGGGAAACTCCTGTTTTTAGAGAAAAGGGGAGGGAAAATGAGCTGGAATTCCTGGAATTGAGACATAGAGAACTGACCTGAGTCTTATTCCTAATTCCAAGCAATTCTGGAATTCCTGGTGGTGTTCTAGATCCAAGGGAATGAGCACAGGTGCCTACCCACGGGCATTATTGAGGAATTGTACATTTTTTTGTTTTTTGTCCTTTTTTCTCTAATTTTTCACTCCTTTTTTGTCCCTTTTTTATCCTTTTCTGCCCATTTGTTCTCTCAATTTTTTCTACTTTTTTCCTCCTTTCCCTGCCTCTTCTTCCTCATTTTTCATTTTAAATTAAATTCCCCCAATCCTAAACAGCTCAGGACATTGTGTTCCCTGTTATCCAAAATTCCATCTGCTATTCCCACAGAAATCCAGCTGTCCTTGCCTAATCCAGAGGCTTTAGGAAGATTTCTTTTGATAAATCCATGGATTGGGTTTGTTGCCATTCTGATGGAATTGTTTTCTTCTGGAATGACTCTTCCCTGACGAGGCCACTCCATGCCCTTTTTCTATGGATTCCTGAGCCTTTGGGCATCTTTTGGTGGAGAATCCCATCCCTACCCGGCCTTGGGCACTGCCAGGGATCCAGGGACAGCCACAGCTGCTCTGGGAATTCCAGCCCAGCCCCTGCCCACCCTCCCAGCCAGCAATTCCTTGCCAAGATCCCAGCCCAATCTCCCCTTGGCCAGTGGCAGCCATTCCCTGAGTCCTGTCCCTCTGTCCCTTGTCCCCAGTCCCTCTGCAGCTCTCCTGGAGCCCCTTTAGGGACTCTGAGCATTCCCTGGAATTTTCCCTTCTCCAGGGGAACATTCCCATCTCTCCTAGACTGGCTCCATCCCTGGGAGCAGCTCTGGGGCTTCCTCTGGATTCTGTCCAACACCAGTATCCCTCCTCTATTCCCCCATCTCCACTCATGACCTCCATAAAAAACCAGGAATTTCAAGGTGGGATTCACAGGTGCCACTGGCCAGGAATGTCCTCCAAAACAAACTCCACCATCAGGAAAACCAGGCTGGAAAACCGCGCCGCAATTCCAAGGGCAAGATCCCAAATTCCAGGGGCTGGAGTGAGGTTAAGTAGCCTAAAAAAAGCCTGGAGGGAGGCCGGGAAGAGCCGGAGGGGAAGCATCTGGGATGGTTTGGGATGAGTCACGTTGGGAATGAGTCAGCAGTGTCCTGCTGCTGCTCTGTCCCGGGATTTATAAACAAGTTCCTGCTCCCAAGGACATGGAGGGAATTTTTCTGCTCTGGAGCTGGGAGAGAGATTGGTTGACATCTTATGGATTGGGGGTTCTGTGTCCTTTCCCCCCAAAAAAGGGAAGAGAAATCCCACAGAATAATTTGGATAATAAAACATGGCCCATGATGAGCCAGGGGTGGTTTAATCCAGAAAGGGAAAAAAAAGGAAATGGGAATATTGGGATTTGTGACTTTGTTGACATTTATCTTAGTTTTTGTCTCATTTGTGATGTAGGAATTCATTCTGATCCATAAAAACATGGAGATTCCATGCTGTGACATCACTGTGGCATTCCTACATCACATATCCTTGGAATTTCTGCATCTCAGCTTCCTTCCTTCTGTAGGAATTAGAAAAATATCCCTGGAAAAGTCTCAGAGACGTCACCTGGAATACTTCCCATGGCATCATCCTTGTGCTGAGGCCTCCCGAGGTTTTGGATAATCTATTTTTAGCTCTTGGAATTTCATCCCTGAATTCACGGCTCTTTTTCCACCTTTCCACTGGATTTTTTTAGTTTTCTGTGTGGAATCCACAAAATCCTTAAAATGCCTTAAAAACATGGGAATTTTACCCCTTGATTTCATAGGAAAGAATTCTTTTGTTGTTTCCGTGGAATTGCCGGAATTGCAAATCTCCTGTTGTTCCGCAGATTTTTTCCATTGGCAGCCTCCAAATTATTCTCTGGGAAGGCCAAAGCTTGGAATTTTGGGATAATGAAGGTTAGAAAAGATCTCCAAATTCATCAAATCCAACCTTTGAGCCAACACTACACTGTCCACAAATCCATATCCTCAAATATCCACTTGGACACTTCCGGGGATGGTGATTCCAGTTTTTTTCCAGGGCTTGACCAGTCTTTGAGTGAAGGAATTTTTCCTGGGGGAATTTTTCCTAGGAAATGGTAGGTGGACAATGAGCCACTTCCAACAGGATCAGGAGAAGAGCCAAGGGCCTTGCAGGAAATCTGGAAAAATGGGACTAAAAATCCATGTTCTCGCTTCCCAACCTTATTCCCCAGTTCTGTTTCTGCTCCCTTTTGGACATGAAATCCAGCAGGACACAAAATCCAGTCAAAGGTTGGATTTGATGCATTTGGAGATCTTTTCCAACCTTCATTATCCCAAAATTCCAAGCTTTGGCCTTCCCAGAGAATAATTTGGAGGCTGCCAATGGAAAAACTCTGCAGAACAACGGGGGAGCAACCAGCAGTTCCAGAGAAACAACAAAAGAATTCTGTCCTATGAAATCAAGGGGTAAAATTCCCAAGTTTTTAAGGTATTTTAAGGATTTTGTGGATTCTACATGGAAAACTGAACAAATCTTTTGGAAAGGTAGAAAAAGAGCCACGAATTCCAAAATTCTAAAAACAGATTATCCAAACCTTTGTGAGGTCTCAGACACAGGGATGATCCTGCAGTGAGGATTCCAGGTGACCTCTCCAAGACTTTTCCAGGGATATTTTCCTCCAATTCCTACAGCAGGGGAAGGAAGGTGAGGAGCTGAGCTGAGCCACCCCTTGGAGAAGCTGGGATGGATGGAATTTATCCCATGGAGCTGGAATTAAACCTGGGAATAACCCCAAAAACCTCTGCGGGTTTCCAACGTTCCCAAAATCCAACCTCTGGCTTGGAGAGTGAATTCCTCAGGAGTGGCTGTTGCATCCTGGGAGGAAAAGCAGGAAAACAAAGGGATCTACGAGGATAAACAGGGACTGTTGTTCCATGGATTGGAGGATTTTTGTGGAGACGGCATCAGATTTCCGTCTTTCCGCTCCCAAATAAATGCTCCAGGATTGTGGATCTATGGCTGCCTCCGAGCCTGAGAGGACAAGTATTGGGAATACATGAAACAGGGAATAATTTCCTTCCTTCCCTGCAGGATCCCAATTTCCAGGGAGAGGACAGGCCCCAGGGAGAGAACAAATCCCAGGGAATGGGAATTCCTGGTGGGAAGAATTCCAGGCAGGGAGAGGAGGGAGTTTGTTCCTGGTGAGATTCCAAGAGACCTTTGCTAGGTTTAGTGGGGGATGGGAGAGACTGCAAAGTGTTAAATAGGGCAGGGGATTCCCAATGGGAAGGGAATTCCTGCCTGGATGCAGTTTCAGGTGCCTGGGATCCCTTGTTTTGAGATATCGTGAAAGCAGAAGGAGCTGCTGGAAAAATCCAGAGAAGACACTGAAGCTCATCTCAGGATTCTGGAGCCAGCCTGGCAGAGCTGGAAATGTTCCCCTGGAGAAGGGAAAAATCCAGGGAATGCTCAGAGTCCCTGAAGGGGCTCCAGGAGAGCTGCAGAGGGACTGGGGACAAGGGACAGAGGGACAGGACACAGGGAATGGCTGCCACTGGCCAAGGGGAGATTAGGCTGGGATCTGGGCAAGGAATTGCTGGCTGGGAGGGTGGGCAGGGGCTGGGCTGGAATTCCCAGATTGGCTGTGGCTGCCCCTGGATCCCTGGAATGGGGCTATTTCTGTATCCCAAGGATTTTCTGAAAGCCGGGACAACCTGGCAGGATCCAGAGGTCCCTGGATCAGGGCTGTTGTTCCTGCCCTGGGATTCTCCCACTCTGAGGGAATTTTCTGGGCTAAAATTTCCCCTTTTTCATTCCACCAGGATTTGCCTCCCTCATCCTCAATCCTGACTTTCCCCCACTCCCAAATCCTCCTTTCCATCCTGATTCCAACCCCTTCTCCCTGTCCCGCTTTGAGCCGAGCGTGTTTTCCTTCAGGAATCCGCAGCCTAATCCAGAATAAACAAAACATTCCCACAAAACCTCCAACTCCATGAACTCCTGCCCCGGCCTTGACCGCGCTCCCTCCTCCCTCTCTTCCCAACCCCCATCCCAATCCTGCTTTCCACCAGCTCACTGAGGTTTCCAGGAAATTTTTTCTCCCTGACGAAGGATCTTGCAAAAACTACGTAAATTTTGGGCAGCCGCTGGAGCTGGGATTGGTTGAATCGGCCTGGATTTGGGAACAGTGGGGTTGGAGCTGGATTTGCACATGCTGGATGTGGAGAAAATCCCTGGAAAAGCAGGAGACCCTCGTTCCTGTGGATTTTAAGGGTTGGAGCTCTGTTGCAGGGAACAGCTGGGTTGGACTTGGGAGAATGGGAAGCAAATTTGGATCAGGCTGTTGGAACAAATCCCAGGATTCCAGTGGCTCTCAGGTCCCTTTTCCAGCATTCCCAAGGAGTTGCTGCGATGTTTCCTGTCTGTTTTCTTGGATAAGGACCCCCACAGCCCTTCCCAAATTCAATCCCAAAAATGTTGGGACTGAGGATGGAAAGGGGGGATGTTCCCTTTCCCACTGGGATTGTCATTCCTGAGTGTCTCAGCTGGGAAATGGGCCAGGAGAATTTGGAAAGGGCTCTTACAGCTGAATCCAGGGAAAAATTGGGTGGTGAGGATGATGAGAATCCTCTGCATCCCGAAGGTGTGTCCCGAGAATCATGGAATGGTTTGTGTGGGAAGGGATCTTGGAATTCATCCCATTCCATCCCTCACCTCCCACTGTCCCAGGTGGATCCAACCTGGCCTTGGGCACTGCCAGGGATGCAGGGGCAGCCACAGCTGCTCTGGGAATTCCAGCCCAGCCCCTGCCCACCCTCCCAGCCAGCAATTCCTTGCCAAGATCCCAGCCCAATCTCCCCTTGGCCAGTGGCAGCCATTCCCTGTGTCCTGTCCCTCTGTCCCTTGTCCCCAGTCCCTCTGCAGCTCTCCTGGAGCCCCTCCAGGGACTCTGAGCATTCCCTGGATTTTTACCTTCTTCTGGGGAACATTCCCAGCTCTCCCAGCCTGGCTCCAGAGGGGCTCCAAAATCCTGGAGCATTTTCCAGCAGCTCCACAGAAACCTATGGATGAAGTGGGAACAACTCCTCTTTCCAGGAGGAATCTGTTTCCCTGAAATTCCAGACTGATCCACAGAAATTCCCAGGTTCTGGAATCTGTTTGAAGATGATGTTTGGATAATTTATCCTTTTCCCTTCTCCCCTCCCTCCTTCCTGCTTTTCCTACTTACCATTCTTCACTTTGTCTCTCTGCAGAGAAATGTTTCACTTCCAGGATTTCCAGGATAATTTTTTTTCCCGATTTTTCCTTGGCGCTGTTCCCAACTGTTCCCACCTGAATTTCTCCACCACAATCATTGGGAGGGTCGGAAGAGGCTCCAGCATTGCTTTTCCAGTTTTCCCATGGGATTTGTGGCACAGGGAATGTGGGATGTGGGAAGAGGGGTGGGATTGGCTCATCCCAGCTGGGATTACAATGGGTGGGATGGAATCATTCCCAAATTCCCTTAAAATCAGCATCTTCCATGACCTCGGAGCCTCCATTCCTTGGGAATGATTGACACCTTTATCCATGATTTCAGCAGGAAAAACGGGTTGTTCTTTCCCAAATTCCCTCTTAGGCCTCCTTTTCCCTTTTGAGGAGGAGACTCCAAAGTTATCCACAGGGAATTTCAATACCTCATAAAACAAATCCCCAAATCCCAGAGTTTTTCTCCCTGGGAATTTGTTGTAAAACTGCCTGCCATGGGATTTCTCCAATCCCAAATCCCAGGAACCAAGAAATGATCCATCTCTAATTAAAATCCATAAATAAATGGTTGAAAGAGCAATTTCCCACCTTCAAATCCATAAATCCATTAAAGAACAAGGAAAAATGCAGCCGGGTTTTCAGGGAAAACAAATCCTGTTCGGCTCCTCATTCTTGTGTGTCACAAATCCCATTTTCTGAGGAATAAAAATTTCCAAGGAATGTTTGAGTGTCACCCTCACTCCAGGGACATGGAATTCCAGGAGGGTGGATGACTCTTTTTTCCTGCTCCTTTTGCTCCAAGCTGATCCTGTTCCTGCAATTCCAAAATCCCAAAGCTCAATTCCAAAATCCCAATTCCTAAATCCTTCCAGGTTATTTTTCTGAGCTGTTTCAGGTCCTCTTTCTCCAGCAGTTTTTTTTTTCTCCCAAAATTCCAGGCCTCCCTTTCCCATTCTTTTTTTTACTGTCTGCATCCTTATCCTGCTTATCCCGGAATTTCCTCTCTGGGATTTCTTTTTCCTTTTTATCTGGATCCATAATGAAGTGGTTTAATTGGAATTGAGGAAAAATATGGGGAATAAATTATTCTCTGGAAAGGTATGGGGCTGGGCTGGAATTCCTAGAGAAGCTGTGGCTGCTCTTGGATCCCTGGAAGTCTCCAAACCCAGGTTGGGTAGACCTGGGATAGTGGGAGGGAATTGGAAGCAGTTTGAAACCAAACCAGTTTGGAATTCTGGGATTCCATAAGTACAGAGGGACTGAGGGGACAAGGGACTGAAATTTGGGATAAATCCATTCAATTACATTTCCCACAGGGAATCAGATAGCAAAATAAATACGGATGGAGAAGGGCTTTGGAATTTCTTGATGGAAAAGGAAACAATGTTCCCTATAAAGACAGGATCTGGGAATGTTGTCTGGAAATCTCAGCCTCTGAGAGGCTGTTTCTTTCAGATAATGGGAAAGGAATTCCCAGAAATTTTAAACAGCTCCCAGCACTATGGGAAACCTCCTTAAGGAAAAAGCTAACGGCACAATTCCCTTTCCAGCTTCACCAGGATGTGCAAGGAAAATACCCCTGGCGATGCTCCCGCTGTAGGAATTCCTTGAAGGAAACAACCAGGGAGAGCCCATGGAATCATGGAATGCTTTGGCTTGGAAGGGACCTCAAGGGCTATCTAATTCCAAGCCTTCCATGGACAGGGACAATATTCCCATAGGAACAAACTTTCCAGATGTTTTTATCCCATCCTGCTGAATCCAGGGAAAACCCAACTCTGGGAACAGCCAGGGAAATCCCTTAGGAGAGGTTTCCTGCTCCAGGATGTTTCTTTGGACAGCCCTCATCCAAGTCTGGCTGGAAGTGGCATTTCTAGGAGGGAATGTTCTCCATCTGTCTCTGGAGCGGGATCTTGCCAGGCTCCAGCAGCCTTGGATCATCTGGATGGGAATTCATCTGGAATTCTGGATGGGAATTCATCCGGAGGATCTAAAGCCTGGAGCTTGATGGGGTCCAAGCATCTGCTTGGAATGAGCTGCAGGGATAAAACCTGGGGAAAAAATGGGGAAAAAACGAAAAGAGAATGAAAAATAAGAAGTGTTTCTTAAATCTCCCAAAATTCCCAATCCAAGCTGATTTCCAAGGAAGAAAATGGGATTTTCAGATCACTTCAATCTCAAATTTTGGTGTCCAAGAGGCCCTGTGTCCCTCTGACCTCCATCCCAAATTCCATCCATCCTCTTTCCCTGGGGTTATTCCCAACCTTGGAACCAGGGAATCCAATATCCCTCAGCGGCTGCTGCATGGAATTGGCTTCTTGGGAAAGCTCCAAGCCATGGGATTTTTGGAATGACAGAACTTCCTTCACCCTCCGGATGAGGATATGAGGAATGGTGAGTGTTGTTCCTGGGAACAGCCGCATGGAGCTGGAAACCCTTCGGAATGACATGGGATTGGGGGATTGTCTTCCCTGTCATCCCAGTAGGAATGTGATGTGGTATCCCCACCTCTTGCTCAACCCTGTTTTTCTTCTGGCCATGCCAGAGGTTTTTGCTGGAATTTGGGATTCAGATTCCATCCTGAAACTCTTCTCCCAGCCACCAATCCAAGATTCCCATTTATCCAACCAGGATTCAAGCTGAGAATGCTGCTCTCCCTAAGGATGCTCCAGATTCATCCCTGAATGGAGAAAATCCAGGGAAGCACCAGAAGCCCAGAATTCCTGCTGGAACGATGACAATGTCAGAGCTGCTTCCAGGAATTTCTCACCCATTTAAGGAGGGAATGGAGGGAGGGAGGCGGGAAAAGGGAATTTCTCCTCTGTCCTGGCATTTCCCACATGGATCCCAATCTCCCTCCCTGACCCCATTCCCACTGGGAGGCCTCCCAGCCTTTCCCTGCCAGGGATTCTTCCGATCTCTGCCGTTCCTGAAATCACAACCAGATGGGCCCGGAGCAGCTCTGACTCAGTCTCCAACATCACCATCCTCAAAATCCGGCTCCCGGCTGGAATTCTCTCCCCCCATGGACCTCATCCCGCATCCATAAGTAGGTGACTCAGTGCCTGATGATCCATAGGCTGAGCCAAGCACGGATCCAGGCAGAATGAGGACGAAGGGCATCCAGGATTCTCTTTTCATGGCAATTCATCTATTTTTCTCTGGAATCCATATTCTTGGAAAAGCCAGAGTGTTCCCCAGAAGCAGTCGGATTTGTCATCCCAAGGGTTGTTCCTTTCATATTTCCATAAATTCTTCTTAATGTTTTAAATTCTCCGTTTGGTTCCCCCTCCCCCCCACCCCGTTTTCCCCAGTCTCTCCAGGGATGCATTTTCCATGAAACAAAGCTCGGGAAAATGTTTCCTGCTTCTAAAAACCAGGGATGAAACTCCAGCTCCTCAACCTTGACCTTAGCTCAGGGAACACATCCCAGCTCCAGAGCTTTTAGTCCAGGGCATTTTCCCAGCAAACCCTTGTCTTATTCCCAGAAATCTGATGATGCAAGTCCACAGACAGGACATAAAATTAGGAAATCATGGAATTATGGGATTGGTTAGGTTGGAAAAGACCCTAAAAATCATGGAGTCCATCCTTCCCTTCCCTTCCCTTCCCTTCCCTTCCCTTCCCTTCCCTTCCCTTCCCTTCCCTTCCCTTCCCTTCCCTTCCCTTCCCTTCCCTTCCCTTCCCTTCCCTTCCCTTCCCTTCCCTTCCCTTCCCTTCCCTTCCCTTCCCTTCCCTTCCCTTCCCTTCCCTTCCCTTCCCTTCCCTTCCCTTCCCTTCCCTTCCCTTCCCCTTTGTAATTCCACCAAAATATCGGGATTTGAATCCACACATTTCCAAATCTCCAAACTTTGGAGATTATTTCCCATCTTTTTTCCAAGAGAGGTGGATTTTGAAGGGACAACGGGATTCCCTCTTTTTTCTTGGATTTAATCCATAGATTCTTCTCTTTGGGAGAGAGGTGTGATCCAAAATCCAGTCAGGAGTGCTGGATCCAAACAAAACCCTTCTCCTGCTTTTTGGACCACCCAAATCCATCCATGCTGAGTTTTCCAGCACTATTTTTTGGGAAACCTTCCCATGGCTGATCGGGAATTGCCAATTCTGGTATCCAGACTCCAGCTCCTACATCTATAACTGATTCCCTCTCTTGATTCCCTTTGTGGTGTGCTCATGAAGACAAAACTTTCCAGGAGTTCTGGGATTGTTGAGTGTTTATCCTGAGTTTTGTCTGCATCCCTTGGAACTCATCCCAGCTCCTGGAAACCCGGGAGAGCCTCAACAACCTCTGGCTGGCTCCAGTTGGAAGTGAGGGAGTCTGGGAGGGTTTGGAAGCACCGGGAAGATTGGAAGGCCCTCAAATCTAACAGGATTTGACTCCTGGTCATGCTTTTCATGTGGATTGTCCTCAGAGGGCAGAATTCCAACAGGATTGGGATCCAAGCCGGAGGGGAGCTCCCAATCCAACAGGAGAAGGTCAATGATGCCCTTTTGCTGAGTGTTTGGAGCTGAGGTATCCAGAGAGGAAATGAATCCAAGATGAGCTCAGGTTTTGGTGGAGATCCATTAAAAAAAAAGGGAGCGGGAAGAGCAGGAGTGTGGGCAAGGAAAGGCCTTTTCAGTTGGGTTCATTTATCCTGAAAAACAGGGGAAAATGGAATAAAACCTTCAAATCAGGACATAGGGACTCTGCAAGGCCAGGTTGGATTGGGATCGTAGCTCCCTGGAATTGTGGGAGGGGTCCCTGGTGATGGATGGGGTGGAATGGGATGGGATTTAAGGTCTGTCCAACCCAAAGCATTCCAGGATTCTGGAGCCCTTCAGCTCTGGAGCCAGGCTGGGAGAGCTGGGAATGTTCACCTGGAGAAGAGAAAAATCCAGGGAGAGCTCAAACCTAGAGAGAAAGAAGGTGCTGAAAAGATGGATAAACCTGGAATATCCCTCCCAACTCAGGATAATCCGGAATTCCATAATTAGAGTGTTGTCCCTTGAAAAGGATGGATAAACCTGGAATTTCCCAACTTCAGATATTCTATAATTCCATTACCTCCCCTTTTTAGCTGTCCTTGAAATGGACAGATAAACCTGGAATATCCCTCTAAACTTGAGATATTCCAGGATTCCATGATCAGAGAGTTATCCTTGAAAATGATGGATAAATCTGGAATATCCCTCCCTACTCCAGATATTCCATAATTCCATGACCTTCGCTTTAGAGCTGTCCCTGAAAAGGATGGATAAACCTGGAATATCCTTCCAACTCGGGATAGTCTGTGATTCCATTATGTCCTTGAAAAGGACAGACAAACCTGGAATCCAGGAGAACTCGCTTGGAAAACTCTCCCTAAACCTCCGAAATCCAGAGGCAGAGGAGTCCTTTATTCTATCCAGCCCCAAACCGACTCCTCATTAGTGGGATGAGGTCATTCCTGGAGGATTGGGATGGGATCCCTCCAAAAACGGCCTTTGGATGCTTTCCCTCTTCCAAGAGAAACGTGGGACCTCTGTCTCCTTTTCCTGGAGGATTCCAGAACTCCAAACAAGCTGGGAGTTGGCTCCGTGCTCCGGCATTACTCAGGAAATCTGGCAGGAGGGAAAACCAGTGAACATTCCAAAAAAAAAAAAAGTCAGAATTCCTGGTGTTACAACGAGTCCATTCAGTCGGAAAATCCCAGGCTGTTATCCCTTGCCAAGAACATCCAAATCAGGTAAATCCATGGCTTTGTTGTCGGCGCACTTTGGATTGGGGAGGAATTTAATAGGGATGGGTTTGGAGCCGAACTTCCTTCTCTCATCCCAGAATGTCTGGGATCCGGGAAAACACCAGGATTGGGGCAGGTAGGGAGAGGAGGAACAATAGGATTACCTGGATTGGGAGCTTTTCCAAGAGTTTATCCCTTTGGATTTTCCAAAGGGAAGAGATCAAATGCTTTGCTGTTTTAAGGATTATGGAAAGAAGGGAGAGAGGTGCAGGATTTTTGGGAATGGGTGCATTTCCCCTGGAGTGGGATGGGGTTTGATGGATAAAAAGGAAGGAATGGGATATGGCTCATGGTGGAGCAGGAGATGCTTGATCTGAGACTTTTCTTGGAGTGAAAACAGCAGTTTCACATCCCAAAATCCTCTGAGGTGGGTCAGCAAAACTCTGGGAAATCCTGGAGGGAAGAGCAGAAGGGTTATGGTCAGAGCAAGACTTTGGCCATGACCATGAATCCAATTTATCCCAAAATTTCTGGATTTCACGGGGAATAGGCAAGGCATGGCAAACAGCAGCCAAGCAGCACAGTTTTTTTGGGATGGAGGTGTTTGGATTCGTGGGATACAGCAGGTCCAGATTGTCAATATCCACCTGTGGAAGCTGTGCTGGGATTGGGAATTCCCAGGGATAACTCAGGCAGGAAGGAATCTCAGGAGGTGTCTGGTCCAGCTTCTGAAACCAGATTCCTCAGGGATTTATCCAGCCAGACCTGGAAAACTTCTAAGGACAGGGACTGTGCGACATCTCTGGGAATTCCTGGCACATCCAGCATCCCAAATAATTCCCATTTTGTTGGGGAATTCCACAGGGAATTCACTTTGCCTGTGTTAGAACTTCCTAAACTTCTTCTGGATGTCCTGGAGCAATCTGGGAGAGTGGGAATTGTCACTGCATATGGCAGGGAGTTGGGAACCAAAATATTCCATGATTCCTTGATTGGGATGGGATGGGGTGGGATGGGATGGGATGGGATGGGATGGGATGGGATGGGATGGGATGGATTCTCTCCAAATATTTCCTGGGAACCTGGGGGAGTCCTCCCATCATCAATCCCAAAAATCCTGATCAAATTCCCATTTCTGCAGAGTAGGAGGAGTATGGGAATCCTTCATCCTGCCAAATTCCATCAGCATCATTCCCTGATCCTTACCTTGTTTGGCTGCTTCTGTCTGATGGGATTTTCTTCCCAAACCAGCCCCAGAGCTGGGATAAATCATTCCCTCTTGGGAAAATGGGAATGGGGCTCAGTGGTGCCTTGGGAGTGCTCAAATGTGGAATAACGGGATACAACATCAGGATATCCATTCCTGCTCGTGGCATCAAACAGGATGAGGAAGAGAGGATGAGTGGATGGATGAGGATTGGGATTGGGAGAACCCAGATTTATGGAGTTTTCCATAGGACTGGAGTTTTCCGTAGGGATAGGAAGAGCCCAGATTTATGGAGTTTTCCATAGGTGACCTCCCCTTGGAATGGGATGTTTGCTCCATCCTGATCTCACAAATCTCTTCTTCCTCATCCCACAAGGATTTGATTCCCACTGGGAGTTTTGGGCTTCCCTGCTGGACTCTTCCAGACTTCCCAAAATCCAGCTAAATTCACCCATTCCCATCTCATTCCATATTTAGTCTAATCCAGCATTAAGGACTGATTTCTTTGTGGAGCAGGATTTGGGATTCAGGGATCACTCCTCCAGGATGGCTGGGATTGTTCCCATTCCTTCAAGACTCGGCTTTAGGCTGAGCCTTTCCTAAACTTGGATTTAACAGGACAGAGTACCCACCTTAATCCCAGGCTCAAATATTCCTTGGTCTCCAACCTTGGTATTCCTGGGAATTCTTAATCCACCAAATCATTGCTGTGGCTGTGATGAGTGAGAATCCAGTCTGGGATTTGGGATCATTACACAAATGGATTTTCCCTCTTTTTCTCATGTTTCTGGACCCAGGGTGGAGAAGGGAATGGAGACGTTCCGGTAGCTCCTTCCCTCCCTGTGTTTGGCTATGAGGCTGGAAAGGCTGGAGCTCTCTTGGATTCTGCTGGAATTTCTGGGTCACAGATTTTAATTTTCTTTTCCTGTTTTTTTTTTTTTTTTTTTTTTTTTTTTTTCTTTTTTTTTTTCTTCTTTTTCTTTTTCTTGGTGGGATCATGTTAAAAAAAAAAAAATCCCTGAACAACGCAGTCATGGAATCATGGAATTATGGAATGGTTTGGGTGGGAAAGGACCTTAGGGATTATCCCATCCAACTCCATCATTGGGCAAGGACACCTCCCACTGTCCCAGGTGGATCCAAGCCCCAATGTCCAGCCTGGCCTTGGGCACTGCCAGGGATCCAGGGGCAGCCACAGCCAACCTGGGAACTCCAGCCCAGCCCCTGCCCACCCTCCCAGCCAGCAATTCCTTGCCAAGATCCCAGCCCAATCTCCCCTTGGCCAGTGGCAGCCATTCCCTGTGTCCTGTCCCTCTGTCCCTTGTCCCCAGTCCCTCTGCAGCTCTCCTGGAGCCCCTGCAGGCCCTGCCAGGGGCTCTGAGCTCTGCCTGGAGCCTTCCCTTCTCCAGGGAACATTCCCAGCTCTCCAGGCTGGCTCCAGAGCAGAGGGGCTCCAGCCCTGCAGCAGCTCCGGGGCCTCCTCTGGGCTCTCTGCAGCAGCTCCACGTCCTCCTGAAGTTGGGATCCAGGAACAGGAGCAGGTCTGCAGGTGGGCTCTCACCTGAGCAGAACACAGGGACAGAATTCCCACCTTTCCTGCTCTCCATGCTGCTTTGGAAAAATCCCAGTGGTGATTGAAATCCATGGGAAGGCTCAGAAATTCCTTAGTGGGGAGAGGAAGAAGCTTTGGCAGGGGAGCCCTGAGCTCACAAAACCCTTTTGTTGGGAATTATCCTGGAAAAGCCAACGGCCCCCATCCAATCCTTGGGAAAAGCCACGAGGAGAAGATGCATTAGGATTGAATTATTTTCCTGTCAAAACCTCCCGTTCCTCCAGGTGTGACCGTTCCCCCTTCCCAGAAATCCTGACGGATGGGAAGCCTCTCCCCAGCCAGGCCGATGCTCTTGGAATAAAAATATCCCTGGAAAAGAGACAGCCTGAATGTCAACGAGTGGAAATGACCTTTCCCTGCTGAGGCTCTGGGTATCCACTCAAATTTCCGGATCCAAGAACAAATCCAAAGCCTCAGGAAGGTGAATCCAAAGAAGTGTCCAAAATTTGGAGGTGGCACCAAGTCCTGGCTGCGACTTCCAGCCTGGATTTGCTCCGTGAGACTTGGAGGCACCAGGATTCTGTGTTTGGGTCAGGAAAGAGCCTTGGAGAAAAGGGGGCTTTGTTTTATCCGTGTTGTTTTTATGAAAAGGGAAGGGAAAAACAGATTAGGGTGGGAAATGAGGAAAGTGGTTATTTCTGGAAGCAGCTCCGTGCCCAATGTTCCCTCTCCGGGAGGGAAGAGGCGTTTTCCCCGCAGGGCTTGGAAAGGACAAAGAAAAGGGGAGAAAAGGAGCCACCCCAAGGGATTTTCCAAGCTTTTGGGGGTTAGGATTAGATCATATTTAAGGTGCTTTTCACCCCAAACCATTCCATGATTCAGGAGGAGATTCCAGAGGGACACAGCAGTGGGAAAGGGAAGCAATTCATGTTCCGGAATAATTCCAGAGGATATCAGGGACTCCTTTCCCAGGATTGTTCCAGGCTTGTTTTCAGCATCTCCAGGATAATTCACCTCCAAGGTGGGACCATTCCCTGACAGTTCTTGATCCCGGTATCCTTGTTTGGCCAAAATTCCTGGAATCATGGAATGGTTTGGCTTGGAAGAGACCCTAAGGATTATTTAATCCCAACCTGCCATGGCAGGGACACCTCCCACCATCTCAGGGTGCTCCAAGCCCTCTCCAGCCTTGGATGTTTCCTGGGATCCAGGGGCAGCCACAGTCCCATCCTTTTGCAGGAATTCTCCCCTCCTTTTCCAGTCAGGACTGGGAGGAGATTCCAGCTCCAGTCTCACTGCTGTGGACAATTTTCCTGGGCTTTTCCAGCAGCAGAATAAAATCTGGACATCCTGGGATAGTGGAAGGTGTCCCTGCCCCTGGGATGATCCTGGAGATCCCTTCCAAACCATTCCGTAATTCCATGTTTTTCTGAACCAGACTCCTGGGAAGTTTCCTAAAAAACTCCATCCATCATCTGTATCTGTTCCCTTTCCTCCTCCCAACTTCCAAACCTTCCCAAAATGAGACAAATGAGCCCAGGAATGCCCAGACCATGGAAAAAAGCAGCTGGTGTTTATCTGGAAATCAGGGGAAAATTCCAAGGCCTAAGGAAAGATTTGGCTCCTGGGATAAACAATTTTCCCCTTTTGTTCTGGAATTGTTTTCACCCCATTTCAGGGAGGGGTGTGAACATCGCACCTCATCCGAGGACAAAGGAGAAAATGTGGGAAAAAAAGCAGGAATTAAAAAAACAAAAAAAGGGATGCTTTTTCCAGGGAATTTCTCCAGCAGAGCAGAGCTGTGCTTGGCACGGAGCTGGGCAGGGCTGGCATTCCCAGGACCCCCAGACTGGTCTCCAGGAAATCCTAAATTGTGCACACAGCTGGGATTTATTCCCTCTGGGAATGTTCTGGCAGCCAAGGATCTTCAGGGTCCAGTGATTCCCAACTTGGCAGACATGGAGGAGCCCAAGGATCACGGATGGTGTCCAGGAGAGCTGCAGAGGGACTGGGGACAAGGCCTGCAGGGACAGGACACAGGGAATGGCTGCCACTGGCCAAGGGGAGACTGGGCTGGGATCTTGGCAAGGAATTCCTGGTTGGAAGGGTGGGCAGGGGCTGGGCTGGAATTCCCAGATTTGTTGTGGCTGCCCCTGGATCCCTGGCAGTGCCCCAGGCCAGGTTGGATCCACCTGGGACAGTGGGAGGTGTCCCTGCCCATGGATGATGGGATAGGAACGGGATCATCTTTCACGCCCTCCCAACCCAAACCATTCCATGATTCCATGATCCCATTTCCACCAGGTCTGCCCTGCTCTCTCTGACAATTCCATACGAGTCACAGGGAATTGGGAGAATATTCTGCTGCCAAATGAGTGAAATTCCAATTATTTCTGGGACAGCTTTGACATGGACACATTCCCTCCTCAGGTCCTTATCACCTTCAACCCCACTGCCTGTGCCAGCAAAATTCACCTTTATCCCTAAAATTCCACCATTTTCCCAGCAAAAAGTGTCCAGAATTGCATCTGAACTGTTCAAAAAGCCCCAACATTTGTCCCTGTTTGTTTTTTTTTTTTTTTTTTTTTGTGTGAGGAACAAGGGACTCTGGATTTTGGATCCCGGAGCAGCTCTGAATGTTTTGTTCTACCCCAAGGTGTTTTGTTTTGCTTTCATCTCCTTTAATTCTCCTAAGGAATTGTTTAAATTCCAGGAATCATTTTGACAGCAAGAATTCCTCAGGGCTTCAGTATTGTACTTTTAATTTTATTTTTTTTTTTTACCAAAAGGGCCTCAGTGCTCTTTTTTTTCATCACAGAGGAAACCATTCCCTGAATTTCTGTATCATTTAATCCTGGGGGAAAATAAAAGAAAAAGGTCCTGATCTGTCCCTGGAAAAATTAACACCAGATGTGGCTGAATCCCAAAGCGTGTTCCCATTGGACTGCCCTTAGGAAAGCACCTTCTTTCCTGGAATTCTTCCATCTCTGAGTGCACAACATCCTCACTATCCCAGAAACTCAGGAACAGCTTTGAAAGGGAGGAAAAATGGGATACAAAGTTGTGGAGGAAAAGGCATGGGATCATGGAATGTGTTGGGTGGGAAGGAATCTTAAATCCTATTCCATTCCCACCCCCATTTCCATAGGCAGGGACACCTCCCACTATCCCAGGTGGATCCAAACCCCAATGTCCAGCCTGGCCTTGGGCACTGCCAGGGATCCAGGGGCAGCCAGGAATTCCTTTCCAAGATCCCAGCCCAATCTCCCCTTTGCCAGTGGGAGCCATTCCCTGTGTCCTGTCCCTGCAGGCCTTGTCCCAAATTCCAGCTCTCCTGGAGCCCCTTTATGTTTCCATCTCTTTGTGTTTGCTGAACACTCCCAAGGATGGAGACTCCACCCCTGCCCTGGGCAGTTCCAATGTTTAGTCACCTTTTCCAGGAAGGAATTTCCCCGATATCCAATCTAAACCTCCCATGTCCCAGCCTGAGGCCGTTCCCTCTCATCCTGTCCCTGTTTCCTGGGATAAGATCCCAATCCCCCCTGGCTGTCCCCTCCTGGCAGGAGCTGTGCAGAGCCACAAGGTCCCCCCTGAGCCTCCTTTTCTCCAGGCTGAGCCCCTTCCCAGCTCCCTCAGGAATTTTCGAGCCCCTTCCCAGCTCCGTTCCCTTCCCCAGGTATGCTCCAGCCCCTTTGTGTCCTTTCCCTGAAAAAAATGCCCTTTTCCTGGCCCAAAATGTTGGACATGTTCAGATCAGAGAAATACTCTGAGATTTTAGCAGCGGATCCTTAGGACTCGCAGATCTCCCAGGAATATTTCCACCAGCCTTTTCTCCCTGTGGAATAATCCTGGATGGTGAATAAAAGGGATGCACCTCACCCGTGATGGCTTTTCCCCTCTGAATTTGTGTTCCAGGACATCCATTGCTCAAAAGAAATCAGGACACAAGAGGGGAAGCTCCAAACTGCTCCCAAAACTGTCCCTGGAAAAATCCTGATCCACCACCAAGTTCAAATTTAATTTAACAGGGATGAAACCTTTCCCAGTTCTGGGAAAGGCAGGATTCTTTGGGAACACCGAGTATTCCTGAATTTACAATTGTGTCATTCTGGTTTGGGAGCCTATGGAGAGATGGAGTTCGTGCATTTCCCGGCCTGAGAAACCTTGGGAAACCTTTGGAGCCATTCCCGAGCACATGAGATGGGGAAAACCGAGGGGTTGGTTTGAACTTTCTGGCACAGAACAAGCGGAGAAGGGAAGAGCCCGGGAGTGGGATTGTCTCCACGTCCAGAGAAGAAGGAGCTGGAAGCAATTCAGAGCCTCAGCCGAGCTCCAGAGGCCCTAAAATCCCGGCTGGAATCCCAGAGCTCGTATCCCGCTCATTTTCGGGAGGCTGTAATGGAAAACAGCAGCCACGGATAAATGGCCGTGGCCACGTTAGCTCCGGGCTGGGACAATCCCGAGGTTCTCACGAGCTACTGCTCTGGCAAATCCGTGCTCCCAGGGGCACCGAGCACGGCCGTTTCCCTGGAAGCGGGAGCAGAGCAGCTGGAATGTTCACAAAGAGGTGGATGCAGGGATGGAGAGGGGCTGAGAGATCCAAAGGGGAAGGAACGAAGTCATGGATCTGACAGGGAGTGGAGCGGGGATCTTGGAATGGTGGTGGGATCCTCCAGGTGCTCCAGCAGCTCCAAGATCCAGAGCTCTGACTTTTCCCACCTGGAATCCCTCCCTGCTGTTGTCTTTATGGAGCTGAGGATGGAGCAGGTCTCCAGAAGTACCTGGAGAAAGGTGGAAAATCAGCCCAGAAATTGTGATTTTTCACGGATAAGCCCAGAAAAAAATCTCCAAGTACCTGTGGCTGGGAACTCTCCTGGAATGTCACAGTCATGGAATCGTGGAATGTTAAGGATAGGATGGGACCTGAAAATGATCCCATTTCACCTTATCCACAGGCAGGGACACTTTCCACTGTCCCAGGTGGATCCAAGCCCCAGTGTCCAACCTGGCCTTGGACACTGCCAGGGATCCAGGGGCATCCAGAGCCCCACTCCTCACATTCCTTCCAAGCTCAGGTTTTATGGAATTGTTGGCTTGGCCACCAGTTCCACGGAAACTCAGCCATGTGTGGTGCAAGTGCAGGATTCTGGCCACAAGGATGGAGCTTGGAAACACCTGGGATAGTGGGAGGTGTCCCTGCCCATGGCAGGGGGTGGAATTGGAGGATCTTTAAGGTCCCTTCCCACCCCACCATTCCAGGATTCCATTAAATCTGCATCGAGGCTTTCCCTGGGAGTGAATCTCCAGCATGGGGAGAGGAATTTTCTGGGAGGTGTTCCCCACCCAGCTGGACACAAGGAACGTTTCCAGAGGAAGCCTCATTCCATGAACTTTACGGGGATTTGGTGGCATTCCTGGGATAATCCTGGAAGGGCTTTGTGCAGGATGTTTGCTCTGGATTTGGAAAATTGGATTGGACTCAGAAAGATGTGATTCCATGGGTTTCCATGTGATTCCACTTGATTCCACATTTCCATGGGATTCCATGTGTTTCCACACATTTCCATATGTTTCCATGTGTCCCAGGTGATTCCATGTGATTCCACGTGATTCCATGTGATTCCAGCTCTGCTGAATGGAATGTGCAGAAGTTTGCGCACCATGCCTCAGTTTCCCCTGGGCAGAAGAGCCTCCTCTGGCAGTTGCATTGTGCATTCCAAATTAAAGGAAAATATGTATTAAAATCCACATGGATTTTAAATACCTCCAGGGATGGGCTGTACCTGGGCTGGACAACCCTTTCCATGAAGGAATATTCCCTAATTTCCAGCCTAAACCTTCCCTGCTACAGCCTGAGGCCGTTCCCCTCTCATCCTATCCCTGTTCCCAGAGATCCTGACCCTTCCCAGGTGCCCCCCTCCTGTCAGGGAATTTCAGAGAGGGAAAAGATCCCTCTGGATCCTCCTTTGCTCCAGGCTGAGCCCCTTTCCCAGCTCTCTCAGGAATTCTCCAGCCCCTACCCAGCTCCATTCCCTTCCCTAGACAATCTCCAGCCCTTCCAGGTCTTTGCTGGGAGAGGCTCAAACTGTTCCTGGGATTTGGAATGTGGCCTCATTGTCACGGGATAGGGATGGGATAGGAATGGATGGATGGATGGATGGATGGATGGATGGATGGATGGATGGATGGATGGATGGATGGATGGATGGATGGACCAGGATGGGGATGGATGTGTTGGGATAGGGATGGATGGGATGGATGGGACAGCAGCACTTTGTGTTCACCATGAATTCTCTACAGACGATCCCACACCCTGGAGCTTTCCTACCTGAATTCTGCTCCCAAGGGCAGCTCCAGAAGTTCTCTGGATCCACCAGGAAGAGCCTGTGGATGCACCAGCCCAGGACCTTCCTGTGGGACACTGAGGTGGGAGTCCCACCTCTGTGAATTCCTGGACTCAATTCCTTGCACAGCCATTCCCGCTGCAATTCCCTCCAGTGGACACAATGCTGAAATTCCAAGAGAAAATCACAAATCCATGGAAGGATTTGGGTTGGAAAAGGACCTCACCCAATTCCAACACCTCCCACTATCCCAGGCTGCTCCTCCGGTGGATCCTTGCACCTTTCATCCCTCCTCCTTCCCATTCCCATTCCCTCTTTGGAAACAGATCCAACACAGCTCCAGCATTCCAGGACCCTCTCCAGCCTTCCCATTCCTCGCTCTTCCCAACGGGAAGGATCAGCTGTGGCCAAGCCAGTCCCAAGCACAATCCATGAGGCCCTGAAGGAGTTGTTGACAGGGGAAATCCAGGCCGGGCAGAGATCTGAGGGAGCCGCGGGCACTGCTGGATCCTGGCACTGGGACAATTCCCTGGATTTGTCCTGGATCCTTCTCCCGGGGAGTTTTGTTCCCCCAGGGGAATTTACGGCTCAGCCAGAGGCAGGAATCCCATGCCAGGATTTTAATGAGGCCTTCCTATAAATATTTCTCTTTTAGCTTAGGATAAAGTCAGGGTCTGCTCCGATGGAAAGGAGGGAAAAGCCGGGAAAATCCATTTGTTTTCCCATTTAAGCAAAACCACACATCCCTGTAATTATAAGCAGCATCCCCTGGCAAACATGTCCCTGTTTTTTGCTGGAATTATTTATGTCCTGTGAGTGGGAATTACACAGAGCCTGGTGCACAGCCCCCAACTCCTGGGCTGAGAAATTGTTCCCATTTGTGGCTAAAAATGAAGGAAAACAACTGGAAAACAATTGGATTTATAGTTTGTCCAAACATCTGTAGGAATATACTGGAGCTGGTGATTGCAAAAGGAATTTCCCCCCTTTCTTCCCAAATATTTGGTTTATTTTAGGGGTGATTTGGTGGTGGGGGGGTTGTTGTTTTGGGGGGTTTTAGGGTTGGGGTTTTTTCTGGAAAATCCAACTGGTGGCAGAGGTGGCCCTAGGAAAACTCAAAAAAGAGGATAAGGATGGATATTGTCAGTGTGCAAGGTGTGTGAGGAATTCGGGGAGGAAAAATCCATGGAAAAGCAGAGATATCTGTAGTGTTTTCCCACAGGATATGAGAACTGGTGGCAGGAGCATCTCAGAATCCCTGGGAGTGTCCAAGGCCAGGTTGGACATTGGGGTTTGGATCCCCATGGGACAGTGGGAGGTGTCCCTGCCCATGGCAGGGGTGGAATGGGATGGGATTTAAGGTCCCTTCCAACCCAAACCATTCCAGGAGTCTGGACCCCTCTGCTCTGGGAGAGCTGGGAATGTTCCCCTGGAGAAGGGAAGGCTCCAGGCAGAGCTCAGAGCCCCTGGCAGGGCCTGCAGGGGCTCCAGGAGAGCTGCAGAGGGACTGGGGACAAGGGACAGAGGGACAGGACACAGGGAATGGCTGCCACTGGCCAAGGGGAGATTGGGCTGGGATCTTGGCAAGGAATTGCTGGCTGGGAGGGTGGGCAGGGGCTGGGCTGGGATTCCCAGAGCAGCTGTGGCTGCCCCTGGATCCCTGGCAGTGCCCAAGGCCAGGTTGGACCCTGGGGCTTGGATCCACCTGGGACAGTGAGAGGTGTCCCTGCCATGGATTGGGTGGAATGGGATGGGATTTAACGTCCCTTCCCACCCAAACCATTCCGTGATTCTCCAAAGCCCTTTCCAACACCCCAGTGTGGCTGCAGCAGAAGCACTTACTGGTGGCTCTGATAATTAACCTGTTAGTTATTTAATCATTGCAATTAAATTTTTATTTTTGTTGCCAAATTCCAATTTCTCCATATCCATATTTTTTCCCAGACCGTGTTGGCTTTGGTAGAATTTTCCACACCGAAAATATTTTAAAAATAAGATAAATATTTTTCCATTTCCATAAAAAAATAAATTTAACTCTCTGCTCCCAAGTGTCCTTTTTGTTGGATTTTAAACCAGATGTAATTGGGCTAAACTGGATTTTTAAAATAATCTTTAATTATTAAAATCAAATTCCATAGAATCCAATTCATTTTCCCAACAGGTTTGTGATTCTAAATTGTTTTGGAAATATTTCTGTCCTTTTGCTTCATCTCAAGTGGGAGAAATGTTTCAATATCCTGATATTTTTCAGGAACTGGGAAAATGACCTCTTCCACTGCCCCTTTTCCCAAGGTATGGAGACATCATAAGAAAAACATGTTATCCAAAGATTCCTGGGAAAAATTCCCAGTTTTGTACCCACCGCTCTTTGTCCTCCATCCCTGTTTGCTGGATCCTGTGCCACAGGGAGCTGGAAAAGAGATGGAAAAGTCTTGGATGAGCTGTGGATTTTGACAACTTGCTGAAAGTGCTGAATTTTGTGGGAATCGCAGCGAAAGGGCTCTGAATTCCAGCTGTTTATCCCTAATCAATCCAAGTATTGACCAGGGATAAATCCTGGGATCTGTGCCTTTGGCAGCTGTATTCCATTGTAAGGAAATTCCCTTTTCTTCACAGAAATCCGCCCTGTGGATAATTCATGAAAGCAAATTGTGGGAATTCCATGTGGGAATCACCTCCCCTCTTTGTACTTCACCTCCCTCACCTGAAACCTGGGATTTAATCCATGAAAAGTCTTTTCCAAGGGGTTTGGAGTGATAAGATTCGGGTTCCTTATCAAGGCCTGTGAGAAAGAGCAGAGAGCCAGAATTCCAGCCTGGAATAATCAGCGCCAACGCCCCAGCCATGGGCATGGATAGTGCGGGAAATGCACTCCAAGTGAAGTCACTTCCCACCTTTCCCTGGGGATCATTGCCCAGGTTGGAGGCAATGGGAAAACATTCCACACCCTCACTCCCATGGGATACAAACCCCTGGATCCTGAGGTTTTCTCGGAATATCAGTGTTCCCAAGGGCTGAGGGGAGGTGACCACATCCCTAACTCCGGCTGCACCCAGCACAGAGAGTTGGCTCCTGGAAAACAGCTTTGGGCATGGTTGGAATTATTTTCCCAAGGAAACGCACCCTGGTCAGAGGGCTTTGATTCCTCTTTCCCGGGAATGGAGTGGACCTCCCCTTTGGATGTGGGAATTTCTTCCATGAACATCAATCACCCCTCAAAGAAAGTCTGGGTATGGGCAGAGCTCTCAAACAATCCAAAGGTGATGTGCACTGTTCTTTTCCCAGGAAAAGAGCAGCGGGAATATGAATCCAGCTGTGGGGTGGAATTTGGGAAGGTGGGGCTGAAATTGGAGAAGAGCTGGAGGGAGATTTGGGATCACTTGGAATTTTGGTGCCCCGGAGTAAAGCAAAGGCAAGAGATGCCTGGTGGAAATCCTTGGAATTGTTCAATCCGGGTGTCACCAGCTGTTCCTTGTCCAAATCCAAACGGATCCAGGGTCGGACATCCCCGCCCCAATGGAGTCACCAGGTACAAAGGGATGTTTGGAAATCTGATCCCAAAAAAGCGACCTCATCCAGCTGGGAATTTTGGGTGGATTAAACCACCACAAGGACCGGATGCTCTTACTCACAGCGAGGTTTGTGTGGGACAGGCAGGGAAGGAATTCCAGAAAAACAAAAAGCCAAAAAACCAAAAAAAACAAAGCTTTGGAAAAATTCCCTGGACTTCATTAAGGAATTCTGCCACACAGGGATAGGGTGGTCCATGGATTGAAGATTCCAGTCTATCCTGGATGGATCCCATTAACTCCTCTCCACACGCAACTGCTCCGATCCCAGGTGGTGTCCAAGGAATGATCATGGATAACAACATCATTACTATTATTATTATGGATAATAATTGATACCATTATTATTATTATCATTATCATTATTATCATTATTATTGATAACCATGAAAAACATTCTTATAATTATTATTACTATTATTATTATCATTATTACTAAATCATTATAATATTAAGTCTAATTCTAATAATATAATAGTAATTTAATAGTAATTTTAATGATTCGAATAATAACAATCATAACAATGATGATGATGATGATAATAATAATAATAATAATAATAATAATAATAAGGCATTTCTACCTGGAATAACTAATAATAATACTCCCTTCCAGGATCACTGGGAATATCCCATTCCACCGATGGATATTGGCTCCTGCTCTGGCGAATAGGTTGGGATTTAGCCTCTGCTCCTCTTAAAATCCCTGGAAAACACTGTGGCAAACCCCTCGTGTTTTCCTGGGATTTTCCAGGCCCCGTTTCTGGTGTTTTGGTTTTTTTTCCCAAGAGGTAAAATTCCTTCTAAACTCCCCAGATTGTTTTCTTAAGGAAAAAAGTGGGAAAATGTGGTGATATTTTCCATGGACTTGCCCTTGTTTGGAGCTGGGAGGGGTCTGGAGCTAACCAGAATTTTGGGATGGCAAATTTTAACAGGAAAAATGAGAAATAACTGGAATTTTGAACAGAAGGAATCCTCACAATCCCAGCTCAGCTTTTTCATGGAACTGGGATTGTGGTCCTACACCTTAATCCCAATTCTCTGGAAAAAATTCAAGGTTCTCCTTTGGAGTGACCGAGGAAAACCCACCCTTGGAGACTTTGTTCCAAGTCTTTGACTCCATGAGGAAATCTGGGATCCAGGCAGTGCCAGGAGCAACTTCCAGAGGGAAAAGAGATGGGATTTGGCTGGAGATTCCAGAGGGATTCTGGTTTTAGCTCAGCAAGACTTGAGTGGAATTCCTTCATTTCCAGTCCCAAAATCTCCCAGAAAGGAATCTCCATTCACTTCCAAGCTCTGGCATGCTCCCAGGATTCCTGGATTTTGTTGATTTTGTATTCTGTGATATTCATCTGCTCCTAAAACCTGGAGAGTTTTGCTGGTTTCCTGCAAATCACAGCCTTAAATCCCATCCAATTCCCATCTCATCCATGAGCAGGGACAATTCCCACTATCCCAGGTGGATCCAACCTGGCCTTGGACACTGACAGGGATCCAGAGACAGCCACAACTTCTCAGGGAATTGTATCTCAGTTCCTCCCAACCCTCATAGCCAGGAATTCCTTCCCAAGATCCCACTGACTGCACTGAATTCCATTCTTCACATCCCAAATCTGTGGAAGAGAAGGAATGTCTCTGCTTAGCTCTCTGATGCCAGGGGACAGAGCCCCTGTATCCCACTTGGAATTCGGCCAGGATTTGGAATCCGCCCCTCCCTGTCAAAACCAATGTTAGAACAACAAATCCTTTCCTCATCTTTAATTCCTAGGATTCCATGAGCCCTCCTTGTATAAACTCCTTGGGAAAACAACCAGGGCATGGCCCTGGCCACGCTTCCGAAGGAATTTGTGGGATTATGTCGGACAGTTCCGGGCTAGCCAAGATCAAAGGTATCGGCTTGCAGGTTCAACAAATCCTAACGGGGTGTGACAGCCAGGTCATTCCATGGGTTTGAGCTGCCAGGATGGATTGGAGGAGATCTCCGATTCCAGGAGGTTATTCCAGGATGAGGACAGAGGATGTTGCTGTGTATTTTCCTTAGGGAATATTAGAAATAGAAAAAATGGAAAGCAAATTCGAGATGGAGCTGGGAAGGTGAATCAGATGGGAATTTTGATATTTGGAATTCCAGATGTTTGGAGGAGGGGTGGATGGATTGGAAAAGGGATTGGAAGAGTGATGGATTGGAAAAGGGATTGGTTGGAAGGGGGACTGGAAAAGGCATGGATTGGAAAAGGGATTGGAAGAGGGATGGATTGAAGGACAGGTGGATTGGAAGAGGAATGGATTGGAGGAAGGATCTTTCCCAATGCATCATCTCTGCAAAAGTGACACTTCCAGGCTCAGTGACAGGGCCCAATTTAGGTCCAAAAATTAAAATTAAAATAATTCATTAATAATCACTTAAAATTTAAATTAAATCCTTTAAACATTTCCTACCCAGGGAATATTTTATTATCCATTGCCATCTCCAAAAATCCGAGGGATACAATGGACAAATTGGAATCTTTGGAGTGTTTGTAAGGAATAACAATTTTATTCCCAGACCTCCAAGACACCAAAACCACCTGGGACCAGTGAGGGAGGATTTGGGATGTTGTGGATGAGGTCAGACAGGACCCAGCCCGTGGAAGTTCTTCCCAGAAATAATCAAACCATCCCTGAGTTCCCAATGCCAAATCCAGCCCAAACCCCAAACAAATTCCAGCTCCTGGGAGGAAAATTAACTCCAGCCCAAAACCCCATTTTTTGGTGGGACAGGAAAAGCCTTTGGGATATTCAAAAATCCCAAATAATGGATTTTATCCAATTTGGTGCCATCACGGAGCCTAGCAAGGGAAAACATCCCCGGAGAGGTTGATCCAAATCCAGGATTTTGGCTCACGGCTGCTCAGGAGCCAAACCATCACCCAGCATTCCAAAATCCGATGGGAAGCTGTTGGTTTGTGAGGAAAATCAGCCAGGAATGAGATTCCCAGCAGTTTCCAGCTCCAGGATTCTCTTTTAGAGGGGAAAAGGTCACCAAAGGTGAATTTTTCCAAAAGGTGAGTCATGACTGGAAAGAATTCCAAGAGGAAATAATCTCATGGATCAATCCAGCTGCTGATAGTCAGGAGCTTGGACCCCTAAAAACCAATAACCCACGGATCCAGCTCCGGCTCCTCAGCTCCCTCTTTTTTTCCACATTTCCACCCAGATGTGAGGAAAATCCACCAGAGGAGCAAAGATATCCCGGTGCTTTGGGAAATTAATTCCTTAGGAAAACAAAGCAAACCCCTGGGATTACATGGAATGAGCTGGTGAGAAATCCTGGGATTCCTCAAGGTTTTGACAGCCCCTTATCTCTGGCGGGATGTGACAGACTGATGGGAAAAATGCGGAGCCGGAGCGGCTGCCGCAGCAGGTGGAGAAAAGCAGGAAAGGAGTTGGCCGGAAAAATGGAAAGATCAAAAAATCCAGACAGTTCCGGAAAAAATAGGGGAGGAAAGGATAAGGAGGATACGGAGAGGGCAGCGGAGGGAAGCGAGAAATAGAGAAGCTGTTTTGGACTTGGAATTTTCCTCTGTGGTTCCAAAAGATTTGTGGCCATGAGCCAGACTTGAGGAATGACCTCACTGAGGCCTTTCAGGACCTGAGGAGGAGCAGAAAAAGGAGGGAGAGGGAATTTTAGATGGGATGGAGGGACAGGACACAGGGAATGGCTGCCACTGGCCAAGGGGAGATTGGGCTGGGATCTTGGCAAGGAATTGCTGGCTGGGAGGGTGGGCAGGGGCTGGGCTGGAATTCCCAGATTTGCTGTGGCTGCCCCTGGATCCCTGGCAGTGCCCAAGGCCAGGCTGGATCTACCTGGGACAGCGGGAAGTGTCCCTGCCCATGGAATGGGATGAGTTTCAGGTCCTTTCCCACCGGAATCATTCCATGATTCCATGGTTTTCTTCCCTGTGGTGAGCAGTGCCAGAGGAGCCCGGAGCAGTTTGAGGGATGTTTCCACACAAACATTTCTGGAGTGGTTTTAAAGCCAAGCCAACCTTTTCCCAGCTTTTGGAATTGCTTTGAACTTTTGGAGCCACTTTGGAGCACCAGAACCACAGTGATTCCGGAGCTCCACACAAAACTGAGTGAAGGCAAATTCCAAAAAAAGCTTTTTTGGAAGAAAACCAGCTCCATGTGCCCAGCAGTTTGGGAAGGAAGAAGCTGCCAGCCAGACCTGGAGAGGAGGATTTGATCCAGGGAAGAGCAGCTGGGATTCCATGGAAATAACTCAGCCCCATCCCCAGGTGATAAAACAGCTGAATTCCAGCCCAGCTGATCCCAGAGCAGGGAAAGAATCTGGGAAGTTCTCACTCACTTCTTTCTGTGCTGGGGGTGCAGCTGAGCCTGAAAAAGGGAAGATTTTTTGGCAAGAAAGGAATTTTTTCCCATTTTTTTGCTGTTGGGGAGAAGCCAAAGGCTGAACATCCCCATCCACTGCAGAGCTGGAACAGAAGGAGAGAGGGAAAAGGAAGGAAAAGGCAGAAGGGAGGGAAAGGAGACCCAGGGAAAAAAATGAAATCAAATCTGGGAGATGTGGAAAGGGAGAGAAAAGTGAGGGGGGAGGAATTAAAAGGGGGAGAAGATGGGAAGGGAAAGGCTGAAAGGAGAAGGAGACTCTGGAAAAAACTGGGGGATGGGAAAGGGAAGGAAAGCAAATGAGGGGGAAAAAACTTACAGGGGAGATATGAAGAAAGAAAGGGAATTGTGGAAAAAAGGGGGAGAAGCTGGTTTGGGAATTGTGGGAAGTGAAAAAGGAGGAGCAGCCAATTTGGGAATTTTGGGCATGAAAAAGGGGGGAATAGCTGATTTGGGAATTGTGGACAGTAAAAATGGGTAGCAGCAGGTTTGGGAATTGTGACACGCAAAAGGGGGAGCAGCAGGTTTGGGGAAGATTTGGGGTTTCCAAACAGAAATGTCTCCCAAAAAATGTGGAGAAGGGCACTGGGAAGAAAGCGGGAGGAGGGAGCAAGGAATCAGAGAATCCTTTAAAAACCCTGGAATATAATCCACCCCAACCTTGGAACAACTGGGGAGAGCAGCGGGGCTGGATCCTTCCCCACCTTGGGAATGAGGAGCAGCTCCCTGGAGGTTTTCCTTCCAAAACCCTTTTCCCTTGCGGCATTCCCGGCTCTGCTCCAGAGGATCCCGATCCCAACCCCTCCCTGCCATCCACGTGGATCTGTTTGGAGAGCAAACAATTCCTGAGCTCTGCTGCCCTGCTGGTGGCCCCAGCCCTGCCTCCAACACGTGTCAGGGCCCCCGGGAATTCCTTCCCAAACAATCCCGTTTGGGATCGTGTCCCTTGGCTGCCCCAGAGTGACCCCAGGAGCAGTGGAACAAAACCCTTCTCTTCCCATCTTTTCCACAGATTCGCTCCAAGGAGAAGGGAAATGTGGAAAAAATGTCCAGGAGTGCTTGGATGAGGCCTGTCCCCAAAGAAAATCCAAACCCCTACCGGAATATTTCCCTCCCCTGGGGTCAGCATCCAAGTGGGAAAAATGTTCCTCCTGGGATCACTTCCAGTTTGGAAAAGCCATTATTTATAGGACACGAACATCCAAAGGAGATTTTGTTTGTTCTTTCCAGCTGTCCTCAAAATCCAGCCAGGAAAGGGATGCTCAGGGCACCAGAGGGGATGGGAATTCATGGGAAAAGCAAAGGAAAAGGTTTTTTATCTGGGATTTCACCCTGGAAGAGGCTGCAGAGGTGGAAAAAGTTTTTTTCAAACAGGTGAAACAAATCCCTGCCCATCACAGCTCCCTGAAAAAGGGCTTTTCCTGGATTCTTTCTCTCTTCCAGGAGCTGGATAAAATCAGACCTCTAAGAAAGCTTGGAAATCTCCATGTGAGGAAAAATTCCTCTGTTTTCCACTCAGAGTCCTTCCCATCTTGGAAAATTCAGTGTAAAAGGGAAAAAGGTGGAAGTTAAGGGATAAATTCCCTTTCTTCCTGTACCTTGCCTTGGAAAATTCCTCCCTCTGTCATGAGAGGTGGAAATTCCTCATGGAAAACTGTTCTTTCTGTATGGAAAACGAGTTTGGAGGAAGTTACCTCTGCAGGATTTGGAATTAGGGGGAATCACTCAGGACCAGCCTCAGGGACAGCCGCGACATTCCCAAGTTTCCACGACTGCTGGCTAGGATATTTCCAGGCTTTTTCTCATGCCAAAGCCTTTCCTGGTGCCAATTCCAGTTCCTGGGAACAATCCCAGTTCCAAAACCTGGAACTGAGCCAGAAGTTACGAACTTCAGGGAAAAACCAGCTCCAAAATTTCTGCTGAATCTCTGGATCAGTTGGAATCCTGCAGGATTCCTGCGGCTGGAGGGAAACTCTTTTCAAAGGGCCAAGGAAAAGCTTTCCATGGATACTCCAAGGTGGAAAAAGGAGAAATTTGGGACTGTTTCTTTTTAATTTAAAAATCAAATTTTAATTCTGGTATCAGGGCCCAATTACCAAATCTGGTGCAGATTCCACCAAAATCTGCATTTCCATAAAAATGAAATAATCCTGGAATTGTTACATTTGGGAAAAGATTCCAAAATCATCAAATCCAGCCCAATTCCCACCAGATTCACCACAAATCTTTCCTCAAATGCCACATCCATAAATTCTTTGGACAATTCCAGGAATTTGGATTCCACCACTGCCCTGGGCATCCCATTCCCATCCCTGACAGTCATTCCCATGGATAAATTTTTCCCTAACATTTATTCTAAACCTTCACTGACCATCCCACTATGTGTTATCCCAGGAAATATGGGCTTGGCTTCATCCCTTTCCTGCAGAAAAAACTCTTGGACTGTCCCATTTTTTCCTGGCTGAGATGGTTCCTTCATCCCAAGGAATTCCAAGGGGGGGTAAAGATCCCAGTCCAAATGAAATCAGACCAAATAATTGGATTTTTACCACAGATCTCTTCCCTGAAGGATTTTTTTCCAGGAGAAGCTCAGGTTGGACATCAGCAGGAATTTCCTTATGGAAAGGGCAGTCAGGGATTGGAATTACCCATGGAGGTTTGGAGTCCCCATCTCTGGAGGTGTCCAAGGAATTCCTGGATGTGGCACTCCCTGCCAAGGCAGGGATCTGGAATTCCAACCTCAACAATTCCAGAATTATGTGCCAGCGGTGGTTCCAGGTGTGGTTGTCCCATCTAACACCTCTGCCAAAGTTTAAACTCCCGCTTTAAGCTGGATTTTAAGGAAAATCCCTTCATGGAAGGGGTTGTCCAGTCCTGCCCAGATCCCCAAGACAGCATCTCCCAAGTATCCCAAGGATTTATCCCGGTTCCAAGAGCGATTGTTGGTTACTCACATCCCATGGGAAGATCTCCCGCTCACACACAGGAGGAAAAATCTGCCACCTCCACCTTTTCCTTCCTCTTCCCAAGGCCCACAAAAATCCTGGGAATCACCTGAGCCAACCCCAACTCCTTCCATCTTCTCCCTTCAGGGAATTATTGTCCTGCTGGGATGGAGAAATCAGAAAATTTGGGCTGCTCTGTGGCCAAAAAAAATTCTCTCCTCTGGGAACATTCCGGGTGAGCCAACAAGAGGAACCACAGGGAGTGGGCTGGAAAATCCCCCCCGGGTTTGATGTTTCACACATTCCCAGCCGCTTCAAAGGCCGCATCCCCAAAGGAATTGTTCTGGCCATGGTCTTGGTGACCCCGCTCCGGTTGGGAAATGTTCATTCCAAGGAAACCTGGATGCACTGGGATAACTCATGACTCAGCTTTCTAGAAGCCTTTTTTTCCCAGTAATCTGAGGGATATCGGAATTTTTTTTGGTCCCTGAACTGGCGGCGCTGTCAGCAATTCCTTAGAGGAGCTGGGCAGTGCAGGGAATGTCTGATTTCCCTGGAGAATTCCAGCTTTGCTGAGCAGATTCAATACTTATCCATTTGAATGCCGTTTTATATAAACACAGGAAAAACATGGGATCATGGAATGATTGTGGTGGGAAAGGATCTTAAATTCCATCCCATTCCCACCCCATCCATGGGCAGGGACAGCTGCCACTGTCCCAGGTGGATCCAATCCCCAATGTCCAACCTGGCCTTGGACACTGCCAGGGATCCAGGGGCAGCCACAGCAAAGCTGGGAATTCCAGCCCAGCCCCTGCCCACCCTCCCAGCCAGCAATTCCTTGCCAAGATCCCAGCCCAATCTCCCCTTGGCCAGTGGCAGCCATTCCCTGTGTCCTGTCCCTCTGTCCCTTGTCCCCAGTCCCTCTGCAGCTCTCCTGGAGCCCCTTCAGGCCCTGCAAGGGACTCTGAGGATTCCCTGGAATTTTTCCTTCTCCAGAGGAACATTCCCAGCTCTCCCAGCCTGTCTCCAGAGCAGAGGAGATCCAGAATTCCAGAATAGTTTGAGTTGGAAGTGACCTTCAATCCCGTCCCATTCCACCCCATCCATGGCCAGGGACACCTCCCACTGTCCCAGGTGGATCCAATCCCAGTGTCCAACCTGACCTTGGACACTTCCAGGGATGAGGAGTCCACAGTCACTCTGGAAAAGCCCTCAAACTCCTTATTCCCACTTTTCCACACTCTGTGGATATTCACATAATTCTTTCCCGGAATGGTCATCCCTGTCCTGTCCCAAATCCATCACAGGACTATCATGAAGTGCTGAGCAGTGGCAGGACCCAAAGGAGTCATCCTTCTTTTTTTGCCATATTCCCAGAGATTTTTTGTTGTGTATTCACAAAGCTTTTTCCTCAGAAAATGTGGAATTATTTCCTCATCTTGCAGGAGAGGTCAGGACCAAGCTGACATCAATATTTCAGGAATGGTTCCTGCCAGCCTCGGCAGCAGGAAAAGCCACCAGAACATTCAAATCCCCAGCTCTTTCCCAAGTCCTCCTCCGGCTACAAACACCAGTGCCACTGGAATTGGTGGCACCCCCAGCCAGGCTCCGAACTGTTTGTGCATTCCCTGAAATAATTTTGGGTGTAGCAATCCCAGCTGGGGGTCAGGAGCTGGCTCAAGCTGGCTCCGGTTGGGATCAGGCCATGCCGTTGTGAAGGAAATTACTTGGAAGCACAACCCTACGGATGGAATCCATCAAATCCGTCTGGACTTGGGCACTTGGGGATGCTCCATTGGTCTTTGCATTCCAGAGGAATTTGTGGCCTCGCTGTCTCCAGGGCTCCTTTGAAGCTTTTCTGAGTCTGGCTTGGGGCCGAGGGATTTTCCTGAGGTGGCAAATGGGAGCAAAGGGTTCTCCTGGTGGGATTGGGAAAGGGTTGCACCCTCAGAAAGAAGGGAATTAAAACAGGGACATCTCCCACTGTCCCAGGTGGATCCAAGCCCCAGTGGCCAACCTGACCTTGGACACTGCCAGGGATCCAGGGATTGTCTGGGAATTCCAGCCCAGCCCCTGCCCACCCTCCCAGCCAGCAATTCCTTGCCCAGATCCCAGCCCAATCTCCCCTTGGCCAGTGGCAGCCATTCCCTGTGTCCTGTCCCTCTGTCCCTTGTCCCCAGTCCCTCTGCAGCTCTCCTGGAGCCCCTTCAGGTCCTGCAAGGGGCTCTGAGGATTCCCTGGATTTTTTCCTTCTCCAGGGGAACATTCCCAGCTCTCCCAGAGCAGAAGGACTCCAGAATCCTGGAACGGAAATGAAAGGAATCCAAAAGAAATCACCAAAAGGAGGGACGTTGGAATGATGTCACAGGTGGAGAAAAAGGGAATATTTCCCCCTGGAGCCAAGCAGAAGCAGATGAGAACCAAATTCCTCTTGGTAACAAATTTAAGGGATAAATCGTAGGGAAGGAAAAGGACTGGATGTGCTGAGGAAGATTTTTTGGGGAAGAACAGATGGGATAACTCAGGATGATACAAGGTGGGCTGGACAGAGCATTCCAACCAGTGGAAGAACACCCAACCTCCCTGTTACCTTCAACTCCACTACAACCAATTAATTTTCTTTAGTTAGCAGAGCTTTGAACTCAGTAATTTCCAGAAGAAAAACATTCCTTTTGTCCATTTGGATTGAAAAAACTGGAGATTTCCTCTGGAAGCAACTAAAAATCCCACAGTTTTCTCCTTTTTTTCTCCACCTCCAATAATTATGCTGGAAATTTTTTTTCCTTGGAGTTCCCTTTTTTCCCTCCAGGAGCATCTTTTTCCCGTTTGCTCCAAAAGTGCTACAGATCCATTGAAGCTCGGAATCCAGGGAATAAAGTCCTTGGATTAAAACTTTACCTAGCTGTTTGCAGGGATCAGTGACCACATCCCAGGGAGACAGAGAAGGATAAAAATTTGGGATATGAATTCACCTGGAAAAAAAAGGATTTTGGGTTGTGTCCCCATCTCGCACTGATTCTAGATGGGAAAAACATTCAGGATGTGATCCAGGTTTAAATCCTGAATTTGGAGATCGCAAAGCCCAGCTATTAAGCCAGGCCCAGGCAAGCTCAGGGATGGGCTTTAGTTCCATTCCTTGGAGAGAGGGAAACTGAGGCTCAGCAAGGGATTCTTCCCAGTTTGGATCCACATCTGCGCCCAAATCTTTGGAGCAGTTTCTCCAAGGAGTTTGTTTGTTTGTTAAAATCTAAACTTTTCCACAGCTTCCACCTGGATCCTTTCCAGGCCTGGAGTTTCATGGAAAAGCTCTTAAGCCAGGCCCAGGCAAGCCCAGAACTGGGCTTTAGTTCCAAATCCATCCCTCAGAGAGAGGGAAACTGAGGCACAGCTAAAGATCCAGTTGGATTCTTCCCAATTTGGATCCACATCTCTGGCCAAAACTTTGGAGTTTGTTAAAATCCAAAATTTCCCGTAGCTTCCATTTGGGTCCTTTCCAGGCCTGGACTTTAATGGAAAAGCTCCTTAAAACAATTAAATCCATGGAAAAATGAACTCCCCCGAGCCCTTTTCCAGATGGTCCCAAGGAGTGGGAATGTCACAGCTCCAGCACTGGAGCTTTCCTCTGATTGGGTTATCCTGATCCAGGTTTGCTTTTCCTCTGGGAATTCCCCCTGGTCGGAGCCTCTGTGATTTCCTGACCTCCTCCAGGGATATCATGCCCTTCTTTTCCTTGGAAAAGCTCCTTGGAAAAGGGATGCTGAGCTGCTGTTGGCTGTGATGCAGCTCCCAATTAATCTCTTTAAAATGATCCAGAAGATTCCAGGCAAAAGGTGTCTTCTGAATTCCATTAATATTTTTTCCAGGAATGACAAATCCTATGAGTTTCCCCATGTTATAAATTCACAGTACAATCAATTCTGATTAACTGTGATTAATTATGATTAATTATCTCATGAGCTCTTATGAAATATTTTGTGGTTTAGTGGATACATCCAGAAAAAAACAGCAATTCCTTGGAATATTTGCTGGAAAGATCTGGGATGCTTGAAAGTTGAGTTTGGAGGTGGAGGAAGGAGGATGGAGCTCTGGATTTCACCCCGTGGGCCTTGAAAATCTGGGATTGATTGATTATTTCCAAGGAATCTATGAAGATTTCAATCCTAGAAAAGCAATTTTGTCTGTGCTCCTTGGAGATTTCCATGATGAAAATTCCCTCAGGGAGTCGCAGCTCCACTGGGACACCTTTGGGGATCCAAAAGGATTAAAAACCTCAGGAAGAGGCTGCCAGACCTCGAATTCCAGGAGTTCTCCTTGCCCTTATCCCAACACAAATCTCACAGAGATGCTTCATGTGCTGAAGAACTTCCAAGAGGAGACCCAAAATCATGGAAAAGGGGAGGGGACGCCCCTGGATTCATCCCCAGGATCGGGAACTTCTGACTCCCCGCAGCAGAGGGCAGCAATGGCCCACACTCCATAGCCAGGCAATTCCAATGGGATTTGGGAAAAAGATCCATGCGAAAAGGGCCTCAGAAAGAACCAAACCAAAGGAAAAAAATCCCCTCAGCTCCAGGAGAAAGAGCTCCAAGTGCAGGGATTTGCTTCATCTTTGGGTGATTCCTTTAACATCCAAAAAAAAAGTGGGAAGAGAGCAAGGATGGGATGCAAAAATAAAAAGGGATGTGAGTGATCCCGATGGAAAAACTACCCACAGCCATCCATTGGATCCTTGTGGCTTTCCTGGAGGGCTCGGAATTAGGCACAGCTCAGGGAAAGACTTCCAGTTTCTTCCTGCTGGATCTGCAGCTTTGGAAAAGCTGGATTCTCTTTGGGATCTCCATTCCAACTATGCCGGGAAGAACGGAGGCTTGGGGATCCCACCCAAGCTGCTCCAGGTGTATTTCCTGGGAAGGTGCTTTGGAAGGACCTTCTGGCTGCTTATTCCTGAGGATTTTAATCCTTTTGGATTCCCAAATGAATCGAGGGATCATTGAGGCTGGGAATGGGAATCCTGCAGGAAAATTTGGGGTTTGGGACTCTATGGAGAGGCTGCTGAGGCTTTTCTGGCTCTGGGGCTGTAATTCCCTGATGGTGTTCCATGTGTGAAACCGTATGGACATGGAGATCTGACTCCACAGGTGATGATTGAGGGCATGGAATTGTGGAATCATAAATTCATGGGATGGGTTGGGCTGGAATGGACCTTAAGGATCTTCTCATTCCAACGCCACTGACAAGGGAACAATTCCACCATCCCAGGGTGCTCCAGGAGAGCTGCAGAGGGACTGGGGACAAGGCCTGCAGGGACAGGACACAGGGAATGGCTGCCACTGGCCAAGGGGAGATTGGGCTGGGATCTTGGCAAGGAATTGCTGGCTGGGAGGGTGGGCAGGGGCTGGGCTGGAATTCCCAGCTTTGCTGTGGCTGCCCCTGGATCCCTGGCAGTGCCCAAGGCCAGGTTGGACACTGGGGCTGGGATCCATCTGGGATAGTGGGAGGTGTCCCTGCCATGGATAGGGTTCAATGGGATGGGATTTAGGGTCCCTTTCCCACCCAAACCATTCCATGATTCCATTATTTCAGTGTCCAGGACTAGACTGGCTCTGGAGGCTCTAGACAGAGCAGTGGAAGGATGGAGCTGTCCCTCCATCGCTAAATTCAGTTCTCATCCAGCCCCAATTCCCTGGAGCAGAGCTCAGGATTCCTGGAGCTGTCAAATCCTAGAGATATCCAAAATAAAAAGGTCTGGCCATTTTTAGGGATCTCCCTCCATGGAGAGAGGAGCCATGGAAGGAAACAGGATCACCTCACCTTTCCCACCTTCTCCTCTCTTCCAAAGGAGCTGCTTTGCAAATTCCATTTCCAAGATTTCATTCCTGGGATTCTTCCAAGGCCTGCTGTCATTCCAAGGGCCTATGTTTATTTATATTTGAATTTTATTTAGCTCTGTCCAACATCTTCATTTCCAACCCCATTAATTGCCAATTAAATGCCTCATCCCTGATTCCTGGGGATGGGATGACCTTATCCTGGTGTTTTATCCCTGTCTTTGTTTATCTGGAATTTTGGAAAAACATCAAACCTTAATGCAAAGGCCTCAGCCTATGGAGCAGGAGGCACATCCCAGGGGACGCAATTCTAAAGGAGTCATCCCCTCTCTGGGAAAAAAAGCCCAAACTTTTTTTTTTAAATTTAACCCAAAGCTGAAGGAATTCTGGTATTTTAAAGGAAAATCCAGACTTGTTGGAAGTAAAATCCTTCATTTTAGTGGAGAGATTCCTCTCTGTTTTTATTGGCATTTAAAGATCTTAGGTGGACACATCCTAAAAATATTCTTGGGATCAGGATTTTGGTGATATGGGATAAATCTTCCTTTTCCATCTTTTAAACATTATTAAATGCCAAAAATTCTCATTTTTCCTAAAAATATTTTTTTTGGTTGAAAATTACGGGCTTTGAGAGGTCTTGGTGGGAAAAAAAAAAAGGCAGAAGAAATCAAATTTCTCCCATTTTTGGTGGATTCCCATCCAGCTCTGATTCTGAAGGGGACACATGACTATGGAATTATTAATCCCAAAATTCAGAGGAAATAGGAATCCTTTTCCCAATGATATCCCTGAGGATGCAAAGGAACTGGGAAATCTGGGATTACAGGCTCCTCTGCGCATCCCACTTTTCATCAAATGTTTTGGGAATGGGCCAGCACTGCTCTTGGAATTCTGGGATTAAGGTTTAGGGATACCAGACTGGGAAGAAGCAGCCGGAGCCTCTCCCACATATGGGAGGAGATTACAGGATATTTCAGAGGAAACTGGCCTGCGGCGGGAGCAGCTGGAATGGATTTTGTCCCTCATTCCGCCTCTCCTGGGCCGTGTCTGTCCCCAACTCCAGGGATTTTTTCCTTTTCCTTCCCTTTCTGTGATCTCCTAAAGAAAAAACAATAAATGAGGAATTAAAACCTTTCTTGGATCTTCTTCCATCCTTCCCTAGGAGGGTCATAACCAAAGAGTCCTGGGAATATTGAAGCTGGAAAATCGCTCCAGGGTCATTGAGTCCAAGCTGTGCCCAATCCCCACTGAGTGCCACATCCCGGAATTCCTTGGACACCTCCAGGGATGGGCACTCCAAACCTCCCTGGGCACTTCCAAGGCCTGACCACCCTTTCCATGAGGAAATTCCTGCTGATGTCCAACCTGCCCCTCCCCTGGCACAGCCTGAGGCCGTTCCCTCCTATCCTGTTTTTCCCTGGAAGCGGATCCCAAATTGTCACAGCATGTGCCACAGCTGAGACAGCCATGGCACAGAACGTGTCACCACGGAATATCAGACGGGTTTAAACATCCCCACACAGAGTAACACCCAATTACCACAAACTGCATCTACACAGAACCTGGGCTGGGCTTAGAGCACAGGATCAGCTCAAGCCAGGCCAGACCTTGCCCAACTGATCCTGAAATCCCTGGATTTGCTGCCAGTGCCCCTCCTAAACCTTTCAGTGGTTTGGGATGGAGGCACCCTAAAGATGTTGGGGTCTTTTGTTTGATATCTGAAGAAATCCAAGCCCTTCCCATGCTCATCTTTCCCTCAGGCAGCCCCTTCCTCCCCAGGGAAGGAATTGGGATGAACAATCCCATAAAACATCCCAGGAGAGCCTGAAAAGGCTGAACAGACTGGGGTGGGCTGAGGGCTCAGGATCAGCTCAAACCAGGCCAGGCCTTGCCCAACTGATCCTGAAATTCCCATCTTTGGATTTGCTGCCAGTCCCTCTCCTTAAATTGTTCACAGATTCTCAGACCGGTTTGGGATGGAGGCACCCTGAAGGTGTTGGGATGTTTTGTTTGATATCCACAGAAATCCACGCTCATCTCTCCCTCAGGACAGCGTCAGATAGCCCCTTCCTCCCCAGGGAAGGAACTGGGATGAACAACCCCATAAAACATCCCAGGAGAGCCTGAAAAGGCTGAACAGACCCTGGGGTGGGCTGAGGGCTGAGGGTCAGCTCAAATCAGGCCAGACCTTGCCCAAATGACCCCAAAATTCTCATGCCTTAGACTTGCTGCCAGTGCCCTCCTTAAATTGTTCACAGATTCCATGACTGGTTTGGGATGGAGGCACACCCTAAAAATGTTGGGATGTTTTGCCTGATAACTGCAGAGATCTAACCCCTTCCCATGCCCATATCTCTCCCTCAGGCAGCCCCTTCCTCCCCAGGAAAGGAATTGGGATGAACAATCCTATAAAGCATCCCAGGAGAGCCTGAAAAGGCAGATCCCTGCTGAACAGACCTGTCACAGCACACAGTGTCACCGCACAATTCCAGAAGGCTTCACCCACACACAGTAACACCAGACCACTTCAGAAGGCTGCCAGCATCTGCCCCTCGCGTTCTCCAGCCCACCCCTTTATCCCCTCACATTCATGCATTGCACCTGTGTGCCCCCTGTGATTGGTCAGGAATGTTCCAGAGCCCTTCTCTTGTCACTGCTCCAAGGAATGTTCCAGAGCCTTCACCTGCCACTGCTCCAGGGACAGACACAGAGCCTTCTCCTGTCACTGCTCCAAGGAATGTTCCAGAGCCTTCACCTGCCACTGCTCCAGGGACAGACACAGAGCCTTCTCCTGCCACTGCTCCAAGGAATGTTCCAGAGCCCTTCTCCTCTCACTGCTCCAAGGAATGTTCCAGAGCCTTCTCTTGCCACTGCTCCAGGCTGAGACCCTTTCCCTGTTCCATCAGGAATTCTCCAGCCCCTTCCCAGCTCCATTCCCTTCCCTGGACATGCTCCAGCCTCTCTGTGTTCTTCTTTCCATGAGGAGTCCAGAACCAAACCCAGGATTTGAGGTGTCCCAGCAGTGCCATCATTCCCTGGTCCTGCTTTCACTCTATTTTGCATAAAGGCCAGGATGCCATTGGAATTCTTGCCCATCTGGGCTTGTAATCAATGGAAAACATCAAGGAGAACCTTGGGAAAACTGACCAGACTTCACCTCTCCTTGCGGATAGAAAAAAAATAAAAATAAAAGGATGGAAAATCAGCCATTGGAACATTTCTGCTTTAATTTTGGTCTTTTGGAAAAAATCCAGTCAGGAGAACGTGATCCCGCGGCATTGTTAAAACAGAAGGTGAGAGGGGGGAAAAGAGAACAGTGAGGAAATGCATGGAATTAAAAAAAAAAAAATCAAATAAAAGGAATATCAGGCAGCTTGGCAGAATTCCAGGATAGTAGGCTCGTGGGATAAAGGGATAATTAACTGGGAGAAAGGAGTTTGGCACAGGAGGAATTCTAGCAAGGGAGGGGAATGAAAATATGGGAAAACACCAGGAAAATCCATTCACGAGGGGCACTGGGAGTGATTTTCCTGAGGGTGAGGGAGCTAAAAGGGCACACAAAGGTAATTCCAGGGTAAGTCAGGGAGGAAAAAGGAGGTGGGAAACTCCAGGCGGGAAGCAACAAATAAGAATGCTCCGAGGGAAAAGATTCCAACCTTAGCTGGAATTCGGGGACAAACAGCTTAAAAATGTGCTTGGAACAATGTTTTGGGAGAAAAGGAAGGACAGGCCACTGGGAGAGCTGGAATTCCTCACAACATTCCATCAGCAAGGAAAAGAGGCAAACAAAAACAAGGAGGGAAAAGAAAGGAGGGGAATATGTTTGTAAAATTGGGAATTAACCTGTAAAAGTAGCTCCTGGTATGGAAGAAGTAGGGAAATATATAGAAAATTGGATAGGAAGTGAACTTCGAATAGGAGAGTTACAAGGGAGCAAACTGGATTTCCAAATCTGAGGAATTGGGGTGAGAGCAGGAGATCTGGGAAAAGGGAAAGGTGTGCCAGACCTTCCAACAACCAAAAGCATGGGAATTCACATTGTGGAAGTGTGAGTTGTGACTCCAGAGTAATAATTGGATGAGTACGAAGTGAAAGTATTTAGGGGTGTACCTGAAGCTGGAAACTGAGGTTGAGCATCCAGGAAATCTTCCTGGAAATCAGGAATGTCACCCTCTGGAACAACCACCCCATAAAGAAGTCAGAGAATCTCCTTGGCTGGGAATACTGGGAAGTTGTGGCTGGAAGTCCAAGGCCAGGTTGGACATTGGGGCTTGGAGCACCCTGGGATAGTGGGAGGTGTCCCTACCCATGGAATGGGTTGGAATGGGATTTAAGCTCCTTCCCAACCCGAGGAATTCCAGCAGGAATGATGAGGATCAGCACCTCCAACTCTCCTCATGGATTTCCTTCTCCAACTCATTCCTATTTTTCCTCCAAAATGATGGCTCAGCTCATGAGCTCAGTGATGATGAGGCTGGAAAACAAATCCCAGAGTGTACAAGGATGGAAAATTATAAGAATTTCCCATGGACACAGCAGTGGTTCAGCCATGGAAAGGGGATGGTGAGGGGAAAAACCTCGGGAATAAACAGACTTCCCAAGGAAAAATGCAATATGGGACACAGAAAGGATGATGGAGGTTGTTCTTTGATCCTGGGAAAAGTGGATCCCTCAGTGGCAGCAATCAGGTGGGGGGCTATTCCCACATTCTGGGTTCAGGTGTCACATCCTAACATCTGGAATAAACATTCCCTCCAAGCAGCCGGCAGCCCCATTGACCAGGTAGGACACAGGCAGCATCCACAGCTGTGGTGGGGGGGGGGGGGGGGCGAAATTCGGGAGGTCAAAAAGCCGGGGTGACAAAATTCCATTAAAAAGCCAAATCCTTGTTCTCCGAGCAGGAGAGATTTCATTGGAAGCTCACAGGCAGGCCTGGCAGCGTACTTGGCTGGAGCAGCACATTCCCTTTCCATGGCTGCATCCCTCACGGCTTTCGCCCATTCCTCAAGTTCCTTCTCCCTGCTAAGCCGTGGCACTCCTGCCTTCTCCGGCCGGAGTCACCACGGGATCCTTCTCATCCCGCTCCCTGCGGCGGCCTGGCCTCGGGAAGCGTGGGGACGGCTGCGGCCCCAGTGTTTTTTTAAGGATTGTTTAGCGTTTACTCCTCCGCAGCACTTGTGTATTTTTCTTCCAGCCCACTCATGCTCCCAGCAAGAAAATTCCCGGGCCAGGGCTCCACGCGGGCCCTCGGCACCCCAGGATTCCCCGGCTTTATCCCAAAACTGCGGGAGATGGCTGTTATTGGAAAAGAAAACAGCCGTGTCAGGCTGTTCCCCACTCCCCTGCCCCAGGCTGAAAGTCCCAACTCTGTGTCCCGAGTCCTTCTTGGAGAGCAGTTTCACATTCCAGAGCTCAGATCGCTCCTGAAGATGCCAAAGGAATTTGGTTGCTCAGCTCACAAGGAAATACTTGGAAATTAGGTGTCCACATATCTCCGATGGCTCCGGATATTTCCACCGATAATGTTTTCCGACAGATCCTTCCTTTCCCAGGTTTGCCAGGGGAAGTTTGGCCCTCCCGAGAAGCCGCTGGAAAAGCGGGATGTTGAGGAATTGAGAGGTTTCTTTGTCCTGGCATATCCAGGCAGCAGCATTCCTGCAGATCCTGGTGGGAAGAGGAGTCGAGGTCATCCCAACCCTCATCTGTTTCCCACAAGAAAATGAGGAAACTGAAGGAAAAGGAGGAACTTGTAGGAGAATTAAAACTTAAAGTTGGTGATGTCGTATCCCTGGAAGTGTCCAAATGCGGGTTGGACAGAGCTTGGAGCCACCTGGGATAGTGGCAGGTGTCCCTACCCACGGATGGGGTGGGATGGGATGGGATTTAAGGTCCTTCCAACTCAAAATATTCCATGATTCTCTGATAAATTCCGATTTCTCAATGTCATCACTGTGAGGTGATTCCTTTCATACCCAGGAATTTATTCCCTGTCTGGCCACAGGACTTTGCTGGACAGAGGGGAACAGTCCTGGCATCCTTTCCATAGGATTTTTTAGTAGAACATCCCACTCCTGGAAACGCCACTCCCAAAAAAGCCTTCACTGCTTCCAACAACCGTGGCCAGAGCCAAGAGAGGAAGAGATTTGCCCTCGGAAGAGATTTGTAGGGAAGGAAGGATGTCCCTCCACGTCCTTTGTCTGCTCCAAGGTCATGGATTACAGGGAATGTCATCAAAACTTATACAGACATCCACACATCCCAAGACACCCTCGATCCCAAACCCACGGAAGCAGGAGCAGAAGGATTTCCAAGGATGAAGGTCCCAAGGAGAAAGAGGACACAAAAAAAAGTTGGATGCACTCTCAGGAAAACATTTCTGAGGGAATGTGCAGAGCTTTGGAATGGTCTCCCGATGGGAGTGGTGGAAGGGTGGAAGCCCCTTGACTTGAGGGTTTCCAAAATGGGACAAGACAAATCCCCAGGGGCCGCAGAGTCCGGAAAATCCCGGGGCCAGCGGATGGACTGAGTGACCCAGAGGGATGGGGCTTTTCCATCCCTGATTCCAGCGAGTCTCTGAGAACCCTCTGGACTTTTGGGAGCCAAGGAGCCGAGGAGCCACAGACACAAATCCCACAGCAGGAGGTTGATGTCATTCCAGACCTCTGGTCCCTTTGGCAGCACAACTGCTGGAGCTGGGATTCCCTCCAGTGTCTCCCCTGGTGCCTTTAAGGGCTCTGAATTAAATCCTGATCCAAGCGGGAAGTGAAATAAAAATTCCATAAATTGTTCTTATCCAGTCCATTCCGTGGAAATGTGGCCTGAAAGTGGAATTTTGCCATTCCCACCTTGAGACCTGTTTGGATGCTTGAACATACTCATGGATGATTCAGGCAGGATGGATTTTTCCTTCTCTTCTCCAATTTGGGACAAAGTCTTTTGGATTTTTGAAAGGATTTAGTGGAAAAAAGGTGTGGAAATTGCTGAGGCCTCCATGCAGGAAAAATCCCGTTTTTAACAGCATTTGTTTGTTGCTCTCCTGAGGAAATCCAAGCTCCAGAAGGCTGGAATGACAAATGGATACAGTTTGGATTTGACACCCCACAGGATGATAATTCCTGCAGGAGAAAGTCTAATTTTAAACAGGAAAACTCCTTTAAAATATCACCCAATCTTGTAAAATTGGAGATTTTAAAGTTTTTTTGTTGTTGTCCATATTAATCAATACAGTCCAAAGATTCCAGTGATTTGGATTTGGCAGTTTGGGAAATAGAACTCTGTAAAAAAGGCCTAAATTTTTCTAAAGTATTTGAGATGAAGCTTTAAAATTAAAAGGAACTGGGAATTTTATAGTCGAAGAGCCCATAAACTGTTGATAATTTTTGCATACCTTGGTTCTCCCTGCATGTCAATCCCAAAAAATCTCTGCCTTGGAATGAAACAGAGGTAAAAAGCTTTGAAAATGTGCAGGAGCAGATTTTCGAAACAGTCAATTTGCTCAGCTCAGAAAATACACCGAGATTTGGAGTGAAGGGAATAATTAGTCAGGCAGGATGAGCCTTGGTTTTGTCACAAGAGTCACATCCGAATATTCAAATATTCCCAGGATGGAATTTCTTAGCCTGCTCCAAGGAGGTGAAATTTGGGATTAAAATTTGGGATTTGGAATGGAAAGATGAGAAAATGTTTCAGCAATACTGAGGGAACCAAATTTGGTGGGACCATGTGTGATGGGTCAGAAACTGCACGCTATCCAGACCTACCACATCCATAGGAAATAATCATGGAATCATGGAATGGTTTGGGTGGGAAGGGACCTTAAGGATCATCCCATCATCCATCCACCCTATCCATGGGCAGGGACAACTCCCACCATCCCAGGTGGATCCAACCTGGCCTGGGACACTGCCAGGGATCCAGGGGCAGCCACAGCTGCTCTGGGAATTCCAGCCCAGGCCCTGCCCACCCTCCCAGCCAGCAATTCCTTGCCAAGATCCCAGCCCAATCTGCCCTTGGCCAGTGGCAGCCATTCCCTGTGTCCTGTCCCTCTGTCCCTTGTCCCCAGTCCCTCTGCAGCTCTCCTGGAGCCCCTGCAGGCCCTGCCAGGGGCTCTGAGCTCTGCCTGGAGCCTTCCCTTCTCCAGGGAACATTCCCAGCTCTCCAGCCTGGCTCCAGAGCAGAGGGGCTCCAGCCCTGCAGCAGCTCCGGGGCCTCCTCTGGGCTCTCTGCAGCAGCTCCACGTCCTCCTGCTGCTGGCCCCAGGGCTGGGGCAGCTCTGCAGCTGGGCTCTCACCTCAGGGCCACAGGGACACCATTCCCACCTTTCCTTTGGGATCAGCCCAGGGCTGGGGGGGATCTGGGCTGGGCCGTTCCAGCCTCATCCACAACATTCCAAATCCATCTTCCAGGGCTGCTCCAACTCTTCATCCCCACCCTGGGTTAATTTTGGACCAGCACTAAGGATATGCCAAACTTTGGAGCACAAGACCCAACCAATGTCTCCATGAACATCCTGGATCCCTGTCAGAAGATCAGGAATGCTGCTCCCGGATGGAACAATGGGTCGTTCTTGACAATCCCATGCTTTTTCCTGCTTTTCCTGAGCCAATTTTGTTGCCTTTTTGCTGTCAGGACATGAAATGGTTTTTGGGGCCTTTCTGCTCCAAGTTTTTCTCTCTCAATATCCGGCTCCGAAGTGGTTGTAGCTACACCCCGGAGTTACACCCTGAGTAATTACACCAGCACCTGGTAGAACCTGAGAGAGCAGAACCAAGCAGGTGAGGATTCCAAAAAGCTGGAACCTCTTCCAAGCTGGGATGAGACCAACCCATCCTTGAAAAACTTTGCCTAGAATTCACAACCTACACTGCTCGGATTCCAGAAGAATTCAGCAAAGGAGCATTTTCTGGGTGGGATTTTAGGGTGGGAACTTGCTCCGCACACATCGAATTTTCCAGAAAGTGGAATTAAGTGAAGGAGCATTTTCTGGGTGGGATTTTAGGGTGGGAAACAGCTCTGCACAAATGAAGATTTCCGGAAAATGCTGTCAGTGATTCCACAGACACTCCTCTCCTCTGTTTGGGCTAAATTTGTTTGCCAGGATTCATTTGAGGGTCTTCCTTTCGGGAAGACATGAACTAAAATTACGGTGGCCGCTCCCAGTTACCCAAATTCTCTCTTTTTTCCTGAAGAAAAAGGAGGTGGAAGCTGCTTTCCAGGCCAAAATCTGATTCATCTTCTGCCTTCCCACGCTTATTTTTCCTGTAATTTTTACTGGACACGGTTCTTCTCTTGGATCCAATCATCCTCTTCCCTTCCCATGCCTATTCCTTCCTAAAATTGTGCTGGATTGAGTAAGCCAAGGTTCCAGAAGCTGAGCTCAACTGAGATACTCTGTTTTCTGGGAAACTGGGGAAATTGGGATTGAGAGTGCAAGGAGAGATGAGGAAAAGCCATTTTTCTGGGATGGGTGGAAGCCATGAGTCACAAAGGATCAGAGATGGGAAGACAAGGAGGAGGAAAGGCTGCTCCGATGGGTCATTTTCCATCCCCACGTGGATTTGGGAGAGTTGGAGTCACATCCCTCAGCTACGTTTTGCATCAAAAGCAGTCACTCAAAACTAAGAAATTCCAGGATTTTGGCTCCTCCTTTTAACCACGCTGTACTGGGAAGCATTCCTGATTTTTTTCCTCCTTTTCCGCCATCTCCGCTCCATCTTCTTTCATTTAACAGGAATATCAAGTTAGAGGCTCGTTAAGCCTCAGGCTCATTAGGAGAAACCGAAGCTCCTGGAGTTTGCCTGGAATAGTTGGGATCTGATGACAGAAGCTGACACCAGATTGTTTGGGAGTTCTTAGGATCAAGGAGAAATCGGCTGGAATCCTGGGATGAAAGAAATTGGAAACCAATCAGGAAGAGGCAGTGGTTTGTGTCAGGCAAGGGGAACTTTTCCTAAAAAAAACCCCACAGAATTCTCTGAACTAAGGAATTGTTTTGTCATTTAGGACAAGAAGAAATGGCCTCAGATGTGGCAGGGGAGTTTAAGTTGGATATTTGGGAAAATTTCTTCCAGGAAAAGAGTTGTCTAGGCCTGGAAGAAGCTTCCCAGGGTTGGAGTCCCCATTCCTGGAGGGATTAAAATTCTTTTTTTATGCAGCTTGGAGACATGGGGACAGGGGTGGCTTGAGCAGTGCTGGGAATGGTTGGACTCAATGGGCTTGGAGAGCTTTTCCACCCTGAATTATCCTGAGATTTCCTGGATTTGTGATGTCACGAGAGGCAGCGCACAGGTCCTGTGATATCTGGTGATCAGAACATTCCAGTTGGGAAAGGCAATTCCAGGGAGGCCCAACCTAATGTTCTCCCCAGTCCTGCCCAGGCCAGATCCTTCCTTACGTCCAGAAAATCCAGGTCCCCCTTTTCCCTCTGTCCTCTGCGGGAGGGATAATCCAACCCCCAGGAATTTCCACCTCCCTGGAAGTTCAGAACTGCTCCATTCTGAGGCAATCAGCAGAGCAGGGACTTATTTCTGTCCAAAAAACTTCCTTTAAGAGGGAAAAACCTTTGGAGCCTTGGACATCCATGGAAGATGTGCTTCCACTCTATCCAGCTGACATTTCCCTGCCTCTGCCTCCATCTGGGAATGGGCTCCCACTTTCCTATTTTTTATTCCCCCCCTCTCTCCCTTGCTTGTAGGGCTTCCACTCCATCCAGCCGACCCAAAACCCAGCTCCAAAAGCTCCGAGAGCCCCTTGGAAGGAGGAAGCAGCCCGAGTCGGCAGCCAGAGCAGCACAGGCACGAAGGTCATCCTTTGCATAATGTATTTATCTTGGAAAACAGGATTTTATTCAGGCTATCCAAGAATCCAA